>NC_142882.1:94303750-94662500 GCF_051225735.1 Oryctolagus cuniculus
GCTCTTCTGTAACTCTGCCTTTCAAATAAGTAAATAAATCTTTTTTTAAAACATAAGAAAACTATGAATGCATTTCAAAATTTTTGCACCAAAATTAGCTGTTAATTTCACTTTTTGAAGAATTTTTTCAATAACTTCATAGGTTTTTGGATTGAAATTAAATAAGGTTGAATGACAGTGAGAACATGATGAACTGATGAGAAGACCTGTATATGTATACATGTTAGGAAAACTTCATGACTTATCTGAAGTATTCATCCAACTGGTCCATCCTTTCCTTTGTGGGGTTGAATTGTTCAAATCTTTCTCCTGAAAATAGTCTTAATAAAAAGAAAGAACAGAAAATACCAGGTCATGCAGAATTTCCAAAAGAAGAAATTAATGCAGCAAAAAAGGAAGTCAAGCATGCATAATCTGTGATTTTAAAGTGACAAGTCCTGCATGCCACATCTTGCACACACCTGGAACATGCAGCCCTTGAAGTTAGGTGTGTCTGTTCCAGGATGTGTCCAGGCAGAGGCCTCCTCTGAGCCTTTGTCAAATTCACTGCTCAAAAGCATTGGGCATAAGCCAAATTGCCTGAAAGGAAAAGTTTCACTTACCATGTGGAAAACGTGGTTTCCTCTGTTCTCTGTGATTGCCTGCAGAAGGCTCAATAGGAAAATGCTGAACATAGTCTCTGGGTGTGTCTGAGCAGCAGGCTGGGGGCAGGGTGGGAACTCAAGGAGCGAGCCTGCTGCTATTTGCTTGTCTGTATCCAAGTGGTTAATCCCTTCCTTTGTACAAGGCGAAATGATCTGACAGCTTTGCTAGAAAATATGTTCTCTTCTCTAACTGAAAAACAGATGCAAGCACACTTTCTTTTTCTGTATGAATACACAGGTTACCTACCGCTCTGTGTGTATGTGTGTGTGTTCGCTCTATTACTAACCCAACAAATTTGTCTAAACGCATTGCCTCATCTTGGGTCACAGCAGTGACGCACAGAGACTAAGTCTCAGAATCTTGACCTTCACAGGTGCTCAGGCTGTGAAGCTCACTCTGCTCCTGTAGCTGCAGTAGGCAGCCTTCTCGTGGCAGCCAGGACATGCGTCTCTGTAGCTGAGGAACACACAGACATGAGCAGGGGCTGCAGTGAGTAGCGCGCCACGCTCTAGAGCTCATGGACTTTGACGAAGCATTTCAATTATCTACTTCAGTTATGTTCTGAATTATTATTTATTGTGCTATTATAGTGCTGCAAATGTCAACATATCATGAAACACTCTCAAAAACTATATGGCTTCATATAGGTAACAGTCTAAAGATAATACCTTATGGTATTAAGGACTCATAATTAAATGTATATTTTGTCATCAAAATTGAGTTTAATGACTAATGTCAGTAAAAATGTGTTCTAACATACATATGCATGCAAATTTCTTGAAAAGACTGGGAGAGGTATGTGTTCCATAGATTTAGGGAACTATCTATCAAACTATTAACTTACCACTAAGCTCACCAAACTGCTCTACATGACAAAGAACAGAGTTGATAAAAGTCTTTTTCACAGAAGTTAATAAAGCAAACAATAGAAACAACTAACAACAATAACAAGTCCTAGAAAAGACAAAGAATTTGGTTTCTAAAATTCCCTCATTATTTAAAATGTCCAATTTTCAACAAAAGTTTATGAGGTATATAAGGAAATAATATAGTATGAACCACATGCAAAGGCGAAAGCACTAAGTAGAAATGGCACTAAAGAAGCTTTACTGGGAAGGACAGTAAATTAGTTATTTTAGATATGTCCAAATAACTAAAACAAAAAAGTCTAAATAACTAAAGGAAAATATAAGAAGGATCTCCTCAAATATAGACTCTTGTTATTTGTAGAAATTATTTTTTAAATATAAACCAAATAGAAATTCTAAAATTGAAAACTATAATAACTAAAATGAAAAATTCATTGAGGGATCAACAGCAGATTTGAGCAGATAGAAGATGAATCCAGGATATAACATACACATACACAAACACATATACAGGTTATTACTATCATAACCACATCTCTGGTTATAACTATATAATCTATGTAACCTGGTTGCAGCTTGTAGGTTAAAATACAAGTGTGTGTGTGTGTGTGTGTGTGTGTAGGGAGAGAGAGATGACATGCATATATGTATGCATATATAAAGATTACATATATGTTATATATATAAATATATATAACAAGGGTTAAGCCATGGCCTAGGAAGCCCACATCCTATATAAAAGTGCCGAGAATCAAGTACTAACCCACTTTCAATGGAGCTTCCTGCTAATGCACATGGAGGCAGCAGATGATGGTTCAACTACTTGGGAGACCCAGATAGAGTTCCTGGATCCTGGCTTTGGCCTGGCCCACTCCCAGATGTTCCAAGAATTTCGGGGTGAACCAGTAGATGGAAAATTGAGTGCCCTCTCTCTCTCTTGCTCTTCCTGCCTCTGCCTTTCTGTTACTCTGCCTTTCACATAAATAAATATTTCTTTAAAAACAAATAAATAAATTAGCCTCAAAGAACTATGAGACACCATCAAGCATATCAACATACACATAAAGGAAGTTCCAGGAAAAAGAGAAAGGGAAAGAATATTTAAAAGAATGGAAAAATTTTCCAAATTTTATTTTTAAAAACATTAATCTACACATCCAAGAAGATCAGCAAGTTCTAATTATAATAAATTCAAAGAGATTCATAACTATACATATCATAATCAAACTGTCAAAAATCGAGAACAGAAATGAAAAGGAAAATAAGAAAATACTTTGACATGAACACATATCAAATAAAGACACAACATAAAAAAACTTGTGGGATGCAGGTAAAAAAGTACTTAGAGGGCAGTTTATACCTATATGTGCCTATGTCAAAAATGAGACAATGGGGTGGGCATAGGGTACAGCAGGCTAAGCCACCACTTCCAATACCCATATCCCACACAGGAGTGCCAGCTCAACACCTGGCTACCCCTCTTCCTATCCAGATTCATGGTAATGCACCTGGGAGGGATGCTACTGATAGCTAAAGTTCTTGAGTCCCTAACACCCACATAAGAGACCCAGATGGAGTTCTGGGCTCCTGACTTCATCTTGGTCCACGCCTGGCTATTGCAGTCATCTAGAGAGTGATCCAGCAGGCAGAAGAACAGAAATTTAAAAGGGAAACTCTCTCTGTCTCTCCTTCTCTCTCTCTGTCACCCTGCCTTCCAAATAAATCAATAAATAAAATCTTCTTTAAAAAATAATGAAAGGGGGCGGGTGTTTGGCATAGTGATTAAGACATTGTGTGGGATGTCCACATCCCATGTTTGAGTGCCTGAGGTTAAGTCCCAGCTCCACTTCTGACTCCAGTTTCCTGATAATGCACAACCTGAGGGATAGCAGGTGATGGCTCGAGTAGTTCGGTCCCTGCCGTCAACAGGGGAGACTCACATTTAGTTCCTATATTCTGGTTTTGGCCCAGCCTCAGCTGTTACAGGCATCTAAGGGCATCTCTCTCCCTCTCTCTCCCTCTCCCTCTCCCTCTTCCCCCAATTCCTCCTCCTCTTCTCCCTTCCCCTCCCCCCTCCCTCTCTCTGCTTCTGCCTCTCCATAATTCTGCCTTTCAAATAAATAAATAAATCTTTAAAAAACATCCAACAACTAGGAATAGAAGGAATACCTTCATCCTAGTACGGGCCACAGCAATATCATCCTCAGTGATGAGAGAAGGGAGGCTTCTGCCCTGAGTTGAAGAGCAAGAAAGGATGTCCCTGCTCCTGTTCAACATTGTCCTGGAGGTTCTACTCAAGGGAGTTGGAGAGAAAGAGGGGAAAAGACATCCAGACTGGAACAGAGGAAGTAAAACTGCCTCTGTTCACAGATGATGCATTCTTATTTATTTATTATTTATTTATTTCTATGACAGGTAGAGTTATAGACAGAGAGACAGAAAGAAAGGTCTTCCTTCCATTGGTTCACCCCCAAAATTGCCGCCACGGCCAGAGCTGCACCCATCCGAAACCAGAAGCCAGGTGCTTCCTCCTGGTCTCCCATGCAGGTGCAGGGCCCAAGCACTTGGGCCATCTTCCACTGCCCTCCCAGGCCACAGCAGAGAGCTGGACTGGAAGAGGAGCAACTGGCGCCCATATGAGATGCCAGCGCCGCAGGCAGAGGATTAACCAAGTGAGCCATTGCACCAGCCCCAGATGATGCATTCTTACATTTAGAATATTCTAAGGAAGCTCTGAAAAACAACTATTACTAGCAGATGAACTCTACAAAGTAGCAGGATGCAAAATCAACACACAAAAATCAATTGTATTTGTATGCATTTACAATAATAAATCAAAACTGAAATTAAGGAAATAATTAGGTGTATAGTGGGATCAAAAATAATATAATAGTTAGGAATAAGCTTAAGAAAATGAGTGCCAAGATTATACACTGAAAACTGCAAAAATTTGTTGAAAGAAATTAGAGATCTAAATAAATGGAAAAACATGCCATATTCCTGGATCAGAAGACAGCATATTTAAGACAGAGAAACTCTAATTAATCTCAATTCAGTACAATCTCTGTCAGAAACCCAGTTGAATTCCTTAGAGAAACTGACAAACTGATTCTAAAATCTACATGGAATTTCAAGTAAAAACAGTCTTGAAAACAAAAAGGAAAAAAGTAGGAGGATTCATACTTCTTGGTTTGAAAACCTACTACAAAGCAGTGGTAATCAAGACAGGAGCCTGGTAGTGTAGATATATGTATCAATGAGGAGATGATGTCTGGAGATGTGTCTCCAGTCAACTGATATTGACAAAAAGGCCAAAATAATCCAATGGTAAAAGAATACTTCAGCAAATGGACATCCACACTAAAAAAAAAAAAAAAAAAAATGAAGCTGGCACCTGAGCCCAGAATACATACAAAAATTAATTCAAAACATGTCTACAACCTAAATGTGTGAGCCAAGGACATAAAACAGTAAGAAGAAAGCATAGCAGTAGAGCTTCGTCACCACAGATCTGATCATGCTTTTCAGATGAGAGCTGAAAGCACAAGCAATGAAAGGAACAGATCAATGGAGTCATCAAAATGAAGAACTTTTGTGTATCACAAGACATGAAAAGTGGCCCCCGAAATGGAGAAAATGTTTTCAAATTATATGTTAGATAAGAATCTAGCATCCAGATATAATTCTTAAAATTCAGCATCAAGAAGAAAAGAACCCAATTAAAAACTGAGCAGAAGTCTTGAATACACATTTCTCAAAAAAAATACACAAATGTCCAACAAGCCCAAGAGAAAATTATCAACATCATTAGTCATTGAGGAAAGCAAGCCAAAACTACTTCAGTTCAACACTATTTATACCCAATAAGATGGCACAATAGAAAGAAAATCTGAAAACAGCGAGCTTCAGCAAGGATGTGGAGAACAGCACTTTCATGCATCACTGGTCAGTGTATACAATGGTGCAGTCACTTTGGAAAATCGTGGGACAGGCTTTCAAAAGGTAAAACATAAGTTATCAGAAAATCAGGAAATTCTGCATGTAAGTAGACACTCAAAGTATATATGAAAATGCATTCACCTAAAAACTGTGCCCAAGTATGCATGGCAGCATTCTTGGTAATAGCCCCAAGTTGGAAATAACCCAAATACCCTTCAGTGGATGAATAGATAAACAAATGTGTTAGATCCACACAATGGAATATTGTTCAGCCGTGAGAAGAAATGAAGACCAATTCAGGCTGTGACACAGATAAACCTCTAATGTTCCGTTGAGTGTTTGGCTATCTGTAGGAAACGTCTGGACTAGGCATGTCCCCATGGATGAAAGCAGACTGGAGGCTTCCATGGGCCAAGGACAGAGGGGAGAGGGCAGGGGTGGCACACGGAGCAGGGGTGGTGGGCACGCTCTGGACTTGTGTGGTGGTGGCTGCACAGCTTTGTGAATGTACTACTTCAAAAGGTTGAACAGTATAGGACACATCACAATTCTAAAATTAGTCTAGCTTTTTAATGTGTCAAACTATGAAAAATACCACCCAAAAGAGTGTTGTATTTTCTTTCATTCTTTACTCACCTAACCTTTGTGCAATTTCTAGGCAACGTCTTTACCCCCTGGACACGCAACTTCCTATCACCCGTCTTGAAGTCTCTGATTGTATTTTAATACTAAAAAGCAAACTTGACAGCTGGCTATGTAAGGATGCCCAAGTAAAATCTGAAGTGGGGAGGGCAGTGATAAATTTTTCAAATGAACTCAAACCATGACTGAAATTCCTACTGATATATTTCAGTCCACATTTTAGAGCCAGCATTCTTTTTATATTATTTGTTTTCTTTCCTTTAAGTTCTGGGGCCTATAAATCTAATAACTTACATTTTCTCATCCAATTTTTGGGTATATTTAAGTAAATATATCTCACCCTTGCATTTGTAGATTTCTCAGAAGAACATAGGGTAAAGAATCCAACTTGTGAGACTGAACAAATTTCTCTGAAGTACTTTCAGTCTGAACCCCAAGAGACCCTGTGACAACTGCATGCACAAGCACCTTTAATCTAGGTTAGGGACAGCACTGTGGCTTAAAATATGATCATTTGGAAGAAGGTAGGAGATGATAAATGATCAGAGAGAAAATTTAAAAACTAATAAATAGTAATTACTCCATTGAAAATAACTACTAATTAAATATAGGTGAGCTTCAAAAATAAAATCCCTTGGGCCGGGACTGTGGCATAGCAAGTAAAGCCGCCACCTGCAGTGCCAGCTTCCCCTGTGGGCACTGATTCACATCCCGGCTGCTACACTTCCCACCCAGCTCTCTGCTGTGGCCTGGGAAAGCCACGGAAGATGGTCCAAGTGCTTGGGCCCCTGCACCCATGTGGGAGACCAGAAGAAGCGCTTGCTCATAGCTTTGGATCAGCCCAGCTCTGGCCATTGCGGCCATCTGGGAAGTGAACCAGCAGATGGAAGGCCTCTCTCTCTCTCTCTGCCTCTCTCTGTCTGTCACTCTACCTTTCAAATAAATAAATCTTTTTTTTTTTTTAAAAAAAAGGCCATGGAAGTATAATATTAAATTGCTTTATTTAAAGAAGTGTCTCAGCTTAAGGAAAAAAAACTTAAATTAATGTTTAAAAAATAATGTGATAAGATAAAACAACAGCCTGGGAACATATTACATGTTATTTACCTATTTCAGGAAAGTCAGTGGTAACACAGTAATAAAAAAATTAATATTTTGAGAGAATTGTGTATTTGAGAATGACTAGCAAAAGATTTTAGGGGCTGGTGCTGTGGCGTAGCAGGTAAAGCCAACACCTGCAGTGCTGACATCCCATATAGGCGCCGCTTCAAGTCCCGGTTGCTCCACTTCCAATCCAGCTCTCTGCTATGGCCTGGGAAAGCAGTAGAAGATGGCCCAAGTCCTTGGGCCCCTGCACTCATGTGGGAGACCTGGAAGAAGCTCCTGGCCCCTGATCAGCACAGCTCCAGCCATTATGACCATCTGGGAAGTGAACCAGTGGATGGAAGACCTTTCTCTCTCTCTCTCTGCCTCTGCCTCTCTGTAAGTCTGCCTTTCAAATAAATAATAAATAAATCTTTAAAAAATTAAATTTCTCGGCCGGCGCCATGGCTCACTAGGCTAATCCTCCATCTTGTGGCACCGGCACACCAGGTTCTAGTCCCAGTCGGGGGGCCGGATTCTGTCCCGGTTGCCCCTCTTCCAGGCCAGCTCTCTGCTGTGGCCAGGGAGTGCAGTGGAGGATGGCCCAAGTGCTTGGGCCCTGCACCCCATGGGAGATCAGGATAAGTACCTGGCTTCTGCCATTGGATCAGCGCGGTGCGCCGGCCGCAGTGCGCCAGCCGCAGCGTGCCAGCCACGGCGGCCATTGGAGGGTGAACCAACTGCAAAGGAAGACCTTTCTCTCTGTCTCTCTCACTGTCCACTCTGCCTGTCAAAAAAAAAAAAAGTAAAAAATTAAATTTCTCAACACAGAAGGCATATAAGTATGTATGGTGATGTATATATTAATAGTTTGATTTAATTGTTCCACAATGGATAACCTATATCAAACATGCTATGTGGTATATGCAAAAATAAGTATTATTTGTCAGCTTAACAAAGCTGCGGGTGAAAGATCATAAACAAATATCATAAACCCCTGTAAAATTAGACCAGAAAGGCAACTTGAAATATTCTTTTTTTTTTTTTTTTTTTGACAGGCAGAGTGGACAGTGAGAGAGACAGAAAGAAAGATCTTCCTTTGCCATTGGTTCACCCTCCAATGGCTGCCGCAGCTGGTGCGCTGCAGCCGGCACACCGTGTTGATCTGAAGCCAGGAGCCAGGTGCTTTTCCTAGTCTCCCATGGGGTGCAGGACCCAAGCACTCCACTGCACTACCGGGCCACAGCAGAGAGCTGGACTGCAAGAGGGGCAACCTGGACAGAATCCGGTGCCCTGACCGGGACTAGAACCTGGTGTGCCAGCACCGCAGATGGAGGATTAGCCTATTGAGACGTGGCGCCGGCCAACTTGAAATATTCTATAAGATCTTTCCCCAAGATGTCCAGTGAACTTTTACTTATCTCCATAGTGAATAACAGAATCATTCAGAATACTTCGGTGAGGGTTCTGTAGTTTACTTTAACAAATTTTCACAAGCAATCTCAATTATCTAACAAGACAGGATAAAAATAAATATGAAAAGCATTAATTATATGCATAGACACAGAATATTTCTTAAATTATTGGCCACATTTTATAGATCAGTTCCATTTTAGGGACATTAATACACATCCTCTGTTTGAAGACCCACAATGCATGAACTTGAAAATGTTTTGCACCAAAATAAACTCATTTTGAATTCCATCTTCTATGACTTTCTGAAGTACCCTCATGCACACATGGCATATTTGTAAAGTACTGGCCGAACATAAAATCAAATACAAGGCAACCACAGTTTAACTTTGCAGCTCCAGCTATAAATAAAAAAACTTCACACAGAATTGCAAGGTGTGTTATTTATTGTGTCATTTTTATGCTCATAAAACTATTTCTTTAGTACCATAATATTGCAAGGACTGAAGGAACAGTGTCATTTTATACAAAAACACCATAAAATGGAGCCAGCAGTGACCTCTCCACGTCCAGAGTCGCTCTTTCTACTGCACCTTCACTTATCAAAGTCCGTTTTTGAGATTCCCAAGCAAAAGCCACTTGGAGCCAGGGGAGGCCTGACTCTGCTGGTGCGGTCATCAGATCCACCCCACACCTGACACACTGGTATCACTCCAGATGTGAAGCAGCAGTCTGACCTGAAGATAAAGTCCAGTGCACACCCGCTTGTATGGCACAGCAGACAAAAATTAGAAGTTATCAACAGGACCTCTGAAAACAGAGAATTTTTAAGAAAATTTACACATTAAGCACATACAATGGCTTTACAGCAGAGACATGTGCTGAAACAACACTGTGACAGCATCATTGAGGGTGCTGACCCACACCTGCCTGCGTCACTGTGACAGCACCACTGAGGCTGTGACCCAACATGCCTGCGTCACTGTGACAGCACCAATGAGGCTGTGACCCACACCTCCCTGCGTCACTGTGACAGCACCATTGAGGCTGTGACACACACCTGCCTGCGTCACTGTGACAGCACCACTGAGGCTGTGACACACACCTGCCTGCGTCACTGTGACAGCACCGCTGAGGCTGTGACACACACCTGCCTGCATCACTGAGACAGCACAGCTGAGGCTGTGACACACACCTGCCTGTGTCACTGTGACAGCATCACTGAGGCTGTGACACACACCTGCCTGTGTCACTGTGACAGCATCACCGAGGCTGTGACCCACACCTGCCTGCGTCACTGTGACAGCACCAATGAGGCTGTGACCCACACCTCCCTGCGTCACTGTGACAGCACCACTGAGGCTGTGACCCACACCTGCCTGCGTCACTGAGACAGCACCACTGAGGCTGTGACCCACACCTGCCTGCCTCACTGTGACAGCACAGCTGAGGCTGTGACCCACACGTGCCTGTGTCACTGTGACAGCACAGCTGAGGCTGTGACCCACACGTGCCTGTGTCACTGAGACAAAACCACTGAGGCTGTGACACACACCTGCCTGTGTCACTGAGACAGCACCACTGAGGCTGTGAC
The DNA here is from genome assembly GCF_051225735.1 of Oryctolagus cuniculus. NCBI lineage: Eukaryota > Metazoa > Chordata > Mammalia > Lagomorpha > Leporidae > Oryctolagus > Oryctolagus cuniculus. The sequence goes on from NC_142882.1 coordinate 94,313,936, forward strand.
CCACACCTGCCTGTGTCACTGAACAACACCGCTGAGGCTGTGACCCACACCTACCTGTTTCATTGTGACAGCATCACTGAGGCTGTGTCACACACCTGCCTGCGTCACTGTGACAGCACCACTGAGGCTGTGACCCACACCTACCTGTGTCACTGTGACAGCACTGCTAAGCCTGTAACCCAACATGCCTGCGTCACTGTGACAGCACCGCTGAGGCTGTGACCCACACATGCCTGCGTCACTGTGACAGCACCACTGAGGCTGTGACACACACCTGCCTGCATCACTGTGATAGCACAGCTAGGCTGTAACCCAACCTGCCTGCGTCACTGTGACAACACAGCTCAGGCTGTGACACACATCTGCCTGTGTCACTGAGACAGCACAGCTGAGGCTGTGACACACACCTGCCTGCATCACTGTGACTACACCACTGAGGCTGTGACCCACACCTGCCTGTGTCACTGAACAACACCGCCGAGGCTGTGACCCACACCTACCTGTGTCACTGTGACAGCACTGCTGAGCCTGTAACCCAACATGCCTGCGTCACTGTGACAGCACAGCTGAGGCTGTGACCCACACATGCATGCATCACTGTGACAGCACCACTGAGGCTGTGACACACATCTGCCTGTGTCACTGAGACAGCACCAATGGGACTGTGACACACACCTGCCTGCATCACTGAGACAGCACAGCTGAGGCTGTGACACACACCTGCCTGTGTCACTGTGACAGCATCACTGAGGCTGTGACACACACCTGCCTGCGTCACTGTGACAGCACCACTGAGGCTGTGACACCCACCTGCCTGCATCACTGTGATAGCACAGCTAGGCTGTAACCCAACCTGCCTGCGTCACTGTGACAACACAGCTCAGGCTGTGACACACATCTGCCTGTGTCACTGAGACAGCACAGCTGAGGCTGTGACACACACCTGCCTGCATCTCTGTGACAGCACCACTGAGGATGTGACCCACACCTGCTTGCATCACTGTGACAGCTAGGCTGAGGCTCTGACCCACACCTACCAGTTTCACTGTGACAGCACCACTGAGGCTGTGACCCACACCTGCCTGCGTCACTGTGACAGCACCACTGAGGCTGTGACACACACCTGCCTGTGTCACTGTGACAGCACTGCTGAGCCTGTAACCCAACCTGCCTGCGTCACTGTGACAGCACCGCTGAGGCTGTGACCCACACCTCCCTGCGTCACTGTGACAGCACCACTGAGGCTGTGACGCACTCCTGCCTGTGTCACTGAGACAGCACCACTGAGGCTGTGACACACACCTGCCTGCATCACTGAGACAGCACAGCTGAGGCTGTGACCCACACCTGCCTGTGTCACTGTGACAGCACCACTGAGGCTCTGACCCACACCTACCTGTGTCACAGTGACAACACCGCTGAGGCTGTGACACACACCTGCCTGCATCACTGAGACAGCACCACTGAGGTTGTGACACACACCTGCCTGTGTCACTGTGACAGCATCACTGAGGCTGTGACCCACACCTCCCTGCGTCACTGTGATAGCACAGCTGAGGCTGTGACACACACCTGCCTGTGTCACTGTGATGGCATCACTGAGGCTGTGACCCACACCTGCCTGTGTCACTGTGACAGCACCAATGAGGCTGTGACCCTCACCTACCTGTGTCACTGTGACAGCACCACTGAGGCTGTGACCCACACCTACCTGTGTCACTGTGACAGCACCGCTGAGGCTGTGACCCACACCTACCTGTGTCACTGTGACAGCACCGCTGAGCCTGTAACCCAACCTGCCTGCGTCACTGTGACAGCACCGCTGAGGCTGTGACCCACACCTGCCTGTGTCACTGTGACAGCTAGGCTGAGGCTCTGACCCACACCTACCTGTGTCACTGTGACAGCATCACTGGGGCTGTGACACACACCTGCCTGCCTCACTGTGACAACACCACTCAGGCTGTGACCCCCACGTGCCTGCCTCACTGTGACAGCACCACTGAGGCTGTGACACACACCTGCCTGCCTCACTGAGACAGCACAGCTGAGGCTGTGACCCACACCTGCCTGTGTCACTGTGACAGCATCACTGAGGCTGTGACACATACCTGCCTGCGTCACTGTGACAGCACCACTGAGGCTGTGACCCAACATGCCTGCGTCACTGTGACAGCACAGCTGAGGCTGTGACACACACCTGCCTGCATCACTGAGACAGCACAGCTGAGGCTGTGACACACACCTGCCTGTGTCACTGTGACAGCACCACTGAGGCTGTGACCCACACCTGCCTGCGTCACTGAGACAGCACCACTGAGGCTGTGACACACACCTGCCTGCGTCACTGTGACAGCATCACTGAGGCTGTGACCACACCTGCCTGTGTCACTGTGACAGCACCACTGAGGCTGTGACACACACCTGCCTGCGTCACTGTGACAGCACCACTGAGGCTGTGACACACACCTGCCTGCCTCACTGAGACAGCACAGCTGAGGCTGTGACCATACCTGCCTGTGTCACTGTGACAGCATCACTGAGGCTGTGACCCACTCCTGCCTGCGTCACTGTGACAGCATCACTGGGGCTGTGACACACACCTGCCTGCTTCACTGTGACAACACCACTGAGGCTGTGACACACACCTGCCTGCCTCACTATGACAGCACAGCTGAGGCTGTGACACACACCTGCCTGCCTCACTGAAACAGCACAACTGAGGCTGTGACCCACACCTGCCTGTGTCACTGTGACAGCACCACTGAGGCTGTGACACACACCTGCCTGCGTCACTGTGACAGCATCACTGAGGCTGTGACCCACACCTGCCTGTGTCACTGTGAGAGCACAGCTGAGGCTGTGACCCACACCTGCCTGTTTCACTGTGACTACACCACTGAGGCTGTGACACACACCTGCCTGCGTCACTGTGACAGCACCACTGAGGCTGTGACGCACTCCTGCCTGTGTCACTGTGACAGCACCACTGAGACAGCACCACTGAGTATGCTGGTGGATACCTCCCTGTCACAGGCCAATCCTCACAGTTTCTCAGTTTAAAGACTTATTTATTGATTGATTTGTTAAAAAGGCAGAGAGACAGACAGAAAGGGCAGAAGAGACAAAGAGAAAAAAAGAGACAGAGGGAGATCTATCATCCACTGGTTCACTACCCAGATGCCCATGGCTACTGGAACTGGGCCAGGCCAAAGACAATAGCCAGGAACTCCATCTGGTTTTCTATCACCAGTGGCAGGAACCCAAGTACTGGAGCCATCACCTGTTGCTTCTAGGAGTACGCATTAGCAGGAAGCGGGATCAGAAGCTGAGGAGCCAGGACTCAAACCAGGTACTCAGATCTGGGACATGGGTGTCCCAAGCTGTGCTCCAACCTGCTGTGCCAAGTGCACACCCCATGACTCAATGCACACAGGCAGTGACCATGAGGGGCGTAAGGCTGTTCCTGGCACAACACAGCACCCAGCTTCATAGCAAACTTTTTTATAAGTAGAAAGAATGCACTCAAAAATAATAAAAAGTGTAATATGGTGAATACAGAACACAGAACCGGTAACACCATGCTCTGGTATGGCCGAGTGTGCTGCACTACTCCACAGCTGCAGCTCACACACAGCACCACACCAGCACCACACACATGTGGTGAGTGCACGGTGCTGCTTGTGCTGAAGGCTACACCATCAGCAGCAACAGGAATCTTTCGGCTCCATTAGACTCTCAGGGGACCACCGGATGTGGTCCATCGCCAATGAAGTTAGGTGCCTTGGTCCAAATCCATCCAAGAGGAAAAGAACAAGAGGGGGGTGGCAGCAGATGGGAGAGGACTGATAGGTGTCTCAGCAGTGACTGAGACCACCCCGGGCAGGGCTGGGGGGAGGGGAGAGGCCTAGAATGAACAAGACCCTCTGTGCCCGGAGCCCCCTCTGAAGACCAGGGTCAGGGTCTGCTGAAGTGAGGGCTCCATCAATTGCTCCCATAAAAACAGAAAGGTTCCCAGGTCTCCAGTCCCAGCCCAGCTGCAAGAGGCCTGCCCACCTCCATCCTCAGTTGTGGGTGAGCCACCCCCTCACAGCTTCCTTAGACAACAAAGAACAACAGGGAAACTTACCTAAAAACAGGTGCCCTCCTCAGACAATGGAGTCACACCCTGATAAACCCACCATAAAGTGCCTTTAATACAGCAAGCCACCATACAGCTTACCCTAGACAACCCAATTCATGCCCAGAACACTTACACTGACCAACAGTTGAGCAAAACCATCTGAAACACAGATTCTACTTTACAGCAAAGTGTTGACTATCTCATGTAAGTGCATGGACTACTGTACTGAGAATGCAAAACAGAATGTCCGCCAGGGCTTCTGCACCATGGCAAAGTGCCAGGAACCACGTGCACAGCTCTTTTCCTGTACGAAAATGGGCTGAAGTGAATGCAGATACACAGCCTGGGGACTCCAGACACTGACACAATGTAGAAGCAGGCGCTCTGAGTCCTGGTCCTCTGAGCATCTGTGGTTGGAGAGAGAAGCACGAGGACAAGAAGGTTTGCAGCTCACTTTATTTGGGGAGGGTATTGCATCTGAGACTCTGTGCTTCCTGGAAATGCACATTTTAAAGGGTAAAAACACACTTTGGTCAAGAAATCTCTAGGCTTTTAACACTTGACTATGTCAAAATGAAGAACCAAAGGGAATGAACACGAAGATCCTTGAGGAAAACAGGTCATGAAATCGACTTCCAATGTCCTAGATTTGATTCGTTACACTCTGTAACAGATGTTAACATGCACTAAGATTGTTTGCACTTATTTCCTTACTACATTAATTTTAGCAAAGAGAAATGAAACTCCCAAGATACACTTACTGTATCTGAGCCGAATTACTAAAACATCCTGGACCTACTGAACTCTTCTCAATTTTTCTCTGATGACTTGTGCTTTACAGTCTTAGTTGTTTATTCAACTAAGTACACTAATGCACTGAACCTAGCTCTGGTTCTGTGTGAGGCTGAAAGTGAGTGTAATCGTCTATCTGTTTGGAAAGGAAATGAGAGTCCAGGCATTAATTTGGTCTGGCCTGGCACCTGCAGCAGTTACATGTTAATCCACAGGCAGCACAAACCTCACCAAGACTCTCTCCTTCCATTCCAGCCATGCTACCAAATTTAATCTTTTATAATCAACACTTACACTGTATGCTGGTATATTTTGTGTAGATGGATGAAAATGGTTATTTTATTTTTATCTCCTATGATTTGGAAACAGTCACACCAGTCTTACTGTCTATGAGCCAATTGTGGGTTAACTCTGCAAAGTCAGTTAAAGTTTGAAGGAAGCTGCATGTGCTACAGTGCAGCAAAACTAGGAACAGCAGGGAAACTGCACGTCTTGCCAGCCCTGTGCTCCGCCGCACTGAGACGCAGAAACACAAAGTTAAGAGGCCAGTCCTGGTCCCTGGGATCTCCTTTCCTCTGGGTTCCACATGTTGGACTCCAGTCAACTCCAGCAGCTGGCATCCCAGACAAGCTTCAGAGGTCAGGCTGGAATCCCAGCCATTCCCACTCAGCCCTTCATCTGCACCCACCACACACAGGACATCTGAATGAGAGCTTCAGAACCAGAGCCCGGCCTGCTCTTCACTTATGCAGAATTCATCTTTGTTCCTCACAAGACAATGGCTGTGCTCCGTTTCCTCTCAGTTGAGCACTTGGCAAACTGTAAAAAGCAGGGCATCTGCTGTGGCCTTCATTTCCCACTGAACTCACTTTGTTCAAGTTGCATCAGCTCTCCAAATACGTCTGACATACACTGGGAGCTGCCGAGTGCATTCCCGATGTGTGCCTCTCAGCAGCTGGGCACGTTAAGAGCTGCAATAGCTGCCTAATGGCAGTAGCCACAAAGCGGGGCAGCACCAGCAGCAGCAGCTCAAGTGGGCACATGGCACACAACTGCTCAGACACGCATTCTGGCTGATCTGAGCACTCACTTATGGAAGGAATATTTGATGGCTCCCAATGCATGAGGGCTACACAAGGACTGGAGGTGTAAAGTCAGGTAGGACATGATCCTGGCCCTCAAGGACCCTTCAGTCTAGGCACTAACCCCCTTCAACAAAAACCTGCGGTGCATCTGCTACGTGCCCAGCTTCTGACAGAGCATCTTATCCTGGACTCCAATTCTTCTCTCACCCACATCCTTCGTGTTGAAATCCTGCCAGCTCTACCTCAGTGCATTCTCTGAATCCAACTCTGCTTTCTCATCGCAACCACCACCACCCCGGCAGGAGCCTGCAGCGTCTCTGGCATGATCATTAGCAAGTCTCCTAAACGACCACAGGGCATCTGTGCTTTACTTTTGTTCTCTGGGAGTCAACAGAGAGGAGGCCTTGCTCAAAACACTGCAGAGGCTCCCACAAGAATGAGAGATGCTACAATCAAAATGGTTTCTCCTGACCTTGACATGCTCCCGAGAGTGGCAGCACTAGGTTGAGGTAAGGGGAGAGCAGGGGTCTGCTGGGAGACTCTGGATCATGGAGGCAGGAGCCTCATGGATGCATTTGTGCTTTTGGTGTGAGAGTGAGTCCTGGCTGGGGCAGCACTGGACTAGTTCCTGCAAGAGTGGGTCACGAAGTGCTTCCATCTTCTCAATTCTTTACTCTCCTTTGCTGTAAAGAAGAAGAGAGCAGGGCGAGTGCTGTGGCGCAGTAGGTCAAGCTGCTGTCTACAGTGCTGATCCTATATGGGTGCCAGTCCATGTCCCAGCTGCTCTGTCTCCAATCAAGCTCCTTGCTAATGCACCTGGGAAAGCTGCACAAGACGGCCCAAGTCCGTGGGCCCCTACATCCATGTGGAAGACCCGAAAGAAGCTCCTGGCTCCTGGCCTCAGCCTGGCCCAGCATTGGCCATTGCAGCCATTTGGGGAGTGAACCAGCAGATGGAAGATCTGTCTCTCTGCTCTCTCTGTAATTCTGATTTTCAAATAAATAAATCTTAAAAAAAAAAAAAAAGAGTAAAAAAGCAAGGCATGTCCCATCATGTGGCCAACCAGATAGACAAGCAGGATGCCCTGCAAACAGAGTACAGGCTCCTCACTGCAGAGGACTCTGAAAGCAGCATTTTGAAAAATGAGTAAGGAACAAAAGTGCTCCGAGGTGCTCAGGAACTCAAGGGACAGACAATGAACAACCACGCTAACACAGGGACAAAGGGAGTGCAGAGGACAAAGCTGACAGGAAGAATACTGAGGTCTGGGGCCCAAAGGAAGCTGAGGCTGATGGGGTGCCGAATGGGGGTAGGAAAATGTCTAAGGGACGGTGGGTACCATGAGGGGACAACTGATTCGGCCAGTGGATGAGGCTCGTGCATTCCAGGGCATAACACACATTCTGGCTGTTCTGGGAAGAACATGTGGACGGCAGAATGTGCAGCCTCACTGAGCTACAACCACAGGTGAAATGAACTCCTGGAAATAGGGGAGGAAATAGAGTGGTGCAAATTGACCCAGATATTAAGTGGTCAAATCCCAGACAAGGGAGGTATCTACCAGCAAAACACAGTGATAGCCTTGCGGGTGCTGAGCTGGCTGAGGCCAAGACCAGATCACTAGAAAAGGGCTCTGGTGTGGCCAGGCTCTGAGTGTCCAGAGGCATTTGGCATGGGCTTCAGCATGTGCCGGCATGCAGCAGGTACAATGCCTGAGGCAGGCTACACTTATAAAGGAAGCAGACTCACTGAGCTCACACTGCTGAAGGTTCAAGAGCAGGGACTGACATCAGCTTGGATCTCGTGAGAATGGCATCACAAGGTGGGAGTGAGTGTGGAAGCATGAGGACACTCTGCCTGCCAGGGCCAGAGGGAACTGCATAGAGAATAACTCATTCTTGTGAGAACCTACACCAGGTGTCCAGCATTTCCTGAATGACCTGAGGCCCTCCCTCTAGGCCCCATCTCTTAAGGTCCCAGCACCTCTCACACCTCCACACAGGGGACCAACCCCCCAGGACGTGAATTTTGGGGGACAAAACATGTCCAGACCACGGCACTGGGGCTGTGCCCAGCAGGTCCATAGCTACCTGTTGAAAAGTGGTGGTGGGTAGAAGGAACCAGAAGTGAAGGAAGTCTCACTAATGATTTTAGTAAATGCAAACAAGCACAACATCCCATTCCAAAATGAATTTGTTTCCAAATAAAACAAAGATTTGGCGGGGGGTGTGGGGGTGGAATAGGCCCAACTCTGCTTCTTGCTGAAAGGATGAACTAAGAGAAATAACACTGGGACTCTGAACCTCTTTTTCTTCCTGTTATATTGGGAATAAACACTCATTCCCACAGCAAAGACTAACTCTAGAACATTCTGTAAGTGAATTTCTTCAAATTTGCATGGAACAGACCACATGGATGAGGGTGGGGCTTGGCCCACATACAGCGAGAGGTGAGTGCGGACCACTCATTCTCCACATCTACAGTGAGACGTGGAGGTTCTCCGCACGTAGGGTGAGGTACGGAGATGAGTGCAGATCACGTGTTCTCCACACGCAGGGTGAGGTACGGAGATGTGTGCAGATCATGTGTTCTCCGCACATAGGGTGAGGTTCTCCGCACGTAGGGTGAGGTACGGAGATGTGTGCAGATCACGTGTTCTCCGCACATAGGGTGAGGTTCTCCGCACGTAGGGTGAGGCACGGAGATGAGTGCAGATCACGTGTTCTCCGCACGCAGGGTGAGGTAGGGAGATGTGTGCAGATCACGTGTTCTCCGCACGTAGGGTGAGGCACGGAGGTGAGTGCAGATCACGTGTTCTCCGCACGTAGGGTGAGGTACGGAGGTGAGTGCAGATCACGTGTTCTCCGCACGTAGGGTGAGGTACGGAGGTGAGTGCAGATCACGTGTTCTCCGCACGTAGGGTGAGGCAGGGTGGGGGGTGCTCTATTCCAAAAGTTTGCCTCTCCTACTGAAGCTCAATGTCAATTGTGATTTCAGACACAAAAATCTCAAATAAGAACAAGTCAGTTTTGGTGTTAATTATCTGGATTCATTTCAAGTACATAGCACCAGTTTAGTATTAGTAATTCTAATAGGATGCAAAATGTTAATGAGTAAGATAATTCATGATTATTATAATAGACATCAAATAATACTTAATACAATTTAACCCCAATTCTTTTTAGATGAAAAATAATAGAATAGTCTCTAATTGAATAAAATATCTATTTTAAGGAAGAAGGATTTTTTTCTTATCAATGTGTTTTAAAGTTTAGATTACCATGTAATCACTTGTGCAATTTTAGGGGGCACTATGTAATATTCCAACATATAAGCAAAGCATAAACCAACAATACCAGGCAGCCAGCCTCTCCATTTCCTTAGCTCTTCTATGTATTTGGAGCCCACCAGTTCCTATGCTCCAGTTCTTTACACAGACTATAATTCATCGCCATGAGCCATAGTCACCCCACTATGCAGCAAACATCAGAACCCATTACGTTCACCTACTGGGCTTTGCTTCCCACTGTTTAATCTCCTCTCCTCATCAATCCTTTCCCTTCTCAGCATCTAGTAATCAGTATTTTAAATTCAGATCAAATGTTATTATTTTTACTTCAACATAATAGAGAACATGCAGTATTTGTCTTTCTATGTCTGACTTATTTCACTTAATATAATGATCTCCAGTTCCATTCTTTACTGCAAATATCAGGGTTTTGTTATTTTCTATGGATAAATAATACTGTGTACATACACATTTTCTTTGCCCATCCATTGATGTATGTTTAGGTTAATTCAATATCTTGGCTATTGTGAGTAGTGTTTCAATAAATATGGGAGTGTAGGTATAGCTTCGATATATTGACTTCATTTCTTTGGAAAACATACCCCAAAAGTGGGATAACTGGGTCACATGGTAGATATATTATTAGTTTTTCTGAGGAGTCTCCATACTATCTCCATAGTGGCTATACTAATTTGTATTTCCACCAACGGTGTGTAAGCATTCCCCCTTTCTGTATATCTTCACAAGCCTTTTCTTTTCTGTCTCTTAGGTAGTAGCCATTCTGGCTGGAGTCAGAGGATACCTCACTGTGGTACATTCCCCTGACAGCAGTGGTGCTGAACATTTTCCGTGTATTTATTGGACATTTGTATTTCTTCTTTTGAGAAATCTTTTCATATCCTTTACCCATTTCTCAATTAGATTGTTTTGTTTTTGCTGAATGTTTTAAATTTTTATGTATTTTGGATATTAATCCTTTGTCAGATGAATAGTTTACAAATATTTCCCCATTCTGTCAGTTCTCTCTTTACTCTGTTGACTGTTTCCCTTGCTGTGCTTCTTAGTTTGATATAACCCTATTTTTGGCTTTTGTTGCCTTATCCAAAAAAAAAAAAAAAAATGCTGCCCATGCCAATGTCTTTAAGTGTTTCCCCTAAGTTTTCTTCTAATAGTTTCAGGTCTTACATTAAGATCATTAATCCAGGGGCCATGTTGTGACATGGCAGATAAAGCCTCAGCCTACAACACCAGCATCCCATTGAACACCAGTTCGTGTCCCAACTGTTCCACTCCAGATCCAGCTCTTTGCTAATGGCCTGGGAAAAGCAGCAGAAGATGGCCCAAGTACTTAGGCCCCTGCCACTCATGTGGGAGACCCTGATGAAGCTCCAGGCTTCAGCTTGGCCCAGTCCCCAGCCATTGTGATCATCTGGGATGTGAACCAGCGATGAAAGATCTGTGTGTGTGTGTGTGCATGTGTGTCTCCTCTCTCTCTCTCTGTAACTCTTTCAAATAAATAAATCAATCCTTTAAAAAAAATCCTTAATCCCATTTTGAGTTGATCTTTGGATATGGTGAGAAGTAGGGGATAGAGGGGTCTTCCTTGATTCAATATTCTGTGTGCAGGTGGTCCAATTTTCCCAGCACCATTTGTTGTCCTATCTCCAGGGGATGCTTTTGGCACCTTTTTCAGAGATAAGTTGGCCATAGATGCATATATTCATTTCTGAGATTTCTATGCATCCCTTTTTATATAAGGACCATGTTGTTTTGATTAGAATCACCCTACAGTATGACTTAAAAATGGGGATTGTGATTCCTAGAGCTTTGCTCTTCTTTTTTTTTTTTTTTTTTTCAAAATTGCTGTGGCTATTTGAGATCTTTAGTGCTTGTTTTCCTATTAATTTTGTCCAGAAGCCTCCTGCTCAGAGACTCCCCAATTGAGTTGTAATTTCGTTTCTTGTATGTTTGTGTGCAGGGTTTTTCTATCTGTATGGATCAGGTTTTTGTTATCTCTTGAGTAGGACAAACCAGCAAGCAGCTAGCAAACATGGACACTTAAGATGAACTGTAGGGGATAAAGACTCTCCAGGCATAAAGAGAGGAGAAACAATCCTCAGACAGCAACCTGAACAAATGGAAATTTAGCTCAGTGCTGCTGTATCTTTTCATCTGCTGGTGTTGGCAGAATAGGGCATCTACCTTCTTAAAGAATTCCATAACAAACAAGTCTTGTTTCTTAGTCCACTGGCTGGTATCTCTTGGAATTCCATAACCTATGCGTCCTTCCAGGGTTTCCCAGCAGAATCAAGCAAGGAATTAGACCCAAGTTCCTGTCCTGATCCCAGCTGCCCTGAAGCTCTTGGCCCTAGGTTTGTTGCTGAGGTCTGCTATACCGTGTTTTGCTCAAGCATTGATCCTGGAAGAAGATGAGGTTGTACGTGCGTGAAGGCAGTCCTGCAAGTGCACACTGACACTACCCTCCAGCTACATTCACTAAATGAAAGCTTTCCTCCCTGTTCCTCCATGGAGTTTCATCAATCCACAAAGACTGTGTTGATGTTCCTCCTGTCCTCCTACCTGTGCCTAACCTGCTGCTCTCTCTGGGGCCTCACACTCTTTGTAACCCTGATTCTTTAACACTGCAACAGTGACACAGCCAATCAGTGAGGGCCCCCCTTCAACCTTAACTGACATAAAAGCCAAGATCTAGCTGCCTCCCCAAATGAGGAGGCCCTCCTTTCTCTTTACACCCATGTAAAAATCTGATGCAAGTTCACCTCAAATGAGTTGGGCTGTTGGGTACTCCTCCTGGGGCACTGACTATTCACTGGATTCACTTCCCCAGCCCCAGAACTCACAACCCTACCTCAGTGTTCTGTCCCTCTAATTTTTGAGACACTCTTGAGCAGTGTTTAGTTTCTATCCCTTTTTGTTGTTAACAGAATGAGAACCTCAGGAGATCACTATTACTGATGTTTTAATGTGAAAAATAATATATAACATAAAACTTGCCACTTCAACCATTTTTAAGGGTAGAGGTCAATGGTTTTATACTTATAGTGTTACGCAACTATTTCCACCATCTATTTCCAAAAGGTTTTCATTACCCCAAGCAGAAACTCTGTGCCTATTCATCTATTACTAGTTTTAAATGATGAAAGCTTTTAGTTTCTGGATTACTGATTCCAGATAGGGTAGAGTCAGCAATCACTTAGTTCAAACCTTTTCTTATGTTTAAATTCGATTATAGGGTACTTCTCTTGGGAAGGAAGGACAATTGACCAAGGCTGGTCTAATGACAGCGAGTGCTCCAGAGCTAACTCTGTCTTTGGAAGATTTAGGTTTCATCCAGAACCATGGCACTGAACACATCCTCTAGTTCATGAACAGGTTCCTTGGTCACAGTAGTTTCATCCCACTCATTAGAATAGATACAGAAGTAGGGCGGGATGATATGTCCAGAAAAATATATCTCATGGCATCTCAGCAATGTTGCTCAGCCACTGACACATACACCCTCCCTTCTGTAACATTTTCACTACCTAGGCTAGTGTGAGCCAGGCCACAGGACACAGTGGAATGAAGACACCAAGGCCACCCTCATGAGAAAAGTATGTGAGCTGTAGCACTCGGATACCTTTTCTGACTTCTCAAAGGTTTGTTTATGCTGGTCATACTCTCCAGCGTAGCGCATAAGCAAATGGGTAGGCTCTGAAATTAAGCTGCCTGGGTTCACACTAGAGCCAAGGAATTTATGAAGTATTAGAATTTACTAAGGCTTTTACTTACTGTAGCACGTTAACAAGCTTCTCCAAGTCTTTGTTCTGTATAGTGCTCATAAAAACAGGAACTGTGTCATAGGGCTGTCATGAGCATTAAATAAACAGCAAATTGTTCAGCTCAGTATCTGTCCTATAGTTAGAGCAGCTGTTATATAATTATCAAAGAAACAGATCAATAAGTAATTAGCAGTAACTGAGGTGTTTGTGTTTCTTTTCAGATGCACAAAGCTGAGAAGATGTAAGAATCTCAATTAAGACTGCTCCAAATGTCAAGTTTACAGATTATCAAAACTGTTTCTTTTAATAGTGCTTGGATATTATGTTTCAGAGTGAAGCGAATTAAATATTCTTTTAGTAGCCTTTCCCTTCCATTCTAAGATGCCAAGTTCCAAACAAGCACCTGAATTCCCAGTGACATTCTAACATAACCCAGCAAGAAGTGCTTTCCTGATGACTCATCTACAGCCTTGATTTAGTTAATTTGTTGACTGGGGAGAGGAGCATTTGGCATTCAATAGCTATGTGGAAAGTCCAGAGAAAAATTCAAGTTCATGAGAAGTTTGGACTTTGCATTGTGTGAGATTGTTCTAATTCAAGCAGAACATCCTATTTGGGGTATTGCAACAGCTTGGCATCTGCACACCTGAGCATGTCCCTGGAATGTGCAAACAGGTGCCAACTATTCCAGCTATGTCTCCACAGTTCAGCACCTGTATCTTAGCAAACAAGAACTGAAACCACCCCTGCCCCTTTGCTTGAACACGTTGGGGTGCCTCACACTCCCAGGCCTTCATCTCCCACCTCAGGCCACATGGTGAGCATCTATCTGTAAATAAGGATTACTCAGACTGAAGGCTAAAAATTAAATAAGTGACCAGGAGAAGCCACAGTGTCTAGTTGAGATTTGTTTAGAGAGAGTAACTAGAGAAGTAACTGAGTCTTTTCATGACTAGGTCAATGATTTCCAAAAGCCTCCATGCACACAATCAAGGTGATACTCTGGGCCTCTGTGGCCTCAGGAGGCAAGGGACTTCATCGTTAAGTGGTAACAGGGGAACAGCAGTGACATTTGGTATTGGGTGGGCTTACACAGCATCAGAAAGAAGACTCATCTGAATTCTCTGAGGGATAACACACAGTTGTAGATGCAAGAAATATCTAGCAGAACCTTATAAAGGAAGAGAACTGTGGAAAAGCAAAACCACAGATCCAATGGGAACTGTAGAGTAACCAAGACCTGACAGATCAGTGGTGAAACATGAGCACACTGGGTAGTGGGCAGCAAGCAAGTTGGCCCAGGGCACCCACAGGTGCTGTCCACCTCTATTTCCAGGCAGGTGGCAGAATACTGTGAGTACGTTTGACAAAGGAAGCTGGTAATGCCCCTAGATGAGTCTATCACAGGTTCAGAAGTGCTGAGACTGCAGGTGGCAGTTTGGGGTTGAAATTGAGAAACAAATACTGACTAGCAATGTCTCTTAATGTCATCTATACCCATCAAAAGGAACCAAAATATTTTTGTTGAATATGCAACATTTACTGACATTAGGACATTTTCAAATCAATGATTGTTTAATTGTAGTTAAGTTAAATTAATGGTATTATCCCAAAATGCCAAACTATTTCCATTTTTCTATCAGAGAAAAAAATTTAACTTTTACAGCATTATAATCTTTTGATTTTGTGTTAAAGCTAATGTCAAGTATTTTTATGTTGCATAGGTTCCAAATTATTATTTAAATTCTGCCTTCTATAATTTATTTCCCTTTCTATTTTATTATGGAACATTGAAGATAATGCCCAAATTTGCTACTGTATGTAACTACCACAATAATCAACTTTTTACTTCCCAGTAAGTTCTTTAGTATCAATTCCCATAAATAGGATTCTGATTCTGATTTTTGCTTGTCAGTGGAAGTGTACCACACAAGTGTCTGCTGTTTTTCTCATGATGGATGCTACCAAGCTAATTTCAAAACCACTGCATCCATCTACATTATGGATATTATGGGGGTGGAGATACCACCTTCACTCTAACACAGCAGGCGTTTGGCCACCTCATCAAACAAAAAAGTCATCTTAACAGTATTTTAATTATACTTAATATTAATATTATAATATTAATAATAATATACTAGTTAATATTATTATATTAAGTATACTTAATCATTAATAAATAACCATGTTGACCACCATTTGATGTCTGGGTATTGCAAGTATTTCCTACAAGGTAAATTTCCTATCATTAAACTTGGAGATTTCATTCAATGTTCATTTGTTTGAATAACAAATACATTTTCCCACATAAGCTGAAACATTCTCCAAATTACATATTTTACATATATATTATATTTATACTTGTATATTTTACTGGAGTTTCTGGCTCACGGCTTCCGTGGGTCCCAGCCCTGGTTGCTGCAGGCATTTGGGTAGTGAACCAGCGGATGGAAGATCTCTCTCTCTCTTTCTGTCTCTCTGTGTGTATGTCATTCTGGCTTTCAGATAAATAAAATGTTTCATTAAAAAATAAAAGCCAATTACAAAATTCAAATGTGTCACTGGTTTGTCATCATATTACACACCCTGTTGGTGCTACCAAGCCCTGTAGAGGAGTGACCATGTGCTGATTTTCACTACTGTACTCATATATTATATTTGCATCTTCTAGACAAGATCAACCTGAATTAATGTTTTCCAGAATAGTTGTATAGGGTCATATTTATATAAATGTGATCATCATTTTATTATGGATAAAAATTATTCTGTGACATATATTTGATTCCAATCTACTCATCAGTTTGTGAAAATCCATGTTTTTAGCCCATCGCTCTGTACAGTTAACACTCAGGGACTGCAGGAGTCTGCAGAGCTCTATTGCATGTTGAGGAGGAAGCAGCATAAACACAGTAAAGAGTTCAAGTCCACTCAGTAGGAGGACGTCCCACCCAGGACCCCTCATGCATCTCTGGGGTGTTAGAGCCAGAAGACAGAGCCTTCCCAGCAGTGGAAACATGAAGTCAAACTAAACATCAGAAGCCAAAGGCAGGACAGAAATGGGAGGAAGAGCAATGGCCTCAAAGGGCCAAGAGGAGGAAATTCTAGCATCTAAGCATGGCCTTGAAAGGAGCTCAGCCCAGAGACGAGAGGGAGGGAGCAAGAGAGGAAGAGGAGTGGGGAGGGAGAAGTAAGGAAGGGAGTGAGGAAGACTTTCTATCCTTATGTTTTCTGATCAGGAATATTATGTTAAGCATGGATAATTAGGACAAAATATTATTTATTCATAATGTGACCAATGAGAAGTAATAACATTAATTATGGTCAATAAAATTACCTATTATAAATAAAATTATAGTCAATAAAATTACCTATATTTTTATATACACATCTCCCTCTTCCAATCAACTTCCTGGATCTAATACTTTTGTCTTTTCCCCACCTTTTTAAATTTAAAAAAAAAAAATATTTGAAAGGTAGAGAGAGAGACAGACATCTTTTGTCTGTTGGTTCACTTACAAATATCTACAAAAGCCAAGACTGGGACAGGTGAAGCCAGGAGCTGGGAAGAACATCTGGGTCTCCCACATGGGTGGCAAGGATCCAAGTATGTGCACCCTCACTGCTGTCTTCCAGGAAGGAAGTTGGAATCAAGAACAGAGACAGGACTTGAACCCAAGTAGTCCAGTGTGAGATATAGAGGTCCCAAGTGTCATCCTAACCATTGTGCCAAATGTCTGCCATTATGTTCACCTTTTTTGATCATATCTTAAGTCTTTCTTTCAAACTGACTCTAACTGTAGATGGATTTTATTTTTAACACAACCTGACAGTCATGTGTGGGTATCAAGTTCTTTTACACTTGTTATTATATATCTACTGCTGTTAGCAAAGTGGCTTGTTGTGTCAGCTTCTCTGGTCATGGATTGGGGGTAGCTTGTCCGGGTGCTTCCAGCTCAGGGTCTTTCACAAGGCTGCAATCGTGGTGCAAAGTGTCGATCAGGGCCGGGTCATTGCATGCTCACCTGGGAGGACCTCAGCCAAGACCCCTCAATTTGTTACCAGCAGGGTCTTGGTCTCACTAACTCTGAGGGATTGGGACCAACTGCACATTTGGGCAGTGGCCAGGCCATGTATAAAGCAGAACTCTGACCCAAAGCTGCACCTATCCCCCAAGCAAACCAAACTCTTGTCTATAACAAGCAGTCCAGAAAGCCCCCGCTTTAAGTCAGACTGCTGTCTCTAGAAATAATACTGGAAGTCAAACATTAACTCCCAAGGGGCCAGCACTTGATTCATAGCTGACAGTTTTTCCTATCTTGTCCTACCTTACAATTTAGGGCCAACTAGGAAACATGCACAAGTCCCCATCAGAGACCTCAAGGTCCCCACTTCCAGTTAGCCTCATACTTCTCTAGGCCTGAGCCAGCTAAACAGACAACTGTAGAAGTTAAATCTTTGATGTAGGCTGAAGTAACAGCTATAATTAAAGATTTTCCTAAACTAAAATAAATGAAAACCAGCAAACACTCACAGAAGAATTTAGAATTCTTTTGAGAGCACATAACCCAGGGTTAGTCTACAGCATCTGCGTGAGTACATCAGCAGAACCTCGAATGCTTAACCCTGCAGGATGAGAGACGATAGCATTGATGCAGAAAGGGACCTCCAGGATCCCTCTCTCCAGAATAAAGCCAGGAATGAAAAAACAAAACAAACAAACAAACAAAAAAGGCTAGAAAAACAGGTCAAAGTCTCCTTAAAAAAATACTTGAAACGTTTCCAAAAAATTTAATTGGACCATAATTCAACCACACAAACAAACCAAAAAAAAAAAAAGATGAGACTGTGGAAAATTTTCAGGCTACACTAGAAAATTCCTACCTTCTGACAACATCTGAGTGTTTGAAAAGGTGATGATGGAACAACAGCCCTTTCATCTCAGTTGGTCAAGGGAATTAAACCTGAAATTGGAGAACTAATTCAAAAGCAGAACTAGAATGAGAAGCAGCCACTTTAGCTGACAGCACCTGGCAGACATTTGAAAGGACTTTAGAACAAAACAAGGCAGGATTCAAAGTAAACCTGGGCCCTGCAGATTAAACAGTGAGGTTTCCCTCCCCAGTCAGCCCTACTAACAAGGACATCTGTAGACGGTGCAAACAGAAGGGATATCAGAGAGGCTTGCCTCATCTTACAAAAGAAAATCACTCTTCCAGAACTATGAGGTGCTCCAAGGAAGAAAACTGACCCCTCAAACCACCACCCTCAATGTCAGGATGAACTCACTCAAGGAGACCACTATTTGCACACAGTCGTCCTCACAAGATCAACACCAGCATTGGTTGTCCCCTTCATTCACATTTCTGGTGTCCTCAAGACAGCTGCTTGTTGGGAACAGGTGATTTCACAAGAACATCAGCTAATTTTTCCATTAAACTACTCCTTATAGAATAGACAAATAGGCACATGTCTTAATTCCACATTGGTAAGTAAACTTTAAAAAGACAGCCAAACATATTTGTGTGTCTTATATCACCAGCCTATCCACAAATCTGGAAATCCATAAAGAGGAGACAAGCCCTGGACAGAAAGCCCCCAGCATTCTTTGAATACCCTTAGACAGATTGTATCCATCTCTGCCCTCCATGATTTGAATATATTTTAGCTACAGTGTGTCTGTTTTCAAAGCACTTCCTCACCAAAAAGCCACAGCTCTTCTAGTCACTGAATGCTGCTTTCATGTCAAGGTTCTAACTTAGGGCGTTTCTACCCTTTAAAATTATTCTATGTATTTTTTTAACTGAGAGACATAAAGAGATACAGAGAGACCTTCCAGATGCTGGTTCAAATCTCCAAATGCCCACAACAGGAATTGGGCCAGGCCGTATCCAGGTCTTCCATGCCTCCCAGTGAATGCATTAGCTGGAAGCTGAATAAGAACTAGAGCTGGCCAATTCACAATAGCTAAAACATGGAATCAACCTAAATGCCCATCAATAGAAGACTGGATAAAGAAATTATGGGACATGTACTCTATAGAACACTACACAGCGGTAAAAAAAAAAAAATGAAATTCGGTCATTTGCAACAAAATGGAGGAATCTGGAAAACATCATGCTGAGTGAAATAAGCCAGTCTCAAAGGGCCAAATATCATATGTTCTCCCTGATCTGTGACAGCTAACTGAGGACCTAAAAGGAAACCTGTAGAAGTGAAACTGACACTATTAGAAACAATGACTTGATCAGCCCTTGTCCTGTCAAGGAACAGCTTACTATTTTATTCTTTTTAGTATTTTCTTTTTCTACTTAATACCATTGGTTGAACTCTTTAATTAACACACAATTATCTTTGAGTTTAAATCCAACTGAAAATTGATCCCTGTTAAAAATAAGAGTGGGAATAAGAGAGGGAGGCGATGTATAGTTCGGCACACGTTCCCCTAAGGGTAAAGCTAGAAACATGCCATGGAACTCCAAATCCCATTAAGTTAGCAGGTACCAATGCCATCTTACTAGTTAAAGTGATCAGTTTAAGTGCATAACTGATCATAAAGATAGGATTAAATGTCAAAAGGATCACATAAATAAGACCAGTGTCTGAAAATAATAATTGATAGAATTAAAAAGGAGAGAACGATCCAACATGGGAAGTGGGATACACAGCAGACTCAGAATGGCAAATGCCCTAAACATCACTCTGGCCTCAGAATCATCCCTTAAGGCATTCGGATCAGGCTAAAAAGCCCATGAGAGTTTCTCGGGCATGGTAAGCCAAGACACTGTGGCAAAAAAAATGACCTAAATGAAAGATCTCTGTGAGTGAGATTCCAGTGGAAAGTACAGGCCCTAAAAGAAGGAGGTACCTTTCTCTGAAGGGAGGAGAGAACTTCCACTTTGATTATGGCCTTGTCTAATTAATGTCAGTTTGTGAACTCAAAAGGCTTCCATAGCCTTGGCAGCTCATGACAAGAGCCTTGGGAGATTACTGACGTCATAAATAAGAGTGTCAATTGTTAAATCAACAACGGGAGTCACTGTGCACCTGCTCCCCATGTAGGATCTCTGTCCTTAGTGTCTTGTACTATAAGAATTAATGGTAAAACTAGTCTTCAAACAGTACTTTATACTTTGTGTGTCTGTGTGGATGCAAACTGTTGAAATCTTTACTTAGTACATACTAAGTTGATCTTCTGTATATAAAGATAATTCAAAATGAATCTTAATGAAGAATGGGATGAGGATGGTTATGGGGGGAAAGCCTGCTAGAATCCAAAAGTTTTACTTTTGAAATTTATATTTATTAAATAAAAGTTTTCTAAAAAAAAAAAAAGAAGAAGAACTGGAGCTGGCAAGTCAGTGCTGTGACACAGCACTAGCATCCCCTGTGGACACCAGTTCAAGTCCCTGCTTCTCCACTTCCAATCCAGCTCCTTATTAATGGCCTGGGAAAGCAGCAAAAGATAGCTCAAGTTTTTGGGTCTCTAAAACCCATGTAGGAGACCTGGATAAAGCTCCTGGCTTCAGCTTGGCCCAGCCCCAGCCGATGCAGCCATTTGGGGAGTGAACAGTAGATGGAAGATGTCTGTGTCTCCCTTTCTTTCTCTCTGTAACTCCTCATTTCAAATAAGAGGGGGGAGGGGAGGAAGGGGAAAGAGGAAGAAGAAGAAGAAAAATCAGAAAATGAAGAGGAGGAGCTAGGACTCACACCAAGAAACTAAGATATGGGGGGGAGGGCTGGTGCTGTGGCATAGTAAAGCTAAGCCTTTGCCTACAGGGCTGACATCTGACATGGTCTGGGAAAGCAATAGAAGATGGCCTAAGTGCTTAGGTCCCTGCACCCACGTGGGAGACTTGGAAGAAGCTCCTGGCTCCTGGCTTCAGTTGGTCAAGGGAATTAAACTTGAAATTGGAGAACTAAAAAAAACAAACAAACAAACAAAAAAAAAAAAAAACTTGTAAGTTCCCCTTAAAGACCACACTGTTCAAATCGTCCACAATCTTCTGGAAATTTTGAAAGGACCAAAGGCACCTCTCAATAACTGGTTCTCCCTTGGCCAAAGATTCTCCCACTAACATTTATGACCACACAATCCACTATCAGGGACACACTGGATATTTCCCTTTGAGTAACTGGAAGGGCCATGCATCTAGGGCTTTCACCTCTAAGACTAGACCCTACCTTCTGCATGCAGACTTGACCAAAGACAGCCAGGGACTCATGTGCTACACCCAGCCCTGTTGTCAACAAACTAAGATCACCTTCCATATTCACCATCTTCAGCCAGGAGAGCTCATCCCAGAGGAGGTATCAGAGAAAGATCTTAAATTTTGCTGAAGTGGTCTCTGTCCAGTCATCTTATCAACAAGCTCATCCGTGAAAGTCCCAGGAGCCAATCCTGGAGCTGATATTTCACACTCAGAACACCAGAACACCACATGATGGGGAACTCACAATAAGAGATCTGGGGGCAGCCAGTCTTGGAAAGCAGACAGCTGACCCAACAATCAGAACAAGCAGATGACAGTGGAGGGTGGCCAGCTTCTGTTTAAGACATTGGGCAGGAAACCCCATCTAATTACTCTTTTGTTTTTGATCTGCTTGTCAATAATCATTCTTCCCATAGTCTACAGACCCCTGTTGTCAAACACCCATACTGAAATCTTTACTCTTTTCTTCCCTCCTTATTCAAAGTGTTAGATGACAGCATACTCATTCTGTTGCCATTATTGGATTATCCCAAGCAGTCTTACTGCCTGCTGCATATGCTCTCTATCACCAGATCCCCAGAATGAAAATCTCCGGAAAATGCTAATTTCAACAAATGGGACCAAAAGTTGATGATGTTGTCGTTTGCACTACATGGGCAATTAACCCTAAACAAATCCACTTGTGACTTCGATAGTACCCCCTCTCTTCAAGATAAAATAATGAAGTTTTATACTGTTAATCAAACCCTAAGTACTCTAAGTTTGAATTCAAAAACTTCTCGGCCGGCGCCGCGGCTCACTAGGCTAATCCTCCGCCTACAGTGCCGGCACCCCGGGTTCTAGTCCTGGTCGGGGCGCCGGATTCTGTCCCAGTTGCCCCTCTTACAGTCCAGCTCTCTGCTGTGGCCCGGGAAGGAGTGGAGGATGGCCCAAGTGCTTGGGCCCTGCACCCGCATGGGAGACCAGGAGAAGTACCTGGCTCCTGGCTTCAGATCAGCGCGGTGCGGCCATTGGAGGGTGAACCAATGGAAGGAAGACCTTTCTCTCTGTCTCTCTCTCTCACTGTCCACTCTGCCTGTCAAAGAAAAAAAAAAAAAGACTTCTCAAGACAATAAACCAAATATTTACTACTTAACAGAGACTAGTAGAGACCCAAATATGTCACCCGGCTGTGAATGCCTTGATTCCAACCCCAGGCTATGAAAAACTCCTTTTTCTCAGATGCACCACTACTTCCTTGTGCCAAGATGTCTGGTCCTGTTCTGAGACATACCTTTCCAGGCTCTAATTCTATAAATCATGAAGGTTAGAAATTTGGACTCAGAAATGAGTTCCAAAATGTTGATTCTTTCTGGTACACTGCCTGGGGAAATCACTGACTTGGTGTTTATATCAACAACTAGAGCCTGCTCTCATCAGAAGAAATCAAACAAAATATGGTTAGAAATTCTGGCACAAGTCATTAATGACACCCACTCTTCATCTACGGAAACATAGGCTAGTCTCAGCCCCTGCATGGGTAGCAAAGCAAATCCTTTCACTCCAGAATGCATTAGACTTTCTGGGAATCAGTCATGGTGGTGTCTTGGCCATTTGTCACACTTTTGCTTCCTGAGTGTGAGACAAGCAAGGTATACCAGGCTACACATCGCCTTAAAAAAAGTCATCTGGCCTGGGCAGGGCAATAGTGGTCCTGGTTTTGAGACATCTTACAGGGACTATAACTCATTCTGGTTTTAGTCACAGGGTTCATGATGGGCTGACTTCATAGGCATGTTACTGTAGACAAAGGGCTGTCTTCCTGGGAAAGTTAGTGTGTTTAATGAGCAGACTTCCTGAGCAGGTGATGAGTGTGTTGAGTTTTGTAGGGACACTCATCAGATGATCACCACAATGATAACAACAGCAAAAGGTCAAAATACGTTATAGTGCTAATATTGGTAAAGATGACTGGACAATCTACAAATGCTCCTCCCTGAATTGGTCAACCTCTCACAAGTTAAACAATGAACAAACATGCATGCTAAGAGTCTGTACAGATCACAAGAAACAGACCATACATAAAAGCAGAACTCTGCCCACACTTGAAGCAACCAGCCTAGGAAGCTACTTCATCATCTACAATAATCTTCCCAGTCAGATCATCATCTATGACAAGCTACCCAGGGAGTTAGTCTGTCATCTACCGTAAACTACTCAGGACATCAGTCCATCATCTAAAGTACCTTACAACAACCTTCCCAGGAAGCCATCCCATCATCTACACCAGCTTTTCTGGGAAGCCAGACCATTATCCACAGTAATCTGTCTGGAAGGCCAACCTGCCCTATGTTAGACCTGCAGGAAGTCAGACCACTGTCTTTGGTAACATTCCAGGACGTCAGACAGCCAATGAAACAGTCATCCCCAAATGACCAGAACTTGACTTACAACTAACAGCTTTCTTTTGTCTTTAGAGAAAGTGAAATTTGTGCCCCTAGCCATATACCTCACCTTATTTTATATCGTCTTCCATTTTTGATGACAATATCATTTCCACATGACTTTTTTGAATTTCCAATGTGTTTCTTCATTTCATTTCAGTTGTAATTTTCTTTTTCTTTGCTCTTAGAAATAGAGGCAAGTGGCATTACTGTTTTTTAAAACAATAGGGTCATCTAGTTCTCTTCTGTGAAACAATTTCATCATTATGGGAAGACTATTGCATCCTACAATAAGAGGAGTCCCTTAAAACATAGCCACTTCCCCACTCCAGTACTTCATCCTGCTATGATCTTTAAACATATTTTCATGGTCCACACTCTGCCCTGCTGCGTTAGTCAAGTATTAGGACTCCTTTAGTTTGTCTCCCTGTTTCAAAGAGTCCTCATTTGCATGTATTTCCCATACATACACTGTTTAGTCTTATCAATTTGCACACATACATGCCCACACACACACACGCACACCCATTGCCAGGTTACTTTCCATGGCTCTTTCCTCTTCTTTATCTAATCTCTAGTCTTTTTTTAAAGATTCATTTATTTATTTGAAAGTCAGAGTTACAAAGAAGGACAGGCAGAGAGAGATAGAGACAAAGAGAGAAAGGGAGGGATTTTTCATCCTCTGGTTCACTCCCCAAATTGCTTCAAGAACCAGGTTTGGGCCAATCCAAAGGCAGGCGCCAAGAGCTTTCAAGTCTCCAATGTGGGTGCAGAAGCCCAAGCGCTTGGGCCATCTTTCTCTGCTTTTCCAGGTGCGTTAGAAGGGAACTGGATTGGCAGTGGAGCAGCCAGGACTCGAACTGGTGCCTGCATGGGATACAAGCACCACAGGCCATAGCTTTCCCCACTATGCCATGGCACCAGTCCCCAGTCCAATCTCTAGTCTTAAAGTCTCTGTTCTTTTGGTTTGTTTTGATATTTTCCCACTTTTTACTGAGCTATAACAATACACCCAGCACAGAGCACACATCAAAAAAGAGCAACTCAATGAGTGATCTCCAAGTGAGGCCCTTCAGGAAGGCTTCAAACCCTACCACCCATCCAAGAAGCCCCATGCTCCCCCAACCCAAAAGTCACTGTGGTGCTGACCTGTAACATAACAGGCTGATTCTGCCTCTGAGCTCTGCAGCAAAGAAATGGGCGTCCGTGGTCAGAGGCCAGCTTTTTTCCCTCATGATTATGTTGTCAGACTGACACATACGGCTTCCACTTTCTAATTAACAGATGGCATTTCCTTGTATGAATCACCACAACTTACTGATCCCCACTCTACTCATGATGACCATACTGGTTCTACCTAATTTGGAGCTATGGCAAACAATACTACAATAAGCACTGTGTGTGCCACTTGGTGCACATGGGTGTACATTTCTATCAGGTCCATAGCTAGAAGTTCAGTAACAGAGAATGTGTTTTAACTTTTAGTTCCTATTTTCAATGCTTCCACCTCTTTGGTTCCCAGCAGCAGTGTATAAAATTTCTCTGTGGCTGGTGCCACAGCTCACTTGGCTAATCCTCCACCTGCAGCGCCGGCACCCCAGGTTCTAGTCCCGGTTGGGGCACTGGATTCTGTCCCAATTGCTCCTCTTCCAGTCCAGCTCTCTGCTGTGGCCAGGGAAGGCAGTGGAGGATGGCCCAAGTGCTTGGGCCCTGCACCCGCATGGGAGACCAGGAGGAAGCATCTGGCTCCTGGCTTCGGACTGGCACAGCGCACCGGCCACAGTGGCCATTTGGGGAATGAACCAACAGAAAAGGAAGACCTTTCTCTCTGTCTGTCTCTCTCTGTCTAACTCTGCCTGTCAAAAAAAAAGTTCTCTGGTTCTCTTGGAGATTTTTTAGTCAGCATTGTTAAGTTTAATAAAGGCTTACTTGAATATTGGCACCTAACAGAAAACAATTTCAGAATTCTACACTTCAAAATTATTTACCAGGATTTTACCAGTATCTTCAGAAAAATATAAAAATCATATCTTATATGTCCATTCCAGGGTTGATAAAGAACAGGGACAATCAGAAAGATCACAGAATCAGTGTCTGTTGTGGCCATATGATTCTTGCCGACTGGAAGTTCATTAATTTCTTCTTCCTCATGAAATTCCCATAGTGTATTCTTAGAACCTGATGAAGATAGCTGTATTCTTACAACCCAGCACTGGGCCATGATGATCCTGTGACCTCAGCAGTCTTCATGGTGAGGTGGATTATGAAGGAATCACATGGGCGATTCAGGAAATGGACAGAATAACAAACGTTTCTTCAGTGGCTCCCTGAATCCAGCTGTCAGAGCCGTCTTAGTCCTTCTTTTAGTTATACAGCCACTGTCGTTCCTTTTGACTTTTGTTTAGTGCAGAATACAATATATTTGTGCATTTCTTTGTGCAGGATACACTTATTTGTTCAGCCATTCCAGGACTTTCCACATGGCCACACTGCAGGGAGCCAGAGGAAGTAGGGGTGGAAGACTACACCTCTCACTTTCTATGCAAAGGAGATGTGCTCAGCATTTGGCTTAATTCTCCTTCCTTGAACCCTTCAATAACAGGATAAAATAAACAGGATGAAAAGTAAACAGAAAACACCATTTTTATGAATCAAAGAAAATGACAAATCCTGAGTGAAGCCCACTTGTCAACCTCTGCCCAGCCAGGATAGATGCTGGGCTGTGGCCAAGCAGGCTGAGGGCACCCTCCCCTCCCAACAGCCACCTCTGCTACACTGAGTTGCAGAAACAGTGAGGCCTGAGCACAAAAGGATAGCCCCATCAAGGCCCAGGGGCCCATCAAGCCAGTTCAGCACCAGGCAGTGTTGGGGAGAAATAGCCCTGTCAATAGGCACCCCACTGTCTCCCAGGAGAGAGTCTGTGGGAGGGTACATGAGTTGTCTTTAAGAACACAAAAAGCAAAAGTGAACAGAAAGTATTAAAAGGTTAAAAAAATAAAAGCTTTTCTGAAATAAAGAAATATTTGACAATTCAGACAGACTCAGAATAAACACATTCAGGAAAATTGACAGTAAGATTCAGACTGAAATTACCACATTTCAAGAATGAAGAATCATGTAGGTGTCCAGGTAAGAAAAGTGGAGAAGGCAGTCAGTCTCTTTGTAATAAACTAGAAATGCCAGAAAATGGAGCAATGCACCAGGATTCCTACATAGGGAAGTTGTCCCTGAAACAGAAAGGCCAGAGATTCTCCACCATGCAATAACAAAGGACTAGAGCACTAGAAAAACCTTTTAAACAAGATTCTTTTTTTTAACTTTTATTTAGTAAATATAAATTTCCAAAGTACAGCTTATGGATTACAATGACTTTTCCCCCCATAACTTCCCTCCCACTCGCACCCCTCCCATCTCCCACTCCCTCTCCCATTCCATTCACATCAAGATTCATTTTCAATTCTCTTTATATACAGAAGATCGATTTAGTATATATTAAGTAAAGATTTCATCAGTTTGCACCCACACAGAAACACAAAGTGTAAAATACTGTTTCAGTACTAGTTATAGCATTACTTCACATTGGACAACACATTAAGGACAGAGATCCTACATGAGGAGTAAGTACACAGTGACTCCTGTTGTTGACTGAACAATTTGACACTCTTGTTTATGGCATCAGTAATCTCCCTAGGCTCTAGTCATGAGTTTCCAAGGCTATGGAAGCCTCTTGAGTTCGCCGACTTCGATCTTATTCCAACAGGGTCATAGTCAAAGTGGAAGTTCTCTCCTCCCTTCAGAGAAAGGTACCTCCTCCTTTGATGGCCCCGTTATTTCCACTGGGATCTCACTCTCACTCGCAGAGATCTTTCATTTAGGTCTTCTTTCTTTTCTTTTTTTTTTTTTTTTTTCCAGAGTGTCTTGGCTTTCCATGCCTAAAATACTCTCATGGGCTCTTCAGCCATATCCGAATGCCTCAAGGGCTGATTCTGAGGCCAGAGTGCTGTTAAACAAGATTCTTAAACACAAAGTGTGATAATGAAATTTCTCTGCCAATCGAAACACAGCATCCATGATACTGAGTATTCAATCCATTTGAACAAAGAAGTGCAGGAGAAAATAACTGTAGTGAACAGTGATTATAGGAAAGGATATATAGGTTATTACCATCAGCAAATAGAATAATATATAATACCCAACATTCAAGGACACAAGAAGCTGGATTCCTCACACTTTGCCATGTGAAGTGGTCCAGCCCCCCTCTGCAACATGGCAGTTTCTTCAGAAACCAAATATGTACCTACCAGACACTCAAGTGTTTATCCCAGAAAAACAAAGAATGTGTTCACTGAGAAACCTGTATGGGATATGCATAGAAGCTTTATTTGTGCCAGTTCAAAGCTGATAACAACCCAAGTATCCTTCAACAGATGATCAGTTAGACTATCCAATACATACATCCACACTATGGAGGACCACCCAGCAGTACAAAAGAGCCAGCTGTTGACACCTACAACAGGGTGGATCTCAAGGGATTATGCCAAGGCAAAAAGGCCAACACCAAATGGGTGGATCCTTTTAGGTAATATTTTTGAAATGGCAAAAATGATAAAGAACATTTTCTTGGTGCCAGGGTTCGAAAGTTCCTTGTGATTTAATTACAAATATTCTGGGACTCAGCTTGTAGTGGTCACACTACACACACTTGTGGTAGTGTTAAATCTACACACAACTAAACTTGCAGGCACACTCACACACAATGCACACAAGACTGGGGAGATCCAGACAAGGTTGATCTTCTGGCTGTGATCTTGTTCTGTGTGCATGTTCACCAGCTTAACTTTTTTTTTTAAGATTTTATTTATTATTTGACAGGCAGAGTTACAGACAGTGAGAGAGAGAGAGAGAGAGAGAGAGAGAAAAGTCTTCCTTCCATTGGTTCACTCCCCAAGTGGCCGCAACAGCTGGAGCTGCTCCAATCCGAAGCCAGGAGCCAGGTGCTTCCTCCCCGGTCTCCCATGCAGGTGCAGGGGCCCAAGCACCTGGGTCATTCTCCACTGCTTTCCCAGACCACAGCAGAGAGCTGGACTGGAAGAGGAGCAACTGGGACTAGAACCGGCGGCCATATGGGATGCCGGTGCTGCAGGTGGAGGATTAACCTGGTATGCCACAGTGCCGGCCCCTCATCATGGCAGAAAGGAGCTCTATTGTTTCTTACATTTCTTTGTAGATGTGAATCTACAATTACCTCTCAATAAAAGGCTTTGTAAAATAAATAAGAAAAATTGAAAGTTAAGAAATAATTAAAGCCTAGTATTAACACATTAGTTAACCAAAATAATCATTTGGTCTTCTAAATGTTTTTTTTACCATTTCTGGTCAGATTTAGAGAGATAATTTAAAATTGTGATAAAAATAAACGTTAGTTCTTTTAACTTTATTTTAGTTTTAAAATCAAGTAACATTAAATGTAATTTACTTTGAAATAGGTTGTGTAATTTGATTCATTTTCCACATGTATTCCTGTCCATCTTCCTTTTCTGTCATTGTGCAATAAGAGATGTTCAGTAAAGCCGCCACTGCCTGCAACATCAGCATCCTATATGGGTACTGGTTCGAGTCCTGGCTGCTCCACTTCCAATCCAGCTGCTTGCTAATGTGCCTGGAAAAACAGCAAAAACTGGCCCAAGTGCTAGGGCCCCTGCCACCTACATGAGAGACCCAGAAGCTCCTGGTTTCGGGCTGACCCAGCTCCGGCCATTGCAGCCATCTGAGGAGTGAACCAGCAGATTAAAGATCTGTGTGTGTGTGTGTGTATGTGTGTGTACATCTCCCTCTAACTCTTCCTTTCAAAGAAATAAATAAACCTTTTTTTTTTTTTAAAGAAGGGAAAGATGTTCAGAGAACATGTCCCTGAGACCAGCCATGCCTTCTACTTCTCAGTGTGGTTTGGAGTACATTTGGAACTTTATCTTTCATTATTTTTCATATTATCTGATTTTTAATGTGGATATGTTATTTTTTAAAATATTTATTTATTTATTTATTTGAAAGGCAGAGTTACACAGAGAGAGGAGAGGCAGAGAGAGAGGTCTTCTATCTGCTGGTTCACTCTCCAGATGGCCACAACAGCTGAAGCTGCACCAATCTGAAGCCAGGAGTCAGGAACTTCTTCGAGGTCTTCCATGTGGATGCAGGGGCCCAAGGACTTGGGCCATCTTCTACTATTTTCCCAGGCCATAGTAGAGAGCTAGAACGGAAGTGGAGCAGCCAGATCTCGAACCGGCGCCCATATGGGATACTGGCGCTTCAGGCCAGGGCGTTAATCCACTGAGCCACAGCACCGACCCCGGATATGCTATTTTATTTTTATTTATTTATTTATTTATTTATTTTTTGCCAGGCAAAGTTAGACAGTGAGAGAGAGAGACAGAGAGAGAGTTATAGACAGTGAGAGAGAGAGACAGAGAAAAAGGTCTTCCTTCCGTTGGTTCACCCCCTCCAATGGCTGCTACGGCCGGTGTGCTGCACTGATCCGAAGCCAGGAGCCAGGTGCTTCCTCCTGGTCTCCCATGCGGGTGCAGGGCCCAAGCACTTGGGCCATCCTCCACTGCCTTCCCAGGCCACAGCAGAGAGCTGGACTGGAAGAGGAGCAACCGGGACAGAATCCGGCGCCCTGACCAGGACTAGAACCTGGGGTGCTGGCGCTGCAGGCGGAGGATTAGCCTAGTGAACCGTGGCACTGGCCCGCTATTTTTAATCCTAAACAAACAAGCACACAATATTTAAAAGAGCAGCCTGGGCCCCTGAAGCCATCATGAGGGATTTGAGGACACGTGGCCAAAGCAAAGATGCCACATTTCCCTGAAGGCACAGAAGACGGGGACTCAGGAGGAAAAGGAGGCTGCCAGGTCCCTGAAGCATTTACAAGATCATTTCTTAACACATTCATTTCTCAGTGATTTTACAAGGGCTAGCTTGGGTGGGGGTGCTCACCGTGGTAAAACTGTTTCAAGTCATATTTTCCACTGTAAAATCTACTTTGGTCAGTTTTGATACCTTATTGACATGATTTTGTGAAAAGGTAAAAATCTGTAGGTAGAAAAGCAAAGAACTGGGGGCCACATGTTGGTTATTTACTTTAATGAAGAACAGTATCAGTAAGTAGAACCTTACTTGAATGACACTTCAAAAATTCATTTTCATCATTTCCACCACCATTTTATTTTTATCCTTGAAAACGATGTTATTAAAGCCACAGTGAGCTGGTAACCATACTGCTTTCATTTATGTGTTTTTGACAGGAGTTTACAGATGTTTAATTTTCATAATTACTTGGAAATTTTCCCAGTTACTAAGCAGCAGTTATTAGTTTGTCCCTTTAACTTAATCTCTGAATACACAATTCATCTATTTAATCTTTGGACTTGGTGCCACACCAAAAACTCTTGTACTAGCAGGAATATAAAATCTAAATCTTTCATTCAATCTGTACCCAATATTTGTACAGTTGACTATGCATGGTCCCATCTGTTTACAAGGCCTAATTGTGTAATAATGTAATTGGCCACCATAAAACCCCAGAACTGAACATTCATCAGCTAACCTTGCCCACAGCCCTAGCTCTAGTGACATTAGGTCACTCAGCTCGGCACAAGCATTCCCAGGGTCTGAAACTCATTCCTCACAATCTAAACAGAATATGTTTATGGAGTTGGTCTTGTGTCACTTCAAACCTTGTGTATTTTATACTAATCACTATTTCTGTTCAGGGAAGCTCTTTAGGTTGTAAGTGACCCAAACCATTGCAATCCTCTGTGTGTCTAAGGTGGCACTACTGCCACCAAGAACAACAATAAAGAAGGATTAGTTCTTAGGTTTGGGTCACTCCAAGGACTTCTGCTTTAAGATCTTATGGATCTTCCCTCTGCAGCGCAGCCACCAACACTGACCACACACACATGCCCTGGGAATGGGACTTGCACTGTGAATGCCCTGGGAGGAGAGTGAGTTCTGAGGGTGTGGCCTTGGGAGAAGCACATCAGTGTGTTTCCATGAGGTCATCACCGTGATGTTAACTTCTGTAATTACACTGATTTTCCTTTTTTCACTGAATTCCTAGTGGTGCATTGCTATACTCAGCTATGGCTGTGAGGGCTCACAGCTCTTCCGTGGGGACTAGAGCAATACATGCCCATGCTAGCACATTTTATAACAACAAAAATATGGTCTGACCACTTGTACAAGTTAATAATCCACAAGCAATATGTAATTGCAAAACTGAACACATAATGGATAAAGGAAATGTGTTTGCAGGCCAGATGTGGTAATGTTTGCAGAGTACTTAACTTAGAATACATGTCACATGCTGGGTAGTGTTTATGAAAACCTCATGCTCCATTTCCTGATGTGTGTGTAAATGTGTCTGTCCGGGATCTGGAGCTATCTGCTTCTATGTTATCTTTTTATGGTTTTGGAAAAATAGTTTAACTGATTGTTGAAAACCACATTATACCAATATTATTTGTATAAAAGTTGCTGCATTTTTTCATTAAAGAACAGTATTTGAATTTCATCCTCACAGTGAGGGCTGGTTCCCAATGGAAATCAAGTAACAACTTGTCAGTTAGAGGCAGCAACCTGGAAAGGAGGGGGCGGAGAGGCTTCACCGGAGCAGGGAAAGTGCTGCTCTGTGGGGCTGGGGAAAGTACTGTCTCCCTGAGTTTCACTTTCTTTGTCAATAGCAAATAAAATCTCACGTGAGTGAATTCAGAGTCTGCCGTCCCTTCCATTATGTCTTAGCTTTGGGGCAAAAATGCACTGTCTCCCAGATGTGCAACAACCTGCAGATGGAATTTAAAATCAAATCAACAGTGCTCATTGTCTCATGGGGAACCTCAGCTACTCACAGGCCAGCCCGTCCCAGCCCGAGGAATTCAGGGAAGCACCCAGGGCATCTCAGGCTGCACAAGAACAAGCCGGTGTCGTCCACCCTCCCCAGGCCTCCCGGGTCCTTCCGGTCTCCCTCCCTGCTCCTCAGAGAGGGAGCCAGAGCTTCCCGGGCTGTAAGGGCTTGCACAGCCCACCGCGCTCACCCCAGCGTGTCCGTCTGAGGGCCGGCGATGCCGCTTCCTTTCCTGCAGGTCAGCCCCGGGGAACAGAGGCCAAGGCCCTGTCTGCCCACGCTCCGCCCCTACAGCTCTCGCTGCTCCTGCCTGGCCTGCGGGCTCTCACAGCCAGGCCCCAGGCTGGGCCGCGCCCTCCTCCGCAGGCAGCCAGCCTGGGCTTCCCCTGACCTCGCTCTGTCCAAGCGCATTCAGAGGTCTCGCTTTGTGTTCTTTCGGTTTGGATCTTGCATACCAGCCTGCTCCGGAGAGGATCCGCCACCGTCCAGGTCCCTCTGGGAACCTGCAGGACCTGGCAGCGACTGGCGTGTCCCGGCCACTCAGGGAACAGACGCTGAGCGAGCGAGCGAGGGGGAGGACGAGTGAAGCCAACGCGCCCGGGGCACCTGGGAGAGAGCACGGCCTCCGGCCTCCGGGGTCGCCTCCAGGTCGACGCGGTGTGAGGGCAGTGAGAGCCCCTGGAGCTCCGGGGCCTCCGCATTCCCAGACAGCGTCTTCATCACCCACCACAGCACCCCTCGGGGAGGCTCCGCCGCCACAGCCAACCCCGGCGCCCAGGGCAGCGAGCACAACGCTCAGGGCGCGGGCAGGCGCTGGGCGGCCGTCGGGGCTGGGCGGCCATTCTGCTCCCTAAGCCCCCGGGCCCTGCACGCTCAGCGGGAAGGGAACCGAAGCCGCTCCGCTCGCCTCAGGTCGGGCCGGCTCCCACGCGGGGGCCGTCCCCACGGAAAGCCACTCTGCCTGTCTCCGAAAGGGAGCAAGGTTTGCACCTGCGAGCTGCCTTCCCCGAGGGGAGAGAGCCTTTCCCGCCCGAAAGCCGCTCCCGGGAGAGAAAGCAAGCCGCTCTCGCCGGAAGCCAGGAGCCAGATCGCCCTGAGCCTCAGCCAGCGGCTGGAAACTTGAGATGGAATCCGGTCTACAAATTGGTAGAGAGCAGAGGAGGAAAAGAGGTCAGAGCTAAAAATAGGATAAATACAACTAAAATTTAGAGAGAGGAGTGTTGAATAAGGCCCAATATAAATAACAAAAAATGAGGAATTTCAGATCTAGATGAGAGTTCATTGATCTTTAAATTGCTGAAAAAAAAAAAAAAAAAAAAAAAAAACACTTCGTTTTCCCCCATTTCCTGCCCTGAGAAAAAAACTAGTGTGGAATGCTTGATGCCAAATCCCAGATGATCCCTGCAACCAATGAGTTTCCCAAATGCAGAGCACTTCTTTGACAGAAAACTGGTATTTTTAAAATTCTGTCAAAAGAATTTTCCCATTTTGTCCCCCTATTACTACCGTGGCCTATGAAATTCAAACAGGTTATCTGAATTAAAATATTTCCAAGAAGACTTAAACCGGAATGCTAGTCTGCCTCATTTTCCTGTCAAAAGCACATTTGGCACAGAAACTAATTATAAATTTTCAGGGGTAAATGTGAAGCTGTCCTCTGGATTCATTAAAATGGCCATGTTGTCACAATAATTTTTCTGTTATTATTGTTGGATTTAGCAAGAAATTCACCTTATGCTTGAGAACAACATTTTTCAAAATAAACTAGAGTTTTACCCCATTGATTATAAAATAGTAAGTAAATATTAAAGAAAAGCATTAAAAATAGAAAAGCAGAAAAAAGGAGACAGTCACTCCTTAATCCCATCATCTATGTTTATTTGTATATGATTTATTGATTTATTTATTTGAAAGGCAGGGTTACAGAGAGAGAAAGAGTTCTTCCATTCGCTGGTTCACTCCCCAAATGGCTGCAATCGCTGGGGCTGGGCCATGCCAAAGCCAGGAGCCTGAAACTCCATCTGGGTTTCCCATGTTGGTGGCAGGGCCCCAGTACTTGGACCTTCTTATGCTGCTTTCCCAGGCTCATTAGCAGGGAGCTGGATTGGAAGTGCAGCAGTGGGGACTCAAACTGGCATTTATGTGGGACACCGAAGTTGCAGGTGATGGTTCATCCTGCTGAGCCACAACACCAGCCACCATCACCCATGTTTTTAGGAGTGCTTTTCTCCCCAGCCTTCCCCCATGAATGAAGGGCTCTCATTTTCATGGATGTCATCAACTCTATGTACACTTTCTGTGGTGATTTCAAATGAAACATTGGAATTCCAGTGACAACCAGACCATGATAACCATGGCTAGCATTTGGGGAACATTTTGAAATAGCAGCCACTTTGTATCATCTTTGATATTGCTATTCATGTGTCGAAAAAATCCATATGTATTTTCAGGACTTCTGAAGGCCTAGAAATGCCTTCTTTAGCCACAAAAGCAGACTTTTCAGGCTCAGAGTCCACAATAAATTGTAAGTGTCACGATCTCATTTTTAAAATGAGGGTATTAGTGCCAAAATAGGATTTTGCATATAATTTGCTCAAATCATGGTGAATTCGTCTCTGGCCTGCTGATTGCTCCCCCACGTCTTTCACAACACCACGGTCTGTGGGTCGTTTGTTCCTAAAACTATTCTCAAGAGGAAAGGCGCTCTGGAGCTCCCCAGCTCCGCTCTTCTGGGCCCACTTCTTGGGCTGGGTAGCTTGGGGACAGCTGTAAGAGAAACTTGATTTGTACTTTGTAAAATCATGTCTATTTCAGAAAGTGTATGGAATGATGGAATTCAAATTTTTACACTAAATTTATCTTTTAATTGTTCTACAATGCTTCTGAAGTACTGCATGTCTTGAATTCATTTGCACTTCTTGCCAGAAAGAAGAAAACCTGTCCGGTAGCTTTCTGGAGCAGACAAGGCTGAGTGCCGTGTTCTGAAGAGAGAGAGAGATACCTTCATCTCAAACTCTGCTGCCTGACTGACAAGAGCAGTTAGCCTGCCCTGTGTTCCTCCATCTCCCAGTGGGCTCTCTCTGGAGCTACCTGAGACAAGTGCAGGGTTCTTGGAGTAGAGGACACAGTCTCTGAAGATGAGGAAGATCCTCTGCTCAGTGGTCTCTATAACAAAAGGCCAAGGAACATTGTGATGCTCCCAGGACTCTTTAAGGACAGAAAATCATTTCAGGACTTGCTTCTCTTCCCACCTCTTCCCATCATCAAGCTCTCCTTGTGGAGAGGAAGGGTGATTTCAACTGAGTCACATAGGTCCTGGAAGAGAAGTGGGTGTAAAAACTCTTTCTTCTATGCCCTCTTCCCCGTACTTAGCCAAGCTCATGTTCACATAAATGGAGCACATCTCTGAGCTTCTAGCGGCTTTTACTAGCACCTGTGAACCTGCTCCAGTGGCGAGACACTGAGGCACCCCTCCTACCTGCTCCTTTATCCCCAGACACAACTCTGC
Organism: Oryctolagus cuniculus; assembly: GCF_051225735.1. Lineage (NCBI taxonomy): Eukaryota > Metazoa > Chordata > Mammalia > Lagomorpha > Leporidae > Oryctolagus > Oryctolagus cuniculus. Next base: position 94,350,050 of record NC_142882.1, read on the forward strand.
TAAGTGAGGCTCTCTGGGAGTGCAAAGATCAGGATCCCAACTGTGGGTGTATGGGGGCACCAACCACGTGCAGCCATGTCAGGAGACAGAAAGCCACAGCATTGGATAAAAACCCTGACCTGTACCTACGGTCCTCACAAATTGACAGTTAATCCTTTGTACAGATTTGACCGGCCACCCAGTGTCAGGATTGCTTAGAATTGCACAGTGACACATCGTCTGCCCAGAGGGCACTTAACTGGAACCTCAACTGTCCGGAACTCAGCCAGCAGCCCAGGAGCAAAACTGAGAAGCATAATGAGCGAGGGCAAAGTGCAGGCTCTGAAGCGGAGGTTCCTTATGGGAGAGGCCTCATCCAAAGCCAGTTTCATTCTCTTTACATAATTCCAACCAGTATGACCACAAGATTACTTAGCTCACAAGTTGATTAGAAATAGCAAATGTTGGACAGGTGATTGACTCAAGGCAGGCATTTTGAACAGTGATTAATACTCAGCTTTGGACCCCTGTGTCCTATATCGGAGTGCCTGGGTTCCATCCCAGCTCCACTTCCAATTCCAGTTTCCTGCCAATGCAGACCCTGGGAGGCAGCAGGTGATAGCTCAAGTACTCGAGTCCCTGCCACCCACTTGGGAGACCTAGATTGAGTTCTGCCCCTTACACTTGGCCCAGCCCTGGCTGCTGCAGATTTCTGAGTGAACCAGCAGAAACATTCTCCTAACTCCCCATGTCTGTCTGCCTTTCAGAAAAATAAGTAAAGACAAAAAAAAAAAAGGTTGATTTGGTCACTTGACAGATAGTAAAAGAGGAATTAAAACACTATAAGTTTCTATGAGGGATCTTCAAGAAGCTCACGGAAAGTATGTGTTATGAAAAACTTATGTGTGGATTTAAATTTTTTTTGCAACAAAATGACTATTTAGGGACAAGCATTGTGGTGCAGATAGTTAAGCTATTGCCTGTGATTCTGGCATCCCATATGAGTGCTGGTTTGAGTCCCGGCTACTCCACTTTCAATCCAGCTCCCTGCTAATGCCCCTGGGAAAGCAGCAGAAAGTGGTCCAAGTACTGGGGCGCCTGCCACATGTCAGAGACCCAGATAGAGTTCCAGATTCCTGGCTTCGACTTGGCCAGCCTTGGCCATTGTGGCCATTTGGGGAGTGAACCAATGTATGAAAGAAGATCTCTTTCTTGGTCTCTCCCTCTATCTCTATAACTCTGCCTTTCAATTCAATTAAATAAATATTTTTATAAGATTTTTAAATTCCATTTCCCTGATCTTGGAAGCACCCCTGTAATGTATAGATACCGAGGTGTGGGTTCAGCTTCAGAGCTGATACACTGCAACACTTCACAGCTTCTGGAAGATCTTCACACCACAGCCCAGTCTGCCCTTGAGTATCAGGAGTGATGACCATCGTGGGTTCCCGGAGTCTTTGACTTGGACATCTGTACACAAAACTCTCAGAACCTCCCTCAGTGACTTCCCTCCAGGCAGCCCCACCTCATGGCCCCACCCAGGGCCCTTCATGATTTACACTTCTGTAATTTGTGACTTTCCTTTTTTTACATTTGTGCCCTGCTGCCCTGCCTTGGGTTATAGGCTCCGTGTGGCAAAGCACAAGCACCTTCCTGTCTGTCATTGACCACCGAGATCCTAGCTCTGTGCTTGTCACATGAAACATACTTGATAAGTGAATCCTGGATAAACAGAGAAATGTCACATGGGAGTTCATGCTTTCCTTGATAGGGATACATCATTTTAGAAACATTTTGTTAGGTTCTAGCTGTCCCCACAGCAGGACAGTTAGAAGGATGCTTGTGTAAAGATGAGGCGGAAGAAGGTTCTCAGCAATCTTGAACAACCGCTGTGCACCAGGAAACCCTCACAACGACCCAGGGAGATGGGTCCAGCCACTCCTGACTTCACGGAGAAGGAAACTGAAGTCAAGTACCTTTTCAGTTCCTCCCAATCAATGGTGAAGCCTGATTGGAGCCTGAGGTCCATCCTCACTTCATTACTCAGACCAGCAAAGCTTCAATTACCTGCACTTATAGAATCACTCAGGTGTTGTCTGGGGTGCTGGATGGCCTGAACCAAGAACTGAGTTTCAAAGGGACTAATTAGCATGGGAAGGTCTTGTAGACAGGGGCTGAGTCAAGTCTTTGAGAGTCAAAACTGGGAGACCAAGTTCAAAGGGCAGACATGGAATCATAAAGTGACAGATTCAAGGGCAGGAGCCTTGTGGAGACAGGATCTGAATCACTCTCCAGCCCGCTTGAATCTGGCTTCCACCCCCAAACTTTCCCCAGACAGCTCTTACCAAGGTCACCCATGATTTCTACACCACAGATCCAATGCATTATTCAGTCTGTGTCTTACACAGCTTCCCAGGAGCAAAGACATCTGCGAGTCATTTTCCCTGGCTCCCTGAGCACACTCGCACCTGGGCTTCCTCCTGCCTCTCTGCCCGCTCCACCTGGGTCCAGTTGCCCCTTCAGCCTCCTTCACCTCAATGGTGCAGGTAGTTTTCCCTCCACCCCTCAGTCACTCTGTTGACAGGCAGAAGAGCAAGGCCATGCACTGCCAGCAAAGGGTCATCTGGTGGATATGTTAGACGCGGTGGCCGCTGGTCCTCTGTGAGACTGCTCATGCTGCCCACGCAGCACAAGAGCCGCCACAGACACTGTGGGAACCACAGGGAGAGCTGTGTTCCAAGGAGACCAAATTTACGGACACTGAAAATTGAATTTTGCGTAACTTTTACATGTCCTGAAATGTTATTCTCCTTTTGATCTTTCTGTCAACCATTTAAAAAGCATAAGCACCTGGGCTCACTGTCCATGTGGCCATCAGACCCTTGGTCCCCAGGCCCGCTGTGACCTGCAGGCTCTGGCTGAGCCTTTAGCAACCAAGCCTGAAAACCTTCCTTTTAGCTTAAGCCAACTGGAATTCTGTGCTTTCTGTTTTTTCCAATTTGTTTGGTTTTTCTGCCATTTGCAAGTGAAAGAGTCTGACCTAGGCTGAGTGCCTGGGATTGAGCTTTTCTCTTTTTTCAGCCCAAACAGTGAAGTCTAAAAGATCTAACAAGAAGGAACGTTTAAACAACTGTCTTTGCAATTGCTCAGGTAAAAAACGTGTTTGGTAGCACCTGGTAAGCCATTGTGAGACAGGGACTGAACGCATATTTCAACGTCTATGTGCAAAGTCCAGTAATAAAAATACAACAATAGTTTGTTACAAATTTACTTAAAAGTCTGAAACTTAATAAAAATGTATTTGAAAATGCCACACAGGTATTTGGCTTTCCCAGGGTGACCGTCTAGGTTTAGAAATGATCAGCTTTTGGGGCCAGCACTGTGGAATAATGGGTAAAGCTACCACCTGCAGTGCTGGCATTCCATATGGGCACTGGTTCTAGTCCTGGCTGCTCCACTTCTGTTCCAGCTCTCTGCTGTGGCCTGGGAAAGCAGTAGAAGATGTCCCAAGTCCTTGGGCTCCTGCACCTACAGGGGAGACCCAGAAGAAGCTCCTGGCTCCTGGTTTTGGATCGGCACAGCTCCGGCCATTGCGGCCAATTGGGGAGAGGCCCAGTGGATGGAAGACCTCTCTCTCTGTCTCTCCTTATCTTTCTGTGTAACTCTGACTTTCAAATAAATAAATAAATCCTTAAAAAAAATGAAATGATTAGCTTTTAATATTGATATTCTTGCCATTGCTTCAGATGAAATTCATCACCAATGCAGAAGATACTGTTAATAACACCTTGTTTATTTACTCAGACTTCTGACTGTGCACGTCAATCCTCCATTTATCTTTCTTCTGTTCATTACCTCTTTATTAGTCATGGTTTTTAGTCTTTTAAAAGTTGATCTTTTAATTTAAAGCAAGGTAGCATGAAAGGGAAATGAACAAATATATAAAGCTATAATAACTTAGACCCATGCTGATAATTAACCTTGAAATACATGTTTAAAATGACTTGTCGGAAAGAAAATTGGTGTTTGTTGCTGCAATGCACATACTCAAGGGGACACTGTACTCAGATGTAAACTATTGATGAGAGAAGATTTAAGTCATGTGCTGAAAAACTAAGAAAGCATTTTAGAAATACTTAATAATGATGTTCCTTTGCCCTAACAAGAAACACTCTCTCCACGGCACACATCTCTAGGAAGAAGCTTTCACACTGACTGCATTGTTGCAATCATTATTTCCAAATCCTTGTATAAGTTTCTGTTTTAGCTTGACACTGAAATGTCGCATTGTCGTATTTCTACCGATCTCACAATGGCCATTTCTACTCTCACTATTACATTATATTACAAACTACTGCAGTTCCTTTGTACATTGAATCATTCCCTACATGTTGGGCAGGAAAGTTGCTGTACTCTCTGGATGTCCTGGGAAATGCCCCACTGGGAATACATGTGTGCATTCCATGTGCAGTCATCAGAGATTGAATCCATGCAGATAATCTGAGGACCATTCAGGCTGCCCTTTATTATTTCCTTCCTGGGCATTAAGTGTTTCATCTTGGAATTAAAGAACGTTTTCTCTCACTTCCAGACCATACATACTTATTCTTCCACTGTATACCAAAACCCAAAGTAGTAATTCCAAGTACATTAGCTAAGTGTGGATGTACTGCTTTTAACTAGAGACATCTGCAACAGCCCAGGACACTATGCATATGGAGAAAGTATCCAGTTTGCAGTAGCCTATGAGGCTCTCAAGTACACTGCTCTTCTCCCCTGCCTGTGGTTGAGAGCAGGCAGACATGCAGCATAGACGGAGAGCAGCCTGCAAGGGTAGCTCAACGGCAGCCTTTGTAAGTCAAGGGCTGGAGCCAGTGTTGCAGCCCAGGCAGGCCCAGCTGAGTCAGACTGCTAGGACAGAACCCCACAGAGTGCCTGGTTCCAGGCAGTAGGGATTTCTTCCTGCCAGTTCTGGAGGCCGGCAGGCCCAGATCAAGGTGCTAGCAGACAGTGTCCGGTAAGGGCCATGTCCTGCTCTTGGTACAGTGTCTCCCTGTTGTGTGCCCACATGGCAGCAGAGGCCAGGGAGCTCTCTGAGGTCTCTGTTATCAGAGTAACAAACCTATCATAGGGCTCTGCCCTTGTGGCTTATTTGTGACCTAACAGCTTCACTTTCTGACCCCATCACATCTGTTAGGGTTTCAACACAAACTTGGAGACAGAAACCTTCAGGCCATGGTAGCCAAGGTATACACCTGGAATCCGTCAATACTGTAGTTTCTCTCTCTGGGTCCTGGTTATAGCTTCTGTAAGACTTTAGGACTATTTAAGATCCTCCAGGTTATAGATATTCAGGAAGGAGCCATGAACAAACTCCAAGTGGCAAGCGAATCTGGAGACAGAGGCTTCCTCCCGCACTAGGAAGCCCGCACAGCAGAGCCACCCTCACTCCGGCATGTGCAGTAAAGTACCTCAGTGCCTTGTTGGTTGGGAACAGGGTCCTCTGTCTGCATAAAGGTCAGCTTCCCAGAGGGGCAGGGTCCACAGCCTTCCCCAGCGGTGACCATGGCAGATGGCAGGCCCTGGTGGGTTTCTGTGTTTGGACTCTGCCTTGGAAGGTACTGTTTGGACTGCAGAAGTGTGCTAGGAGTGCATATGTATATATGTATATATGTATAAGTTCCCAAGGAGCAAGAACACGGGGCCCTCAAGTGTGGACCTGCAGTGAGCTCCGGGGTACCTGCTCTGTTTTATGCACAGGATCAGCGTCTTCATGAGGGCTCAGGTCAGCTCCATGTCACCTCCATGGAGAACCGGGCAGCCAGGATAGGAGCGAGGCTTTCACCATGCACATTTAAAAAAATAATTTCAGACCAATTTATTAAGTATTCAAAATTTAAATTAATAAGACACGTGACACAAACAAAAACCAGTGCCTTTTCCCAAGGGTCCCTTTAACTCCCACCTGGTTCCCAACCTGGTTCCCCAGAAAGCAAGGCCTCCCAGACTCACTCCCCTCCTTCTCCATGCCGACTCCTCTGGACACTGTGCTGCTACTGTGCTCTGTGCTCCCTCAGCCTCTGGGTGCCTCATCCTGCAGGCAACTGCCCAAAGGGAAACACTGCCCTGGGTCCTCCTCCCACAGATCCCTTCCAGGTCCCTGGCACAGCAAAACTGTCCCTTGACGTCTGCCGACAGGACACAAGCAAAGAAGATAACATAAGCGGAAAGGCATTTTTCTAAATGAGAAAATTTAACATGATAAAGCAGAAGGAAAAAACATTTTAAAGACTTCAATGCTTCCTAAATGTCCCTATAAATTTAACAAAATCCCAACTAAAGTCTCACCCCAGTGAAGCCTCCTCTGCTTCAGGACCTGGGGACATTTTGTGGCCAGACCCACAGCTCACCTGATCTGTGGCTTCCCGTGCTGGTGACTAAAGGCTCCCGAGCCCCTCTCCCACTTGCCCTGGGACAGTAGGGCCCCCACTCCTCTTCCCCAGCCCTCCCAGATCCCTTCACACTACGGGCCCCGGGCCTGAGCCTTGCAGCTCTCCTCTTTTTCACACATGCTCTCTCCTAATCCCTCTTGGGCCTTGAGCCCCCTCAGTCTAAAAACCCACAGAGCAGGGGACTGATGACCCCAATTTTTATCACTCCCCTGAATGTCTCCACTCGAAGTCTCAAAGTGTCTCAAACACTTTAAGTTCAAAGTTCAACCTGAATTTTCCACTTCCAAACCTCTCTTGCCCTCAGTGTCCCGCTCCTGTGAGCAGTGCCAATGAAAGGCTTTTGGGCATCCTTGGTTTGTCTTTCTCCCGTGCACAGGATTCAGTTCACAGATCACTGGGGTCTGCTCTTCCCGCAGAGCACGTCTCACCAGCTGCACAGCTGCCCTCCAGCCTGTGTCTCATCGAGATCATCGCAGCCACCTCCTCGTAAGCAAAGCACACAGTGCCAGAGGGACCATGTGAGACCAAAGACGTTCACATGACATTTGTCTGTTCAATCTCCAATTTCCCCTCTCTCTTTTTCAATCAAAGCTGAAGACATGGCAAGGCCTGAGGCTCCATAGGACCCCTTACCACCACAACTCTGCCCTCACCCCCGAGGTTTCCCCACCCCATTCCCTTCTCAATGGCCTCCATGCTGTTGCCTGCATAAATGGGATGCACTCCTGCTCACCAGGAAGGCTCCTCCTCCTAGCTCTGTGTTTCTGGGTGCTCACTGGCAGTCTTCCCCCGTTAGACTCTCTGCTGGGCCCTGATGGAACAATATGGGGACTGAACAAGAAGCTGTGGCCAGCCCACAAAAGTCTTCCTGACAAAGTGGGTGCATGTAAGTGATGACCGAAGCGCTTGTACACAAAGCAAACTCCACACGTAACTAAAGTGAGTCCATTATTCCCCACTCACTTGTTCACCAACCTCCCTGTGCCCTAGACAAGGCTGAGAAACAAAGCAAAGGGGTTTTCTCTGTAGCCCCTTGTCCACATCTGGCAAGAGGTGACCAATAAATGACGTCCACAGCTGAGCATCCAGGCTGCTGCTGGAAAAGAAAGACCTGGAAGCTTCCATGTGCAAACTACCCTGGGGAGGGGCTGGTGCTGGAGCTGCTCTTGGCTGGACCCCACACGCTGGGGGCGGAAGCATCACCCTGCTCCTCGGGGCAGACAACATTCCCGAGCCAGAACCCCCGGCTTCGGGAGGGGAAGGGGCCAGGAAGGGGATGCAGGCAGACGGAACTTGCCAGGAAGCAGAGTGTCTTGCTGTCTTCCATATCCGGGGGCACTTGTAGGTTGATTGGAAGACACAACACTGACCAGCACCAGGCCTTGAAGCAGTCCAACAGCAGAAAATTATCTTTTTTTAAATTTTAAAATGTATTTACCCAAGAATCAGAGAAACAGACAGAGATTTCCTATCCACTGGTTCCTTCTCCAAATGCCAACAACAGCAGAGCCAGGCCAAGTTGAAGCCATCCAAATCTCCCACATGGATGGTAGGGACCCAACACTTGAGCCAACACTGCTGTCTTTCAGGGTGTGCTAAGGCAGGAGGCTAGAGGCAGGAGCTGAAGCCAGGAACTAAATAAGGCATTGGAACATGAGATATGGTGTCCCACCTGAATCTTGACTATTAGGCTAGGCACCTACCCCCTAGAATCTTCTTAATCTTGATCTGGAACCTGGAGATCGCCTCAGATCAGGAAAGGTCTGGCCCAAGCACAAGCAGAGTCAGGTCTCAGGTCCTTGGGCTGGTGACCAGCAGTCCTCAGAGCTCCTCTTCTCCCCAGTTGCAGCTCAAGCATGCTTGTGTTTTCTGGATGATGTGGACACTCCTCAGGGTAACTCAAGCTCAACTCAGGTAAGTCTGCTCAGACAGACTGCAGAATGGGGATCCGTCAGGACATGGAATTACAGGGAGTGGGAAGTGGGGAGCCTGGTGCCCACGTGGAACTTTTCTGGAGACTTCACAGGGCCAAGTCTGTTTTTGTAGTCTTCTTGGAGAAAGAGTTAAAGTTGGTGTCTCTTAGTGAGAGCCGAAGGAAGGCATTTCCTCAGGTCACTGCCCAGGCCCACGCAGCCACGGAGGGCGCTGGCCAGGGTCTTATGCCAGAGGGAAGGATGCACCCTGAGCAGGCTGCTCAGAGACCCCTGCTTAGTCCAGGCAGACTTCCAGCAAAAAGAGCCTGCAGAGGCCAGGAAGCTCAGGGCTACCTTGAGCAGCCTAGAGTCCCAGGACTGGCCAAGCCCAAGCTATTGACCATGCCCCCTTGGAGCTGGTGGCAGGTTCCCATGTGGAGCAACCAACACTCCAGGAAATCTCACAGGAGTTCCCCAAATCTCAGAAAAGGAAACAGGGAAATAAAGCACAGGACACCACCCCCAAATCTTGTATAAATCCTTGTCCCAACCTAGCCCTGCCTCCCAGTCCTCATTTGGAAGTGAAGGATTTAAAAGGAACAAACAGAAAGTCTGTCAGTCAATAAAAAGTGGGGAGAGGAAGAAGTAAACCAGTAAAACAAGCAGTTACAAGCAGATCTTTACTGGCAAAATCTCGACAGAGGGCCAATCAACTGTGGCAAATCAAAAACGATCGGCTCACCAGGCCCACATGCAGGCTCAAACACAGTAGTGTTCCTGCCAGGAGCCCTGGGTGCACTCTAACATGCAGAACATCCACGTGTCCCTAGCCAGATGCAAGGGGCAGGAGGTCATGGGTTCCCAGGGCATCTGCCTCTGGTCCTTGCAAGGGCCCCCTGCATGAAGCAGTCCTTGCCCAACCAGATCCCTGCACAGGAACAGAGCTCAGGGTCAGCTGTACACCTGCTCTGAAACCCCAGGGTCAAGTGGAGTCAGGGACACTTCACACCCTGTTCATCCAGCTGCCCCATTGCCTTCTCTGTGTCCATGATACAGACATAAGTCCATGGAAAATGCTACTCGTGAAAAAACTGTGCATGGGTTTCAAAATTTTTGTATCAAAATAAACATTCTATTTTTCCATAAACTTCTGAATTACCCTTATATGTATATTATAGGAACATACAATGTATGAACACTTAGGTATTCAGCATAAATAATCTTAAAATATATCTACAATACATGATTTAAATACTTAACAAGGGTGGAGTACCTTCTTGTATAAGCTTTCGTACACTGGGATACAGCAGAGTAACAAACCTGAAACTCCTGTTAGCCTAACCCAGGCTGTTTTCCTCTTTCCACACACTCCTCATGCCCAGGCAGGGGTCCACCTGTCCCCCCCTTCCAATCATCTCTTTGCCCTGGGCCAGACTAGGGGGCAGGCGCGGTCACTGCCAACAAGATGGAGGGAGAAGTGACCTGGGGAATGTGGCTGGCTGAGGGGCTGAGGACCATGTCCCACCATGAGCAGGTGTGACTCCCGGGGTACTGAACAGCAGTGCTGCCATGGGGAGGAAAGCCAGGTTGCTCCAGCCCACTGATCTTAACAGGTGACAAATCATCCTCCATGAATGGTTATGTTTGACTTTTATTCAATCAGTGGAATAACGAACCATCTTATTTTTGGTAGTATTGAGAAACCAGTGAAATGTGCGATTAAGGAGGTTTGAAAGGTTTCTTACATGCATGTGCACACACATGTAACTATTTAGCATGGAGACCTTCTTCAGGCTGACTCTAAGCTGAGCCCCAGAAGGTCGGGCCTGGTGACTCATCTTCATATTCAGCCATGCTGTGATTTTTTTTTTTTTTTTTTTTTGGACAGGCAGAGTGGATAGTGAGAGAGAGAGAGAAAGGTCTTCCTTTTGCTGTTGGTTCACCCTCCAATGGCCGCCACAGCTAGTGTGCTGCGGTTGGTGCACCACGCTGATCCGAAGGCAGGAGCCAGGTGCTTCTTCTGGTCTCCCATGGGGTGCAGGGCCCAAGCACTTGGGCCATCCTCCACTGCCTTCCCGGGCCATAGCAGAGAGCTGGCCTGGAAGAGGGTCAACAAGGACAGAATCCGGCCCCCCGACTGGGACTAGAACCCGGTGTGCCAGTGCCACTAGGTGGAGGATTAGCCTATTGAGCCACGGCGCCGGCCATGCTGTGATCTTAATAAATGAGTGTCGAGTAAAGGCCACTGATTCAAACTTTGAATTCTAATGAAAGAGCCAACAAGCCTGAAAACACCGGTGAGTTTTATCTCACTGGTAAAATATTACGTCCTCATCCTCCTGTCTTCCTGCAACAGCTCCTTGGGACAAGGTGCTCCCCTTGTCATCCACGAAATGGCCCATCCTTGAGACCCTCCTGGGCTTAGCCTCAGTGACTCAGGCCTTTTGTAGCTCTCAGTTCTACAGAAGTAATAACTGCAAGAATTTCTGATTGTTTTGTCCTGGAAAGAAATCCTGGTTTTTCATCCAGTTGCAGAAATAGAAAACCCATTTGCTGTGTATTCTGCTGCTTTGTCAGTCACGGTGAACCCACAGCATTCTTGTCCTTGTCCTGTCTCACTCCTGGAGACCTTGTCTAAATGGATTCCTTTTGTGGTAGAAGTGAAACTTCATTCTTTGCATCCATACCCCTATGGAAATGCATGAGGCAGGGAGCGGAGCGACACAGGGCCCCGTGTGTGCAGTGCAGGACGACAGTTTTTGCCACACGTGTGAGGCCCGGTGATCCAATCAGACACACAGAGACGTCTCAGAACACCCAAAATAAAGGTTAGCGGGGAAGGCAGGAGAGTAGGTGCTGGGATCTCACCCTTTCTCTGCCTTGCTGAAATCCAGTATGACCAGCCATGGGCGTGCGTGGTGACAGCTGCTGTGCACAGCGCAGCCAGCCTGGAGTCCCTGACCACAGAGGTCTTGAACTGGCAGGAAATACATGATAAGACTTAAAGGTAAAGTGTATCATCCTTCTCGTCACTTGCAACTTGCTGTTTCTTGCACATGGAGAACTGGACTCTCTCACCAAGGCTACAGTTGCTGGTGGCAGTGTCATTCCACACACCCCCAATCCGGCTGGGTAGAAAGGACAACAGAAGACTGTGTAAAGGGTGCCTGGATCCCTGCTTTCTCAGGACTCTAAACACTCTAACATCTGTCCAGTGTTGCTGATTCCAGAGCACTGTATCTCTGTGAAAAACACAAATTTTCCTTTTTGTAATTCTATTCAGCAAGTTGGAAGTTTAATTAGCTTTCCAATCAACCAAATTTCTGTATTGAAGTCTTAAACACATTTAGTGTTACTATGGCTTTAAAGAAGCTATTGATTCTGAAGTGGCGGGTTTTGACTGAGTTGACTGTTTTGAAAAACTATCTGGACTCACTAGGCTAATCCTCTGCCTTGCGGTGCCAGCACCCCAGGTTCTAGTCCCGGTCAGGGCGCCGGATTCTGTCCCGGTTGCCCCTCTTCCAAGGCGAGCTCTCTGCTGTGGCCAGGGAGTGCAGTGGAGGATGGCCCAAGTGCTTGGGCCCTGCACCCCATGGGAGATCAGGATAAGTACCTGGCTCCTGCCATTGGGTCAGCGCGGTGCGCCAGCCGCGGCGGCCATTGGAGGGTGAACCAACGGCAAAGGAAGACCTTTCTGTCTCTCTCTCTCTCACTGTCCACTCTGCCTATCAAAAAAAAAAAAAAACTATTTGGATTTTAATTGTGATTCAGAAGTTTTGGAAACAAATGTGGCTTTGTACAGACCTTATTTCCACTCAGGTGGAAATCTTAGATGAATAAGCTCAATAAAGGTCATCTCCCAAACTACAAAAATAAAGAGAAAAGAAAAACAGCACCCCAACAAGCACTCATCCATCACTTACCCTGTTTGGGTCTTATGAGCCAGGCAGAAGTCACTGATGTGTAGCAAGTCAGCTGCCCCACAACATTGGTCTCCTACTCTGATTTTGTCTAATGCTAGGTCACACCAGCCTAGTGCACAGGCTTCCCACCAGCCCATACTTGGCAGGGCCATCTTTATTCCCAGTAGTTTTTAACTGGTTTTAAGAAAGTGTGCAGATCAGAATGTCAGTCATAGTAATGATTGGCTTATTCATGTGCTTGATAGACACTTGTGCTTCCATACCATGCCATATTTAGAATACACTCTCTTGAAGAATTCTATTCCAATAAATATGGAAGACTTCAAAATGTTCATGGAAAAATGGAATTAAAAGAAATTTATTTAGTGAAAAAATATTGAAATACATGCTCAATTTTTTAAAAGATTTATTTATTTGAAAGAGTTATAGAGAAGCAGAGGCAGAGGTAGAGAGAGAGGTCTTCAATTCACTGCTTCACTCCCCAAGATGGCCAAAACAGCCAGAGCTGCACCCATCTGAAGCCAGGCGCTTCTTCCGGGTCTCCCATGTGGGTGCAGGGTCCCAAGGACTTGGGCCATCTTCCACTGCTTTTCCAGGCCATAGCAGAGAGCTGAATCAGAAGCAGAGCAGCTGGGACTTGAACTGGCGCCCATGTAGGATGCTGGCATTGCAGGTGGTGCATTGACCCCTGCTCAATTTTTTATAATATACAATTCCATGCACTTTTTGGAGACCCCTCATACTGCATTATGGTCTCTGAACAAAATCTATGGAGAAGTATGCATGCACACACCCATGAGAGAAGAGAACCTGAGGGAAAGGAAGGTAAGGGAGGGGAACCAGAGACGTGTGTCTGCCCACTGGCTGCCAGCTCCAGTGTATACACAGCCCCCACACAGGGCGACCGGCTCGGTGGCTCCCAGCCAATCCATCCTGAACACAGCACAGTCAGCCAACAATTCCCATTTTTCAAGAGAACTAAAAAATCCACATTTTAAATGACCAATCTTGACTTTTGAATGTGGCCATTAGTTCAATTAAAATAAATGCTCAGTGAGTTACACAAAACCACATCTTTGCCCGAGATCTGGCGTCCAGGCTCCCAATTGCACCCTGGAGGCCTGTGCTCTGTGACGATGGTCCCTGCCACAGGTGGTGACACTGCAGACAGAGGTATTCAAGCTCAGTCAGAAACCTCCGACGTGAGGGAGTCTCGTGCAGGATGCAGAAACTTGCCCAAGTTTCCTGTGCAGGGAAAACAACATCTCAGCACTGCCGGAAAGTGCACCCGAAATCGCATGATGCTTTTGGTGGCTGTTAATCAATAAACTTCATTTTCTAAGAAATTTCAGGTCCATTAAAAACTGTCCATGTAGCACAGCAGGTTCGCATCCAGCCCCTGTGCCACTCACACCAGCCTCCTCCACCAGAGTTACATTGGTTTGATGAAGCACAACCCCACACCGACACAGCGTGGCCACCCGATGTCCACAGCTCACAGCAGGGGTCACTCTGGGAGTTTTGTGTTCTATGAGTTCCGTGTCACCATTGCACTGTGGCAGAAAACAGCTTCCCTGCCCTAAAAGTTTTCTGTACTCTGTTTGTCCCTCCCACCCCAAACCCAGGCAAATGCTGGTCTTCCACTGTCCCCATAGTTTTGCTTCTTCCAGATGTCACAGTCAGGGCCAGCGCTGTGGCTCAGTGGGTAAAGCCACTACCTGTAGTGGCACCGGTTCAAGACCTGGCTGCTCCACTTCCGACCCAGGTCCCTGCCACGGTCTGGGAAAGCTGTAGAAGATGACCCACGTCCTTGGGCCCCTGCACCTGCGTGAGAGACCTGGAAAAAGCTCCTCGGCCCTGGCTTTGGATGGGTGCAGCTCCGGCCCTTGCAGCCAACTGGGGAGTGAACCAGCAGATGGAAGACCTCTCTCTCTGCCTCTCCTTTTCTTTCTGTGTAACTATGATGTCACAGAGTTGGGATTTTCAGACTATCTCCTTTCACCCAGCAACTCTGGCTCCCTCCCTCCATGTGGCACAGAATAACAAGACTGTTGTCTGCCTGCACCACAGTTTATCTACTCATCTATAGAAGGACACTTTGGTAGCTTTTTGGGAATTACAAATGAAACTGCTACAACCCCCCAGGTGCAGACAGAAGTTTCGAGTTCATTTGGAGCATCATTGTTGAAGCACAGGTAAGATGTATGCATCCTTTTCCAGGAACTGCCTCACTGTCGTTCAGCGTGAAAAAGGGAGTTCCTCTTGCTCCACTTCCTTGTCAGCACCAGACACTGTCAGTGTGGAGGATTTTGGCCACTCTTACTCTTGTTCAGTTGTGGTTTCCTAGTTACAGGTGATGTTGAGCCTCTTCTCACAGGCTTATTTGCCATCTGTATGTCTATTCTGGTGAAATGTCTGTTAGGACTTTTGCTTGTTTTTAAAAATGGGGTTATCTATTCTCTTATTGTTAAGTTTTAAGAGTTCTTTGTATATTGTGGATAACATTCCTTTATTAGATGTGTCTCACAAATATTTTCTCCCAGTCTGTAACTTGTCTTCTCATTATCTTGATATTGTCCTTCTAAAAGCATATTTTTTTTTAATTTTAATGAAGTACAGCCAATCAGTTATTTCTTTCATGGATTGTGCCTATTGTATCTAAAAAGAAATCACCAGGCCCTTGGTCCTCTAGGTTTTCTCTTATGTCATCTCCTAGAAGTTTTATAGCTCTGCATTTTACATTTAGATCTATCATACAATTTGAGTTGATTTTTTAAGGATGTAAGATCCGTGTCCACATTCTTTTTTTGCATGTGGATGTCTGTTGTTCCAGCACTATTTGTTGAAAAGATATTTGCTCCATTGTGTTGCTTTTGTTCAAAGATCAGTAGTTGCTTATTTTAATCTGGGTCAACTTCTGGGCTCTCAATTGTGTTCCACTGATAAATGATGGTCTTGAAAAAGTTTAGAGAACAATGAATATTATGAAAAATTATACATACATTTCAAAAACTTCTGCACCAAAATAAACATCTTTTAATTTTCCAAGAACTTTTTCAAGTACCCTCTTATTTGTACATGCTTTCAATAATGCTACACTGTCTTCATTACTATGGTTTTATAAAAATATTGAAGTCGGGTAATGTCAGTGCTCCAACTGCCTTCTCCTTCAATTCTGAGTAACATACTCTGAATCTTTTGCCTCCCCATATGTTAGATACAATGTCTACAAAATAATGTTACTTATTTATGTACAATGTTATAATATTTCCCTGTGTTCCCTCCTTGCTTGCACAGTTTCTGAGGATAAGCTGGATGTCATTATCTTCTTTATAGATCCTCTACAGGTAAGATTTTATCCCTAGAGTTTCTTTCATGAATTTTTTTATCTTTGATCGTCTAAAGTCTGAATATGATATACTTAGATGTACTTTTTTTTTTTCTTTTTTTGGCATCTACCCTACCTGGTGTTCTCTGGGCTTCCTAAGTGTGTGCTTTGGTGTCTGACATTAATTTGGGGGAATTCTCAGTCACTGTTGCTTTAAGTGTTGTTTCTGTCCCTCTCTGTCTCATCTCCTTCTGTATTCCCACACAGCAGCATAACCTTTCATAGTTGTCCCATAGTCACTGAATATGGTGCTCCTTATTTTTGGTGGCTTTCCTCTTTGCTTGTCAGTTTGGCGGTTTCTGTTGAGATATCCTCAAGCTCAGAGATTCTTTCCTCAGCCATGATCAGTGCCCTAATGGGCCCATCAGAGGAACTCTTCATTTCTGTTACAGTGCATTTCACTTCTAGCACTTCTTTTTTTTTAATCTTTCTTAGAATTTTTCTGTCTGCTTTCATTGTCCACCTGAGTTGCATTCCCCCTACTTTTTTCATTAAATTCTTTAGCATGGTGGTCAGTTTTTTTTTTTTTTTTTTTTAAATCCTGGTCTGATAATTTCAACATTCCTGCCATATCTGACTCTTACTCTGTCTTTTCAAACTGTGTCTTTTGACTTTTAGTGTGCCTTGTAATCTTGTTAAATGGCAGCCATGATGTATGGGGTAGAAGCAAGCACAGCAGAGACCCCTAGGGGGCTGTGGGGGCTGTGATGCCCTGCACCGCTCTTTCCTCACCCCAGTCTCTCACTGAGTCCTGTTCCTGGACTGCAGCCTTCACAGGGACCCCTGAGACCCTCCAAGGTGAGACAAGAAGGCAGGGTGCAGCACACATTTCCCTTCCCCTAGGTGGTAGCTCAGTTCTGATAACACCGATAGGTCAGGTCTCTGAGCACAGATCTTGTTCAGAAGAACACAACACTTCTGTTCATTTCAGAATGATCTCTCTGCCCCCTTCCAGAAGCAGGAAGGGTTTTTTCCAGTATTCAATGTGAGGACCTGGTAGAGTTCCTTGGTAAAACCCACAAAAACGTGTCATTCCTGCCAGCTCCCCAAGGTTGGCCTCCTTGCAGTCTTTAACTCTAGCTTGTCCACGTGGAGCCTCCAGCAGTTGTCACAGTTCAGATTCTCCTACCCAGGCACCGGTTTGCTCCAAGGTTGGTTTCTGCCCCAACATCTCCACTCCTGCAAATAGTGTTCCTCATGTCTGTCCACATCTTTGTGACCTGGCTTTTCTGATGGATCTCAGATCAGTTATTGGTTTTTCAGTTTGTTCTCCTCTTATTAAAAAGGGAGTACCACAAGCATGCCAGAACTCTCAGTTCTAGAGAAAACACAGCACACTCAGGAGAGAGGGGAGATGTGTATTATTCCTAAGAAAGAAGCCATTTCTCCCACACTCTGCAGATCTGGGTCTCAATTCAGTCAAATGCCAGGCACTTGACTTCAAGAGAAGAATAAACAGTGCAGGAAACCAGGGAGCTCAGCAGGGGCCACCCGAGGTCAATGACCTTTCCTTACAGAAACAGGTGACCTCTGCTCTCAGGACACAATCCCAAGGCTGTCAAGAGATACACAATTGGAAAATAAGTCTTTCCCCAACACCTGACCCCATCTGCCTGCTCTCCTCCCCAGAGACAACCCTGTCACCAGATTCTTAGGTCTCCCTAAAGTGCATATTTAAAAGAAATGTTGAGTGCACATAGGTTTAAATGAAATCTATTCTGCATGTTCTTAAGGAATTAGGATTCAGAGACCTGTTCCATCCTTCACCCACTGCCTCCCTGACTACTTAATACTCCTACATACAAATCTCTCCACAGGTGGAAAAACCCTTTCACTCGGAGGTAGCTCATCCCACTTTCAGATCGTTCTGGTACTTCATAAGATATTTTTAAATTCTGTAAATTTTCAATCTCTTGGTTTGCCCTCATAACTTTTGGCACTGACCTCTGGGGCCAGAGGAAACAGGTGGTCAAACGCCTGTCGTCTGTGATGGAACTTGGAGCATTCAAAGCCCTCACATCTTCCCTCTGCAGAGCGACTGTTGCTCCCCTTCCACAGCGTGTGGTTCTGGGGGTCCAGCACCATGTTCCCTCTGGACAAGACTAAGCTCTCATGCAGCAGACTCAGAAACTTCTCTTTCAGGGAGACTCATTCATCAGAGGCAAACAGTGGCTTCCCAGTTAGGCACCAAGAATGAACGGTGTCATGAAGATTGATGGACATGTGTAAGAGAGTGGGGCAAATATTAAGCCCAGTCAATGCTGGTGAGACAGGCGTGGAGGTTTTACCCAGAGTTCTTCTGGCCAAGCAGAAGCTTTGCTGTACCTGCCCTGATGACCTTCCAAGGTTATGAAGTAGAGTCTGGAGTCCTGGTATCATCATCTGTCAGGGTTAGAGGGTCTGCCATGTGACAGGGATCAGGAACACAGCCTCTCCTACAAGGCATGGCCAAGTTATTTAGCCTCGTGTAAGCCAGCACGTGCACTGAGGGATCGACAACATTGCATCCATACTCTGCACAGAGTGGGCTGCCGTGGTCCTGCGGTGGGGGCTGGGGTGCCACCTGGAACCTGTGTGCAAGGCCCCTCAGGGCTCTCAAGAGGAGCTCCTTCCTGAAGTCAGTTATCACTACACTCCAAGTACCTGCAAGCCGTTCAAAATCAACCTGATGTCACTTTTTATATCAAAGCTCAGAGACGTCCCAGGAGGAACTTTAGCAAACCCATTCCTCCCTGTGTGCAGGACTCTGTCCCAGTGCTGGGCCCCGAGCCTGGCCAGAGTTTCCACGGACTTCTGCCACCGTTCCCGGAAGAGCTCTCCCCAGCACCACGGAGGAATGTGGTGGGGGCCCGGAAGGTCTCACACTTTGTCTTTTTTGGGGTACTCGGGATAAATCGCTGCACTTTTAAAAGTCAGTCGAGGGTCACATGGACACCACGATTTGTGCCACCAATCATCCTGGCGGGCAGCGAGTGTGCCTGGGGTTCGTCCGTGGCTCCTGTAGCAGAACGCAGGATCACGGGTGCCCTTCTGTTTCTTGGCTCCTCTTCTAGCTTTTGTCTCTAGCTTTTGTATTTGCGTTTCTTTGCAGCCTGCTCTAAGTCCTCTGGTTTGGAATGTGGGCTGGGAACCAAACACACGGCTGGCTGTGGACTTCACAGCCTTGCTCACCCGGGGCAGCCGCGATTCCTCAGAACAAAGAACAAGCCAGCCGCTCACTCTGGTTCCCCGCAAACCCCACCTTTCCCGCGGCCGGGCGGGGCGCAAACCCGCAGAGCAGGGAAGCGCTGAAGAAGCCCTGGAGCCGAGGCGGGGTGCCCTCGGCCCAAGGGTTCAGTGAAAGTCCCCGCAGCTCCAGGAAGCTCGACTTCCTGTGGCCAAATCCTCAGTGACTCTTGCTGGCGTCTGTGGTGCTGTGCGCGACCGACATCCTCGGCCCTCGCTCCCGGAGCCAGTCCCTGGCACAGTGGAGGCCGTGGGCGCACCGGGACCTCACGCATTCACTCAAGGAACGCAAAGGAAAGCCGCTCTCCCAGCGGGGAGCCGAGCGCGCTCGTTCCCAACGACTTCGAGGGCGCTCAGGGGGCCCCTAGGGGCCCCAGCCGCCCGTCTGGGTCTGGCTCTGCTGGGGACTCTTGCCCCGGGGCCCCAGCGGCCCCTCTGCGTGGTCACCCACCTCGGCCCTCGGGCTCAGCCGGTTTGTCCGGAGCCTGCTCCAGGTGGCTCCGTCTACAGAAGGGGCCGGTGAGGGGACCAGGCCCGGCTGCGCCCCGCGCTGGGAACCGACCCGGCCTGGGGTCGCGGCGGGCGGAACGCCCCTCTCGGGAACTCGCTCCAGGCGCCAGGTCCCGCGGGGCCGCGGCGTCCACGCCTCCGCTCGCCGCTCTTCCTCCCGCTCGCATTCTCCTCCTCCTCCGCGCCTCCGACCCCTCCTCCTCCGCTGGGCCCTCCTCCCGCCGCCTCCCCACGCCCGCCGCCCGGCAGACGTCTGGGCAGCTCGGCGCAGCGCGGCAGCCGCTCCTCACCCGCCGCCCGGAGTCCCCGAGGCCAGGCGCGGGCGTCCCAGGCCGGACCCAGGCGGGACTCAGGCGCCCGCGTCTGCCCCGCGCACGGAGCCCGACGCCCTTCCGAACCGACCGCACAGTTGAGCGCGCAGCGGCAGCGATGCGACCCTCGGGGCCGGTCGGGCCCGCGCTCCTGGCGCTGCTGGCCGCGCTCCTGCAGGCGGGACAGGCGCTGGAGGAGAAGAGAGGTAAGGGCGCGACCCGCACCACACCGCGCCGCGGTCTTCCCGACTTCCGTGAGGACCCTCGGGCTGAAACCGCTCTGGACGTCTAGCTCCTGGGCTGCGCGAGTCGCACCAGGGGAGCTCCGGCGCCGAGCGCTGCCCAAGCTGCTCCATACCCCGCACGTGCGCCCCGCGCAATCCGCGCACCCATGGGCGGTGCGTCCCACCCGCGGCCCTGGGAGCTTAGGTTGGATCCGGGAGCTGCGCGCACCTTCCGGGACTGGCGCTTCCCGAGCGCACCCTCCCCGCGCCGGCCCCACCCGGTCCCGGGCTGCAACCAGAGGCCCCGCGAGCCCTTCCCGCGTGAGGGGCTGCGGCCGGAGCGGGGGCTGGAGGACTCCTGTCGCCCACCACGCGAGGCTGCTGGGCTGGGACGGCGCGGGGAACCGGGGCTGGGGTCCTGTCCGGCACGCCCCTGGCGCGCAGTCCCCGCCCCGCGCCGAGCGGCCGGGTGCGGCCGGGCCAGGTGCTTGGCGGCGCGGCGAACCCGGCCCCCACCTGCGTGCTTGCTCCGCAGGACTGGCTGGGCGGCGGGTCTCGGCTCCGAGCCCGTCCTGCGCGTCCCCCACGGTTTTCTCAAAGTCCCAAGATTTTCTCCTTTTTGGCGTTTCCCTTTGCTTTCTGAAAAGTTTGATATTGGGCCAACCAAAATATTAAACTGTATCAAAACCAGGAAAGGATGCGGTCCGGGCCCCACGTGCGCGAAGGCCCCGCGGAGTGGGCCTCGCCGCGAGACGCCCGCCGCGGGAGGCCGCGTTGCACAATCCCCGGCTGGGCCGGCTTCCGAGAGAGTCAGGTCCCTGCTTGCCGTTGATGTCATCGGCCTCGGGTCTGGGCTCTGGCGCCGGGCGCGTCTGCGGGCCAGGGGTGCTGCGGCGGCCCCAAACTTCGCTGCAGGTGGGAATCACCTGGGACTGAAAAACGAAAATAGTAATAAACAACGAACTGGAAAAGAGGGGAGAGGGCGAGGGGAGGTTGAGGCGGGGGAGAGGAAGCGAGGACCACGTCCGGCTCCCGCTCACGGATACCCCGATTTAATTGGTGTGGGGTGAGAGCCGGCCTTGGGTTTTAACAGCTCGGGCAGGCTTGCGAGTCCTGGCGTGGAGGAAAGAAGGGCGAAGTGTCCAGAAGGCTCACCCGCTAGCCGTGGAGCTTCCCCCAATCTGCGCAGCTCTCGCAGAGCGCCGCGAAGGCAGGGCTTGGCCAAGGGGGCTCTGAGGCCCCCGGTGCGCGGCTCCGGTACACCGAATGCTCAGTGCCTTCTCACCCCAGAAGTGCGCCCAGCTCCTAAGTGGGGCTGCCTCCCCGCTGCCGCCGTGGTGGGAGATTTGTTTCTTGTTTGCCCTGTGTTCGCCAGTGCTGTGGTGAGAAAGGGCGCGCACGCTCCGTTAACATGAGGCAGAGAGACTGGCGAGGATCTAATTACTAAAACTGCGAGGCATAATCTTCCTATAGAAGTTGTTAAGGACCCATGTCAATCACGTGCCAATTCCATTCCAGGAGAATTGGTGAGGGTTTTTTGGGTCTCAGCTAGGAAACCGGTATTGGCTGCCCTCAGATCTAACAACCAGACCTGGCTCCTGCGTCCTCACCTCCTTCCTCATTTTCCCGCCCTGCAGGAGAAGATCGATTTCCCCACAGCTCACAAGAGGCAGGGTCAGGGCTGAGACGCCACTGCCTTCTGCAGCCCAGGTGTGGGGAGCCAGGTCAGGTGTGCGCGGCTGACTCACCTCACTTGCAGCACAGAGGAAAAGTACCAGGAACGGCTCATCAAGTTGGGCTCCCCTCCTGAGGCTGCAAACACACGCCTGCTAACCAGTGGTCTGCTCTCCTCAGGGTTCCTCAGCCTGGTGGGGACAGCTCTGTCACCAAATCCCTGAGCCAAGCTTGCTAGGGGAGTTGAACAAGGCCTGGATCCTCGCTCCAGGGAAGGCACTGCTGAGGAGGAGGTCCTGGGGTGTTCCCAGGAGCTCAGGAATTCTCAGCCACAAGCTTCCTGTGGGGATGAGCCTGGCCACCCCTGGTTCAGTGGGCCTGGGCCGTGTTAAAGAGAAACCAAAGCAGAGGTGGTAGGGAATCCAAGACGAAGGATGGATGCCCTGGCTGGCCTGGCAGCCGGCCTTGTCTTCTCACTCCAGCTGCGGGTGGAGGTGAACAGGTCACATCCAAGCGCCAAGCTTCTCGATCCCCTTTCTGAGTTCAGTATTTGTGAATTCAGTATTCACTGTGCGTGCCTGGTATCATGAGTTAAAAGGGAGGAGAGTTATGACAGCTACTGGAAATGGGATTCTGCAAGTCGCTAAATACTAGCAAATTTCCTTTTTACTCTTTCAGAGTCTTGTCTATCGCACAGACAGGCAGAAACCTGGTGATAGCTCCAGCCGGCTCTGAACAGTCATTTCTGGCTTCATGCATTTGGTTTCATAATCCATCGTTTTTCACAAACCTTTCTCTGGTGTTTGAAGAAGCCAGCTGCCAAAATCCATTGTGCTGCATGGTTGCGCTTGGTTCACGTGACAGCACTAACATGTTTGAGATGTTTTTAGAGGCGCTGTTAGCGAGGACGAAGGATTGGTCCTATTTAAAAAGAAAACACTCCGACTTTTGTCTGAGCTCCAGGACTCGGAGCTAGTGTTGCAGGCCTTTCTGGCAGGAGTGATGAGCCAGCTTTGAGATTTTAGGGCTTGATTGTGAGGGAGGGCTGAGGCAAAGTGGCTCTGGCAGGTGCCCCTGGTGCTGGCACAGGGCTGGGATCAGAAGCCTGGGTGCCCACCTGCATAATCCCCTGGCCCTTGCCACTGATGTGTTGACCGGTGTGTGTGTACGCATGTTCTAATTCTGACTTAGAACCTCTGTCGTGATGTGCTTGTAGAAGCAAGTTTTGAGATGGGTTTTGAGAAAAGTTCAGAGTTTTAGGGTGTGACTCTCCATTGCATTGTTCCCAGGAAATGCAACCTAAAGCCTCAGGTCCACACCAAGCTGAGCCAGTTCCATTCTGTTTCCTTCTGTCACTCCGGACAGGTGTTACTTTAGTCAGGAGCCGTTTTGGTCTTGGTTAACTATTTCTGGTTTATTCTTGAACCAGCAGCACACAGAGAATAGAGTATAACTCTAAGCTTTGGTTGTTACATACCCCGTTTGGTGTCATAGTGTTTTCCCATACCTTCCTTCTCAGTTTTCCCTGAAAGCTTGCCTGTTCTGAGAAAATTCCAGCCCTTGGCTGCCCGCCTTCAAGCCCATAGGCACAGACCAGTTTGTGTGAACTTGGACAAGGATCTGGGCTTTGAGACTTAACCAAAGAACTGGTTTGACTGTAATTTTCCCTCTTGTAGAGTCGTTCTGCAAAGCTTCCATCTTAAACATTTAGAGAGAGGCACCCAGTGTGGTTGTCTGGAAAGTGCCCTAAGCCAGCTGGGAAGGGTGGCTGGGCCCTGTGAGTGGTGGGGGTGTGCTTACCAAGCCCCTGTGAACTGAGCACGGCCTCCAAAGGCCCGGAAGGACAGTGTAAGTGTCTGGCAAGCTGACCAGCATCTGTGAGTTGCATATACTTAAATAACTTCTACTCCTACTGACTTCAGCAGCAGCTTTAGAGGGTGTGTGGGAAAGCAGTCGGGGGAGAGTGTCTCCCTCTGCTCCCAGTTACGTCCCACTCAGCTGGGTTCTCAGAGGCCCGCCGTCCTTTCCAGCTGTGCCTGTGACTGCTAATGAAAGGCCTGGCTGACAGCTCAGGGAGCTCATAGTTAGATGAGAATGCCTTGTACCTGGCCCCAAACACACCTGCAAGCGCGCACTTGGCCTGGTGGTAGTTAAGTGCCGTTGTTTATTCTTCAAGTTTAAGGACGAGTATTGATGCCTGTTTTTCTTCATATTTTTGAACCATGATGAGCAGTTTTTACGCTGCATCTTTTTTTGAGATGTAGGGAGGAACTGGGTGCAGTACTTGCCCTAAGTATCCAGAAGTCTGTCAGCAGAAGCAAGAGCTCAGAATGAGAAGTGTGAATGGTAGCACAGGAGCTATGATAGCATTTTGCATGGGATAAAGTTGTCTTTGGAGATTAGTTATTGTTTTAAATATTTATTTATTTGAAAGGCAGAGTTAGAGGGGGAGACAGATCAGAGCGATCTTCCATCTGCTGGTTCACTCCACAAATGGCCACAACAGCCAGAATTGGGCCAGAGCGAAACCAGTAGCCAAGAGCTTCTTCCAGGTCTCCCCAATGAGTGGAAGGGCCCAAGCAGTTGGGCCGTTGTCTGCGGTTTTCCCAGGCACATTAACAAGGAGCTGGATAGGAAGTGGAGTAGCCAAGACTTGAACCATATGGGATGCCAGTGCTGCAGATGGCAGCTTTACCCACCTTGCCACAGTGCAGGCCCCTAAATATTGTTTTATTTCTACCTGGAGAGGAGACCAGGTATAGCCTCACTTGAATGATTGTTTTCCCAGAGAACAGGTGAAGTGCAGGGGGAAGCAGGGTTCTCCCAAGCCCCAGGAACCCAGTGTGGCACTGGTGTGGCTCTGGTGACCCAGTGTGGCAGGAGAAAAGGGGTGAGTGTTGAGGCTGTGCACATGTCAGAGCTCCACTACCCTACCCATGTGAAGGAGGAGTCACTGTGGGCTTTTAAGGCAGGAACTGACTGCATGGTCTTGTGTTTTGGAAGCATGTTTCTGGCCACAGCATGGAGCATGGGTTGCTGTGGCAGCTGTGGAAACAGATCGGTGCCTACTGCAGTGACAGGGGGCGGGTATAAAATGTTAACTGGTACTACTGATTGACAGTTGAATGCAGTGAGCACAAGAGAGACTGAGTCGCAGGCAGACACACAGCCTCCAGATGTGGAACTTGGGCAGGGTCAGGGAAGCTGAGATCACAGGAAAGGGAAGGAAAGTGGAGTCCACTGTAAATTTAGCTTTTAGACGCACTGAGCTGGAAGTGTGCAGATGGGAACGTCCAGAAGGCAGTGGAAGATACAGGACCGGAGCCAGGGGAGCAGCATGGCCTTCGACTGTGGTCCTGTGAGGCTTTCCTTCGCAGTCGTTGCCTGTGAGCCTGGAGCAGCATGGCCTGGCGCAGCCTCCCATCTCCACCTGTCTCACACTCACTCTGTGAGGGTGTGGGGTTCCTGACTTCTGTTGAGACTCCCCGACTGGCTTGCAGTTAGCAGCCACTGATAAATAACAAGATGTATGTGTATTTGAAATGCAGTATTTGTATATTGATGCAAATCCTCAGATGGGTTCCCTGGTTCTTACATAAGTAGCATTGCTGAATTTTGTGGGGTCTTGTTTTTTTTTTTTTGTTTTTTTGTTTTTTTGGTTTTTTTTTTGACAGGCAGGGTGGACAGTGAGAAAGAGAGAAAGGTCTTCCTTTTCCGTTGGTTCACCCCCCAAGGGCCATTGCGGCTGGCACTCCGCGCTGATCCGAAGCCAGGAGCCAGGAGCTTCTCCTGGTCTCCCATGTGGGTGCAGGGCCTAAGGACTCGGGCCATCCTCCACTGCACCCCTGGGCCACAGCAGAGAGCTGGACTGGAAGAGGGGCAACCGGGACAAAATCCAGCGCCCTGACTGGGACTAGAACCCGGTATGCCGGCGCCACAGGCAGAGGATTAGCCTATTGAGCCACGGCACCGGCCTTGGTTTTGTTTTAAGCAGTGGAGGTGCTTCATCGCCTGAGGGACTTGGGGAGAGAGGATGCCTCCCAGACCTGCTGAGTCAGAGCCCCCCTAGGGGTCACTTTAGAAAGTTCATGGGAAAATGAAATTCAGTATAAGTTTATTTTGGTACAAAAATAGTTGAAATCAAGGATAACATTTTTTTAAAAAATAATTCTCACTTTCTGTGGACTCTTTGAAGAAACTTCGCATCTGAATGCCCCCAGAAGTCCCGAGGAGCCTGGGCTGTGTATTATGTGGAGCCCTTACTTTGTTCTCAGAGCCTGGCTGCTTCTTCATCTCCTGAGCTGCTTTGGGGGTCCAGGAACAGGTTCATGTTTCCTGAGCAAATCAGTCCTTTAGAGTTCCCCTTTGTGGACAGCAGCAAGGGTTCCTAGGAACCTGAGAGAATGTGCATTACAGGACCCTACCCCATCCTCTGCCTGAGAGGTGGGGGTGCATCCCACAGCCTGGGAGTGCCAGCCCTGCGGGAGACCCTGGACACAGCTGCCAGTGCCTAACCTGCACACAGGGTGGAAGCCAGAGGGGCAGGAGGGCTTTGCCTGCCCTGCAGGGACTCATGTGGGTGCTGGAGCTGCTTGCTGTAGGGCAGTACCTTCCACAAGATCCCCTGAGAGTCCAGGGGTACCTGTAAAAGGGACTTTCTAATTCCACCTCCATGAAGGGGCAGTTTTTCAGATGAATGTGTATCTGGGCCTCCAAGGTTTCTGCAGCTGTAAATGGACTAAGATGTAGAATTCCATGCTTTATTTTTCTAAATGACCATGTAGAAACTCACTATGTCAAAAGGTGCCCAAGAAGTGACACATTTTACATTAAAAAATAAAATGGACCATCTTTTGTTAGAGTAACAACCAGCTGTGAATGATTGAAGTACAATCCAGATTATAGTTCAGAGCCTTAACTTTCTACCCAACAGATTGATTTTTTGATAAAACTTGTTGTAAGCAAAATGACCACTTCATGTCCTTTATTTAACTCCTGCTGTAGACAGCAAAGAGAAAAGAAAGTGTAGAATTCCAGACATGATGAATACATTCGGAATCACACTAAACTGAGAAAATGCCGTTCTAATCAATGGAGCCACTAGAAGACACATCTCTTTCCTGAATCAGTGTTCAGAATGGTACAGAATTACATGTGTGTTTGCAGAGATCATCTGCCTACAAATAGATTTGTAACAAGGACACAATGTGGCTGCTGGGGTTACTTTGTGTACATACACCTTTGCCTGAAAGGAAAGACAGGAGTAAGGACCAGAGTTTACCTTGCAGTTGTTTTAATAGCATTTATGAAGGATTTCATCTTAAAAGCAGAACTATGACCCAAGGCAGTTTTTCTGCTATGCCATGCAGGCTGGCAGGCAGTAGGTGACATATTCATTGCTTTAGCAGGTGCATTGCCTTTGCTGACCCCTTTCTTTTACTTCAGGTTTTGGGTAAAATTAATACATCGCACATAGTCTGTGACACAACAGACAGTTATATGTGAAAAAACTGCATGATTTAGTTTTTTGTCTGTTCTCATGAATTCTTCATTATTTTTGTGGCTGGAATAAGATCATTTATTGAATTTTTTTCAGGTCCTCAAAGAGGGGCAAGTGTATCCTGAGATTTTCTCATCACGGTTATAGGACCTTAGAAAGTTTTTCAAAATGTTTCGTAAATCTCAAAAATCTGTGGGTTTTATTATTATTACTATTGTTATTATTATTATTATCATACTTGCAAACATGGAATACCTGAAAGCTGTAAGGACATTTAATTATAGTGGTTTTACTTCACTTACACAGTTGTCTCCTAGTTAATTTTTATACCATTAGTCATTACAAGAAAGATAAACTGTTTTTAGTTCATTCTAATACTCACTTGCAAGACCTAATGGCTCTAACTAGAGCTTACTTTTTTACTGGTGTATTTTTTAATATAGTATTAGAAAATAAAACAGAACCCCTGATTGCACCCAATTTTGATTAAGTTTAAATGGAAGAAAAGAAGAGGTCATTGGAGATTATTCTTTGTTTTAAGGAATGGTTTGAAGGGGCTTTTAAAAACGACCTATTCCACAACTTTGTCTTGGCTTTGATTTGCTCTGAAGTTAATAGAGAATTAGAAACTTTGCCCTGATACTTATGGATTTCTTTCTCTGACATTTTTGGATTCTGTGACAGACCTTAGGTATGAAACATGTTTGTCAGTCAGTGTAATGTCTTTCTGGCTCTTTTTTGTAACCTTGTATGAATTCTTCTTGAGAGACAGAACAGTTTTGACAAATGACTACAAATGAAAAACTTTGGCAAATGTCTGTAAGAATATACTATATAATTTTTGCAAGCCAGAAAGTGTCATAGACATCCGGTGTTCATGATACTTTTAATGCAAGTGTGCATATAAATGTATTGTTCCCTGAAAAGTGTTGTTGCTACAGTTTTTTCTCAGTACCTGGCATCAGGTGTTTTTTTTCCATATAATTTGTTGGTAGTTATAGTGGAAGAGAAAGCAGATTGGAATTTACCTTCCAAGCTTCAACTTCCATAAAATGTCAGAACTAGGTGATTCCACAACTCCTTTAAGAACTGAAAACATCTGCAAAATTAAAAGCAAATCTAAATGTATGCAAGATTGTATTTGAACATGTTGATAATAAGTGTGCCGTCCCTGTAATTTAGATAGTAAAGCACTGATGTCATAATCATAATAACACTTTGCATTTGTACAGCACTTTACAATTTGCACAATGCCTTAACACGCACCTCTCTGAGCCTCTGTCACCCCCCTCACCCCACCCTGGCCCCATTGGGGTAATTACCCACATTGGAAGGTGAGGCTCAGCATGGTTCTACAGTTGGCCCAGAACCCCTGAGTGAGTAGACTTTCAGGGGCCAGGCTGTTCTCCTGCAAGCCCCCGAGCGTTTGCCTTACTACCCAGGAGCCCGCATTGGCCTTAAAACTGTTGACACGTCCATCGCTGTTAGTCCTGTGTATGAACCCAATGGCTGAGTGGCACAAACTGTCCTTTGAGATGTCAGTTGTACGTCCATGGCTTTGGTCAGTGCCAACCTTTCTCCCTGGCTTTTTGTGCATTTCTAGGTATTTTCTGTGTGTTTCTGCAGTTTTTATTCCTTTCCCACTTTTCCTCTTGTATTTTTTTAAAGACTTATTTATGTACTTGAAAGGCAGAATTACAAAGAGGCAGAGGGAGAAGTCTTCCATCTGCTGGTTCATTCCCCAAATGGCCACAATGGCCAGAGCTGGGCTGATCCAAAGCCAGAAGCCAGGAGCTTCGTCTGGGCCTCCCACATGGGTGCAGGAACCCAAGGACTTAGGCCACCTTCTACTGCTTTCCCAGGCCATAGCAGAGAGCTGGATCAGAGTGGAGCAGCTGGGACTCGAACTGGCGCCCATATGGGATGCTGGCACTGCAGGCAGCGGCTTTACCCACTACACCACAGCACTGGCCCTGTGAGGTAATTTTTGGAGTTTTCTCTTCTGCGCATGTTATAACTGCCCATTTCATAAGATATGGGGCCCCTCAAAGACATTTCCTGCAGAAATTAGAAGCACAACTTTTTAGTGTGGCGTCTTTAGCTTCTACAAGTTTGCCAGACCTATAAATACTTGAAGGAAGAATGCGGGGAGACAGCAACTTGACTGAGCAGTTGGGTCAGTTAGCAACGCCTATGGCAAAATGTGGTAATTCACTTGCAGAGATCTGTCGGAATCATTTCTGTGATTTAAATGAAAGCACACACTTAAGCTTATTAGGGTGTGAAGTACCTATTATGAAAAGAGAGCAAGTTAACAAGCATGTGGGCTTCCACTGTTGTTCATTGTCCGTAGTTTATCCCATTTATAAGAAGCCGTTCTGGCTGGGTCCCTCTTGCAAGCGCTGACATTTAAGGACAGACTGTCCCACCTGTGGGGCTGTTCGTCTGGAGCAGCTTTGCTGGGCGCGTGGACTGCTGGGTGACTGCGAGGGGCCACTGCGTGGCAGTGCTTTTCCCTTCCAACAAGAACTTGCCAGGGCAGGGCCCCTTCCTGCCGGTCGAGGGAGCATTTTCTGTTATTGTTTATTCAGAGCAGAGTGGAAACTTTTCAATGCACCAGCAGAAATTCCCCCAAAGCAGTTTATATTTCACGATTATAAAGTAAAATAGAAAAAAGTCCCAGAAGTCGGCTGTGTCCTGCAGCCTTAGAACTATCTCTTTGGGAGCACACGCTGACGTTCAAGTTGGAGCAGCTGCAGCGCAGTGACTAAGTGAACCCTCTGGTCAGCAGGGCACTGAGTCCAGGGCGGCTCGGCAGTCGGGCCTCTGGGTCTTGCACAAGGCAGTTGGGCAAAAGCTGTGCCACTTCACCTTCAGTCAGCCCAAGTCCTCCAGTCAGGGCAGAGCAGTTGGGCAGCTGGCACTGTGTGAAAACACCAGCAGTCAGACGTGCAGCTGGGGTGCTCCCTTCACGTCTGCCTCTAGAGAATCCTTATTAAATGGAAGCCCAGTGCAGTGCTGGGTTTTGGGGAGAGGCAGCTGAGTGGGAGAAGCCTCTGATGCGTGGTTGTTTGAGCCCTTCTTTCTTCACAGCGTGATCTAGATCTGAAGTCCTGGTGGGAAAATCTATGCTGTTGACTGCCTGGGCAATGTCTGCTAAGTATTCCTGAAGTTGCTCAGCTGCAAAAAAAAGCAGGACGTTCCGCTGAGAGCTGGAGCAATGGTGGTGCACGCGAGGCCTGGGCCCTGCTGACGCAGCTGCGTTCTCTGCAGTGCTCAGGGTTCATTTTCTTCATTCGCGTCTTGGAGAAGGGAAGAGTGGGGTTCCTTGGGCTTCGTATTGGGAAGGGGTTTGGCATTTTTCCCCTCCCAGGCCTGCGTTGGTGGTTAGGAAGCCTGAGGCAACATAGGTGTGCTCAGTGCCTGTTCCTAGCTCATAGGCTTGGGCTTTTACAAGGTTAATTTTAATTAAAAGAGAACCTCTAGGTCTCACATAATGTGGTGACAGTAGACCCAGCCTTGTGATGGTCACCTGTCCTGTCACAGCATGCTCTACAGAGCCTAGAAAAGCCCCAGTGTAGCTCAAGAGCAGGCTCCGGACTGGCAGGTGACAATTAATTAATATCCAGTGATTCTGAGATGACGCTTCCTATGTGCCGACCAGGAGGCGCCGTCCTTGGAGATGGAGAGCAATTAAGTCATTAAGTCCTTAGCCTCCCCTGGCAGAGAGTGAGCCTCGAAGGAGGAAAAGCGTGTCTGGAGACAAGTCTCCTTTCCCAGGCGTTTGCACAGAGGTCCCGTGCACACCTCCTTCTGCCCCTGGCGATGTGTGGCAGGCAGAACCCTGCAGGGCCCAGATGGGCCTGGCATCGTGGGGATGTGAACTGTGACATCAGCAGCCAGCTGTGGTCATGTGTGCACATCCCTGCTCCCTGACTGCCTATGGTGTTTGTGGTGGGTTTTGGGCAGCAGATGCTTCTGGTCAGTTTTCAGTTACGCACGCCTTCCAGAGGTGTGGTTGGCACTCCTAAAGTGTCTGTATCCATTTGTGTTTTTCTGCTGTGAAACAGAGCATCTGTTAACAGCAGAAAGGATGCCATTCACTCGACAGGAAGGGGGGCCCAGAGGCTCTCCCTTAGCCAGGACTTCCTGACGTTCCCGGGGCTCAGCAAGCCAGGTTGCACAGGGAGCCACCTGGGCAGGTGCTCAGAGCTCTTGGAATCATGGGGCTCTTAACACAAAGTTCCCTGCTCCTAGGTAGACATTTGACAACTCCCTCTGGCTGCACGTACACCCAAAATGATCATCTCTATGCCCGCTTTTCCTGATCTGAAAGTTATTATAAGTGGCTAAAGAATGCATTGGATCCGTGATTCAAGCAGCCTTCACTGATACAGAATGCGTGAGGTTTTTTCTAGCTGAGGCCATAATAACTTTTTAAGTCTCCTGTCTATTTGATGTTAATTTTTTTGTAAATAGGGAAAATGATGTGCATATAGGACTAAAGTTTGAATATACAAAACAAATATTAAATATAAATGCACAAAACAATAAGTATAACTAAAGCTTCTAGACCCGTAGCTGGTACTTTTTTTATGTGTGTGATAAAGTTATTTATCAGCTTTGCTCCCTACTCACAGGGAGGTGCTGTGTGCAACAGATGGGGACCTTGCATTTCCTGAGTTTGAAAGGGACTCCTCCTCTGTTGGGGGAGTTGGATAACCACCTGAGCCTCAATTTATCACCTGTAGGGTGGGGGCAGCCATGGTACCTGCCACACAGGGCTGCACAGGGTACACGGGGTCTCTGTGTGGAAGCTGAGTACGTTGTGTGCATGTGTGGTGCTGTGGCTGTTGTGGGCGCTGGGTTTGCACGTGACCTTCAGCACTCCCTGTAGCCAAATCCCTGCTGTGGAAGAGGAGCCTGGGGCTCCGCAGTGTCACCTTCCTGAGCCAAGGCTGTCCAGTGGGTCTGCCCAGGTGTTTCTCGTGGTTCCTGTGCTGAGGCTCTGTGTTGATCATCCCCTTCCCAACCCAGGGTGTGGCACACACCCGCCTCCTGGGGGTCTTGCTCTCCCTAAGGAGTGGGTTTGGCTGTTTGCTGTGTGGCTGGTTCTGGAAAATTCTCCTCTGTCATGGGACCACCCTGACAGTTTATTCCTGTGCTGTTCTCACATTAGGGCTTGGAGGACAGCTGCTGGGACAGCCCCGTTTCTCTGGCGCACCCTTCCTCCTTGCCCACTACCAAGGCAGACCTGCAGTGACGTGCATTTCGCTTTGTGCACACTCCCTGAGAGTCCGGCCTTCAGGGGGCCGTGCCTGCCTCCACGTCTGGACCACTCCCAGGGAGAGAGAGAGAGAAAGAGAGAGACATCCAGCCTCAGGCTGCCCCAGGCGGGGAAGGTGGCCATGTACTTCCCTTTCCTGTACTGATTGACCTGGAGAAACCTGAGCTTTTGGATCACTCTGTGTGCAATGAGGCCAGCTTTGGGCCACTTGGTGCCCAAGCTGGGCTGCTCTTTCTACCTGAGCTGATCCTCAGACCTCAGAGGTCTCCTGTCTCCTGCTCCCCTTCATCCTCAGAAGGAGGCCTGCAGTGCTCCCTGGGGTCTAACCATGAGCCAGTTATCTGCCTGTTTACTGTTGTTTTCTAGACCTTAACCTGGTGATGAATTAACACTTGCTGAAGATTTGCTGTTTCCTTCCAGCAGCATATCAAAGTTATTCTAGTCGTTTCGAATCTGTGAGTAAAAATAAATGGCTTTGCTGCAAGAAACACCAAAAATGGAAAAGCGAACAGTTCGAAGCTGATAATTTATCTCACAGACATTGCTGGTGGCATGGTTGCTTTAAACAGCAGGAAGACTTGTGAGACGCATGATTTACAAACGGGCTGAAGGGCAGTCTAACCTCTGTGCCGGTTTCTCCCGCCCCTGAGAATTTTGAAGTGACAAGGAACGTACTTGGTGGTGTTTGTTGCATTTGAAAACCCGCAGGCCAGAAGGGAAGTGGCCGATGAGCCTAACAAATGCTTTGGCAGGCAGAGCATTTTATTTTCTTGGAATACTAACTTTATGATAAGCATTTTTTCATGTTAAGGAAAGGAGGAAAAGATGTATGGTTAGGAAGGAAAGATTAAGGAAGTTAATTGTTGCACATTCTGCAGATGTTTTTTAGCATTAATATAGTCACTTTCAAAGCAAATTTTATTTGTTTGAATTTCATGTTATGATTTTATTTTTACACAACAATGTTTTAATTTAATATAGAAGTTATGGCTCTTTAAGATAGTGTGGTTCTCAGAAAGTCATACCAAAACAGAACAGAATGCTGACCACCGTGTGTAAATAGAAACAGTGGTTTGCTGTGATAGCAACAGCTTCTGGTTTTTAGCTTTTTATTTTTAAAGATTTATAGATTCACAGGGAGTTCCAGAAAATCCATAGGGAGGTCCCGTGCCCTTTTCCTCAGCCTCCCTGATGGTCGCATCTTAGTAGCAAGTTCTGTGTGCTCATTTTCACACCTCTGTCAGCGCTCATTCACCTAAGCCAGCGGCCACTGTGCTATGATGGCAAATGGTCACAGCCTTTCAGAATGATACTTGGAAGTTAATTTTTTAAGTTAAATTTTTAGGTCTTTAATGCTTGGAAGCCATGAAGTCATGAGGAGGAAAAGAGAATGAGAGAAGGGGGCTGTTGAGAGAGAGAGAGAGAGAGAGAGAGAGAGATGAGTCATTGGATAAATCAAGCCCTGTGGTGGCTTTTGGATTAATTTACACGTGCTGAGGTGTTTTTTTTTTTTTAAGATTTATTTATTTCTTTGAAAGGCAGAGTTACAGAGAAGCAGAGGCAGGGAGAGAGAAAGAGGTCCTCCGTCCATTGGTTCACTCCCCAGATGGCTGCAACAGCCAGGCTGGACCAATCCGAAGCCAGGAGCCAGGAGCTTCTTCCAGGTTTCCCACGCAGGTGCAGGGGCCCAAGGACTTGGACCATCTTTCAGTGCTTTCCCAGGCAATAGCAGAGAGCTGGATCAGAAGTGGAGAAGCTGGGACCAGAACCGGCACCCACATGGGATGCCGGCACTACACATGGCGGCTTCACCCGCCACGCCACAGTACCAGTCCCTGTGCTGAATTGTTCTACTGCTCAAATCACAAGTGGGGAGAGTGTGAACCATGTTATCATCCTGCTTGTATTTTCATCTGATCTGTTTTGCTCTCTTTATTTTAGGAATAGGTATGCTAGGTGAGGGTCTTTGGAAACTGATGATGCTGTGTTTGGGACTGAGGTGTGTGCAGATAGATGTTTTCATTTTTTGAGCTATGATTTCTGATTTGTACACTTTTGTAAATGTAAGTTATACTGTAATAAAAATTGTATTCATATGTGCATATGTATGTGTATGTCATGTATGTGTGTATGTATGGTGTGTGTATATATTATGTCTGTGTGTATATATACATGGCATGCATGTATGTGTGTGGTTGTATGATATGTATATGTACATGTACGTATACATGGTGTGTATGCGTATGATATGCAGGGTATGTATATGTATATATGGTATGTATAGTGTGTATGTGTATATATATGATATGTGTATATATATGATGTGTATATATATGATATATATGTGATATGATGTGTGTGGCATGTATGTATGTATTTTTACACATGTATATGTGTATATATGTATATATGGTATGCATGCATGTATAGGAATGTATGGTATGAATGTGTATATATGATACGCATTCACATGTATGTAGGTATGTATGTGTATATATGGTCATGCATGCATTTGTATGTGATTGAATGGAATTCATGTGTATATATGCATGTACAGTGTGTGTATATGGTATGTATACACAAATCTGTATGTGTATATAGGCATGCATGTTGTATATGTGTAGTATATATGAATGTATGTATATAGCATATATGGTATGTATGTGTGTATATGGTGTGCATTGTGCATATGTATGGTGCGTGTGTGTATGCATACATATAGCATGCATGCATATGCATGTGCATATATGATATGCATGTGTATGTATGGTGTGTGTGTGTGGTATGTATGCATGTATATGTATACATGGTATCCCTTTACTCAGATACTTGCTGGAGAAGACAGAAAACCTACAGGGCAACCCCAGATTTGATGACAAAGTTTTAGACTTCCTAGCCAAAGCAAGACACCTGTGCTATCTTCAGTATAAATAGCTAAGATCTCTTAAACTGTGACACTCCTTTTGTTACTGCAGCTTCCTCTTCAGGGTGGTTGGTAGACAGCCAGCTACCAGTTCTGTGAGAATCTGCATGCTCCTCACTTCGGAGCTGTAGCCATGAACTCAATTTCAATTTCAGGTTGAATTTCCATTCTCCAAAATACTTGGGACCAGAAGTATTTCAGATTTTGGAGTTTTTCAGATTTCAGTTATTTCCAAAGGTCTTACCAACTGAGCATCCCTGACTCCAAAATCCAGAATCTGAGATGCGATAAAATCCAAGGTCTGCCAGCACTGCAGTTTCAGGCTTCACAGCTCCAACTTGGGATGCAGATGTGGCTCTACCCAGGAGGCTGTTGAGCAGCATTGTCAAAGTGCTCCAGGTGTTTCCCCAGGGGGACTAGAATTTTATAAGGTACGACAGTTTTGTTTAGTCATTTTAAGGATGATCTAAATTCTTTTGAACTTGTGTGCAGACTGAACCTCCAGTCATGTGTGTGTGTGTGAGTATGGTAAACCTCAGCTTATAATGACAGAATTTTATTGATTGAATGGCAGTGACAGAGAGAGCAAGCTTTCATCTGGTGCTCACTCCCCTGATGCCTGCAACAGCCGGGACTAGATCAGGCCAAAGGCAGGAACTTGGAACTTAGTCTGGGTCTCCCACGTGGGTGGCAGGGACCCAAGTACTTGAGCCATCACCGCGGCCTTCCAGGGTCTGCATTAGCAGGAAGCTGGATTGGAAGCAGAGGCAAGGCTTGAACCAGGCAGTCTCGTATGAGAAGCCAGTGTCTTAAGCAGCAGCTTAACCTGCTGCACCACAATGCCTGCCCAAACACTATTTTAAATAGTTGCTTATATCTGAAATTCTAAGGAGAAAGGAAATCTGTGGTTCTACGTAAGCATATGTTTCCATGCGTGCCTTTCTCTTAGGTGGCACCTTGTGGCGTCCATTGCTGGAAACCCCTTGTCTGCAACATTTGTCTCCATTTGGGCTGTTCTAGCAAGGAGATAGGCTTTGCACCAGCTCTGTAAGAATACGCAGAAGTCTGTGCCTGACATTTTTGTAGCTTAAAACCTACCTTCTGAGGTCAGTGCTTCTCAAACTGGGGCCCAGGAAAGTGTCTTCTGTAAGAAGAGGCCGTCCGGGCTGGCACCGCGGCTCACTAGGCTAATCCTCCACCTTGCGGCACTGGCACACCGGGTTCTAGTCCTGGTCGGGGCTCCGGATTCTGTCCCGGTTGCCCCTCTTCCAGGCCAGCTCTCTGCTGTGGCCAGGGAGTGCAGTGGAGGATGGCCCAGGTGCTTGGGCCCTGCACCCCATGGGAGACCAGGAGAAGCACCTGGCTCCTGCCATCGGATCAGCGCGGTGCGCCGGCCACAGCATGCCAGCTGCGGCGGCCATTGGAGGGTGAACCAACGGCAAAGGAAGACCTTTCTCTCTGTCTCTCTCTCTCACTGTCCACTCTGCCTGTCAAAAAATTAAAAAAAAAAAAAAAAAAGAAGAAGAAGAAGAGCCCGTCCATCTTTAAATCTGAGTGAGCCCCTGCAGGAGAACCTGCACCTCACGGTGGGAGCCATGGGACCTCACTAAGTCCAAAAGCGAAAACAGTAAACAGCAAAGGGTCTGAAGTTCTGAGTCCTTTAGGGGAACCTGGCGGGGGAGTGAGGCAAGAGCACAGTGTGGATGGGTGGCTGGGAGAGTGCTGGGAAAGGGGGCTGCCCGGGAGGCCTTTGAGAGGGGCAGCCAGGCTGGAGAGCCCCTTCCTCTGTGTGCTGTATACA
Source organism: Oryctolagus cuniculus (assembly GCF_051225735.1). Lineage (NCBI taxonomy): Eukaryota > Metazoa > Chordata > Mammalia > Lagomorpha > Leporidae > Oryctolagus > Oryctolagus cuniculus. The sequence goes on from NC_142882.1 coordinate 94,387,160, forward strand.
GAGACTGCTGTATACACGGACTGCCATGTATATGGACTGCTGTATACAGCAGCCAGCTGGAGAGCCCCTCCCTTCTCTGTGCTGTATACAGAGACTGCTGTATACATGGTTCTACTGTATGCATGGGACTGCTGTATACACATGACTGCTGTATACCTATCCTACATGCCTTCAGAGCAACACTGATCCTGAGACCCATAGTCAAAGTCAAGTAGAATTCAGGGACAGGAATAAGGAAAGGGTGGGGCTGGAGGATCTGGTGACGGTAAGTGTCCTCTGTTGTCACAGGAACATTGTTTTGAGAGAAGCTTTGGGAGATGGAAGTGGGTAGATTAGACTTTCATCATTTCAAGGCTGGTTGGAATATCACGAAGTAATGTTTAAAAGCGCTTTTCTAAACTCTTCTGCATTTCTTCACTGGGTTACTAAGTAACTGAACAGATTTGCTGTGTTTCTCTACTTGTGAAACGTGTTTTGGAACTGCTGTGTTTTTGTGACAAATGCCTTTTCCCAGCAGATCTCAGGTTAGCATTAACGGGGCAGTGGATGTTTATCGGATCTGTTTACAGGCAAGAGACATTTTTACCTCTGTGTGTGCTTCGCTCTGTTAACTAGGCAAGAGGTCACTGGGACATTTGAATTCCACCCTAACCTTCAAGAATCACCAGGTGCAGGGTGCTGCAGCTACAGCAGGTTGCTTGCTGTTATCTAGGAGTGAAGTTGGCCCTGCGAGAAGTCTGGGCATTCGTGTTTGCCAGTCTCCACGATGTCCAAGATAGAAACCTTGATGCGGCATGACGGGTTCCCCCCACGTCCAAAATCACTCTGGATCTGGGGGGTGGGATCGATTTCCCTCCCCCATCTCTCTCCCTCCCTTTTCCTTTCTCATCCCCCTGCCCCCAGCCTTTCCTGCTGAAATAACTACATAAAACGCTTTAAAAACCAGTCTGCACGTTTACAACAGTCGAGGCCTCTTAGTAACAACGCCAATGTGAGTTCAGTCATTGGTGGTGGGTGGGAGTTAGGTAGGAAAACGCGGCGTGTGCCTGAGGCACGATCCCCTGGGCACTGCCTGCAGGAGCTGGAAGTAGGTGAGTTATAATCCCAATGCAGACATGCATCAGCGCCTAAAGGCAGGGAAGGAGGAAAGCACGGGGCTGAAGCCGGTGGATGATTAGAGCAAAGCCACCCCCGAGCAAGCTTTCTCACCGGCCGCCCCTCCCTGCAGCCGCGGCAGGAAGGAAGACAGCCTCCTCCACAGGATGGCACCAGTCTTGTCAGAAAATACTTGGGTGGTGTGGCAAGTGTTTCCTCACTCATTTTACTTTCAGAGAATTCATCTTTACAGTATGTTGCTTAAAAGTATCTTCAGGAAGTAATGGTTAGGTTAAAATTGAGTGACTGTCAGGAAAAGCACATCTTAACTGTGAGTAATCACAAACCCCTCTTCAGTTCCTTTGAGTTTTCAGAGGGATCGATTTTGCATGGAACACAACAAAATATTTCTAAGTGCGTGATCAAAGGTTGTCGCCATGACACTCCTCAATGTTGTATCAGAGTAAGTGTGATTTACCTTGGACGTGACTCAAGACTCAGTGAAGGGGGAGCCTGCCCTGTGCACGTGTGGTGGGGTCGGGTATTAGCTTCCGTGGTGGTGGAAGCAGAAGCACATCCTGTCCCCCTCCCAGGCTGGCCCTGGCGTGAGCACCAGGCAGTGAACAAGCAGCTGCTCAGTGAGATTAAACTTCAAGGACAGGGAAATCCTGGCTCCCAGGTCTGACTCCTGCAGTTTCCCACGTTCAGTGGTGCGAGGTTTCCAGATTTCTCCTCGTTTCTGTGAGCGTGGTTGTGGTTGTGGCCTCCTCACAAGAGGACTGTGGAGGGTGTGTGAGGAGGTTGGAATGGGGAAGGCTTGGAGTCATCAGCAAGCGGGCATGCAGTACCAGGAATGAGGGAGGTTTCTCAACAGAACGCCCACAAGGCATGCACGGTGTGACGAATGGCTTTTCCTCATTCCTCTGTGGAAATGCAAGTTAGCGCTGTCAGTGACTTTCTCGGGAAGTAGAGGCTATCTGTGAATTTCCTTTTGTTTTTAAAATAGAATAATCACATTTAAATGTGTCACATATTGTGATAAAGTGGCATCCTTAAAAATACACAACATAGTGGCCTCTGTTGTGGCACAGCTGGCTAAACTGCTTCCTGCAGCGCCAGCATCCCATATGAGCAGCGGTTTGAGTCCCGCCTGCCCCACTTCCGATCCAGCTCCCTGCTGATGTGCCTGGGAAAGCCACAGAAGATGGCCCAAGTACTAGCACCCTTGCCACCCACATGGGAGACATGAATGGAGTTTCAGGCTCCTGACTTCAGCCTGGCCCAGGCCTACCTCTTGAAGTCATTTGAGGAGTGAACCAGCAGATGGAAGATTCTCTCTCTCTCTCCATTCCTTTGTAACTGTTTCTTTCAAGTAAGTCAGTCTTTGAAAATCAAACACAAAGCACAGCCCTGTAGTTCAGATCATGCAGCTCCTTCCCAGGAAGAGCCAAGGCCGCCTCCTGCTCTGCTGGTCTTGTGGGCTGAGACAGCTACAAGTGTTTGGGGGGCACAACACGGGGCAGAGCAGGTGACTTTTAGAAGTGGAGCGAAAGTTGAAGTACAAAATTGGATTTGTTTTTTCCTCTTGAACTCTTGTGTCAAAAATACATTAATTTCTTGAGCTTTTGAGTCATTTGTGCTTATAACACAAAGAGTATCTGGCATATAGCAGGTGGACAGCAAATCCAGGCATCCTCACAAAGGTTACAAAAAGTGTGCATTACAAAGAAAACCAGGGATTCTAAAAATTTACTCTAAAATTCACATCACCCCCCCGCCTTTTTTTTTATTTGAAAGGCAGAATTACAGACAGAAGAAGAGACACAGAAAGGTCTTCCTTCTGCTGGTTCACTCCCCAGATGGCTACAAAGACCAGACCTGGGCTGATCCAAAGCCAGGAGCCAGGAGCTTCTTCCAGGTCTCCCACGGGGGTTCAGGGGTCCAAGCACTTGGGCCATCTTCCACTGCTTTCCCAGGCCATAGCAGAGAGATGGATGAGAAGTAGAGCACCCGAGACATGAACCAGCACCCATATGGGATGCTGGCACTGGGGGTGGAGGCTTAGCCTACTATGCCACAGTGCCAGCCCACAAAATGCACATATTTTAATTCTGTTTTTCTGTGAACTTTTAGGAGCACCTTTGTGTTTGTTGAGTGAATAAATGAGCGCAGAAGCTGGTTTACCTCTCATTTACCAATGCTTCACAGAGCTGCTAGGGCCGCCATGCAGGAAGGCTGCGTTCTGGTCCTGTGGCTTGGTGGTCCTGTGCGTCACTTGGCTGAGGACTTGCAGCCTCTTCGCCCAGATCCTGGCTTTTGGGAGTGAATGGGAGGAGAAGAATGAACATCCAGGCAAACGTGAGTCCAGATTGCTCTCTGACATTGTGCCCAGCTAGGGGAGGATTATTCTAATGGGAGCCTGCCTGCAGCAGCGAGGCAAACGCCCGCCGTCTGCTGTCCTGCTGGAGGCTCAGTCTTAGGGCCGTGGGAGTCGGTGGAAAGACAGGCCTTCTCTGAGTGCTTCCTGCGTCGGAGTGCTCCAGCCCTGTTCTGTGCATACGTGATGGTATTAAAGTCTTGAAAAACTCTGCATGATTTCAAAATTTTCTGTGCCTAAACAACCTTATCTTTCAACTCCATCATCCAGAGATGTCTTGAATCCCCTTACCTGTACTGAGAGGAGACGTGTCCACAGTCAGCCGCGTCTCCGTCCCGCTTTTCCTGTGCCCCACCTCCCCACTTTGAAGCCTTTTTGTTTTTCAGAAGCCAGACTTCTGAAACTCCTGCAACAGATCCAGGAGCTCCCTCAGGGCGGAGGTGGGGCTGCTGGTGGCCTTGGGCTTTCCCCGGGGTGGAGACACTGGAGGGAGGGCGCCCCTGGCTGGGCAGGTCAGCTCTCCAGAGGGTGAAATCCTGGGTGGGAGACAACAGAATGGCCTCAATTCTCAGCAGGGGGCATCCCTGCTCCCTCCCCTGTGTCCTGCCCCCCCCCCCCTGATCTCTGAAAATAGATCCTTCAGCACTGTAGGGATGCGGTTTTGATGAAGACGTTATCTCAGCTCGAGGATTCTTAGGAGATGTTTGTGTTTCTCGGTTGGGGAACATGCAACCCGGTGCACATTCTTGAGGGTGGACTTTGCATTTTGCCATTCAGCGTACGTTTTGCTTGTTGAAGGAAGAGCCCTGCTTTGGAGTTGCAGCCTGATGTAAGCGTAGGGTGGATGCCGGCTGTCCCTCCCCTGCCCTTTGGGGCTGGCATCTAAGTGCAGGTTGGGAGCCTGAGGACTCACCTGTCAAGACACCCTGCGGCCTGGGCGTCTTTTGACCTCCACTCAAAATTCCCGGTTGAATTTTCATCGGAGCTGCCCTCACTCCATGCGTGTGTTCTGTTCCCAGTATTTTCAGAAAGCAATGACAAAACTCTGGTTTCATCAGAGAGTTGGGTTTATACTACTTGCCCTCCACCAGCGACACAGGTGGGCCCCGGCCCCTGCTCCTGGGGAGCACAGGGAGCTCCTGCCAGGTGGCCTTGCACACCTCCAGTCCTGGCCAGAGCCTGGCCTGGCCCCCGTCACGGAGAGAAATGTGGATTATGTAATTGTCTGCTGGCTGCTCAGGGTCACAGTGGAAACACAAAGGCTGCCCCACGGGAGCTCTCACCCACCTCGGGGGCCAGGCCTGCTCTGTTCCTGCCCAGTGCGCCTCGTCCTGGGCAACTGGTCAGCGTCCTCCCCCCAGGTGATTCATGGGAGCTCACCAGGTCTCACCTAATCTGTTTCCAGTAACCTGGCTTTATTCACAGTGGCTGGACCTCGTTCTCAAGGCCGGGTGGTGCTGGCTGCTTCTCTCCCTAAGGAAGCTTCCGTCTTCCCCAGCTTATAAGACACACGGTTCCTTCCTGTCTCGGGGAATGCTTTCTGTGTCTGAATAGTAGCTGAGTGTGAAGATGGCTCAGGGAGAAAGGTGGGCCTTGGTGCCCCCATCTCCTCAGAAGTTCAGAGGTGCCCAGGGTACCTGGCATTGTGGCTTTGCTCCCTCAATCCACTCTGCCTGCCTCTCAGATTCTCTCCAGGAAGGGACCAGAGCCCAACCTGCAGCACAACCCTGCAGTGACCTTGGGCAACCTTGAGCAAGCTTCTCTGAATTCCAGCCCCAAATTCCTCCCTTTGGTGTGTGCAGCACCGAGTTGAGGTGCCTGGAAAACCCTACTTGAGAACCAAAAACCACTTTGAAGATGGCAAAAAAAGCCATGTTTGCCCAGACAGGAGTGGTGTGGGTCCAGGTCTGGACAGAGCCTAGCTCCTCTGGTGCCCCCTGTGGGATGGGGCTCAGAGGAGGGAGTTGCTGAGGCTGAGTCAGGAATCCTGAGCTCCAAGATTATGGGTAGGGCACTGCTGCTCCCTACAGTGGGTATCCCATCTGCAGAACAGCTCAGCTCCAGGCACTGGGGAGTGCCCTGGCCTGGGCTGTGCATCCCTGTGGCTTCCTTGTGGCACTCCCGGGTTCCAGCCTCTGCTGCACTCACGGGCCCTGCACACTGCTGGTGCAGGTACACTAGGCAGGGGTGCGCCTGAGCAACACACCCTGGCCGTGCCATTCCCCGTTCCCTGCCTGCCCCTGGGTCCCTGCAGCCCTACCTGGCTTAGCCTGTCCCAGCATTGACTCCATATGGGCATCTCCCAGGAGCTTGAGAAGCCCCACCCTGAGCCCACCCCTGCGGTCTTGCTGGGATTGGTCTGGGATGGGGCCTGCAAAGCTCTCTACATGGCAGCGCGTAGCTGTGATTATACGCCACACTCTGACACGGAATCCTGGTCGTGCTGCACTGGGGCAGCTCTGTTCATTCAAAACTGAATGCGTGGGGTTCAGGGCACATGTGTGCATGAATATAGGTGCCCTCCCTGAGCTGGCTGGCTGTCATCTGGCTTCACCAGGGTCAGTGTCGGTTCCCGTGAACTTGGAGCCTCTGTGAGGCTGTCTACCCTCCTGCTCGAGGTTGGCCCGGTGAGTGTTGGCCGGACCTGCCTGGGGGGTTGCGTGGTGGTGACTCTGGGAGCCTCCATGTCCTTGCCACCTTAGTCGGACCTCAGCCTTGCTTCCTGCTCTGAGCTGGTGTTTGCCCTCAAACCAATGACTCTGAAGCAGGTTAAAGAGAGTATTAGATCCCAGGCTGTCGGGGGCAGTGGGACTTGGAGCAGTTCTCATGGTTTGAGAGTAAGGGAAAAGCCACGAGCAGCCCTGGCGTCCGTGCTTCTGTGCAGGACGGCACCTGGGATCTCTGGGAGTGGGTCAGCCATGTCAATGGCAGCACCTGCCAGTGCCATTTATAGGGTTTCTAAGAATAGTCCGTTTTGACCTAGAGTTCTGACCTAAAGATTTTGTTTCCCCTGCTTTTAAATCAGGATCTATTTTTTTTTCCTCAGAAGTGTGCTCCTTGCCCTCTGCGCAGACCTGCCTGGACCTGTACTTGTGGCAGGATTTTGCCTCACCAGCTGTGTCTCTGCAGTCCACGTGTCACTGCAGTCCTGTGTGGCTTTTGCTCTAGAGCAGCTCCCGACAGCGCGGCAGCCTCCAGATCCTGGAAACTGCCGTTTCAGGGTTCACCTGTAGGCCACAGTCCACGAGTGTCCTTCGTGCATGTGTCTCTCAGCCATCTTATGGAAAATTGTCAGAGTTTAGTGTGGAAATAATTTTCTTGAAGGCAATATTTGTTGAGTGACGGACGGAATGAAAAACACCGATTGCATAAGTGTGAGAAAGAGCTGAGTGTTTTATTTGGACGTGAGCTCAGTGCGAGCCAGCAACAGTGCGGCCTGGTGTTGCAGTGGCTGCATTCGAGCTGTGCCCTAGATTCAGGGATTGTTCAGACCATGCCCTGTGCTGGTCGGGACGTGTGTGGAATAGAACATGGATCTGGGCACATTTGTAAGTGCTCACGGTGAGCTGGAGTGTGTGCAGTGAGTGTAGACAAGGGGGCAGAGAGTGAGAGGACATGCAGAGGACAGCAGGCCTGGCCTGGGGTGTCAGAGGCTGTGCTGTGGGCAGGAGCTGGACTTGTTCTCCCTGCCTGCACAGTGCACAGCCAGCACAGATGGTCTGAAGTTTGAGAGAGAGGCGAATTTTGGAACAACTTGAAAAGGATTTTTAAACAGCTAACGCACTCCTAAAATGGAATTTGCTAATCATAGGTTGTGAATGCCTCACCCTGGAAGTGTGTGAGCAGAGCTGGGATGGGCAGGGCCTGGCCCACAGCAGCCAGGGGCAATCCTGAGTCCTCTTGCTTACAGTGGGGTCTGTGGCGTGGGTGTTGTCCATAATGCTTGAAACGCAGCTGCACATCTTCCACAACCATGTGAACAATCGGAGATTCTTGGTTAGGATAAGACTGGGGTTGAGGACGCGTGTGATGGCTTCCTTACAATGTTTTATTTGATTTCACTTGAACTGACTCTCTTTGCAAAATGCCATTCCTGGTTTTGGTGAAGTCATTTAATCTGACATTTTGGACGATTGTCCAGTGAGAGGCGGGACTGGTCAGGAATCGTGGAGTCCTGGACGCTGTCCTCCCAGTCGATGCAGTCCGTCAGCTCCTTATCTGTGGTCCCCTGCAGACGCTGCTCCAGGGAAAGCCACCTGGGGCGACCTGCAGGGGTCAGTGATGTTGGCAGCTTGCCCGTGACTCTGAAGACAAATGCTTTTTTTAAAGTGTTACTTAAAATCAAATGCTGGGTTTGTTGTTGATTAAGTATAAATTATGACTAGTAACATCTCAATTAGTCATTTACCTTGGTAACATGGATTTTTTTTAGCACTTTTTTTTTCTTTTTTTTTTTCCCAATGATTTATTATTTATTCGAAAATCAGAGTTACACAGAAAGAGGAGAGGCGAAGAGAGTGACAGAGGTCTTCCATCCGATGGTTCACTCCCCATTTGGCCACAACGGCCGGAGCTGCACTGATCTGAAACCAGGAGCCCGGAGCTTCCTCCGGGTTTCCCATGTGGGTGAGGAGCCCAAGGACTTGGGCCATCCTCTACTGCTTTCCCAGGCCATAACAGAGAGCTGGATGGGAAGTGGAGCAGCCAGGTCTCCAACCAGCACCCATATGGGATGCCGGCGCTTCAGGCCAGGGTGTTAACCCACTGCGCCACAGCGCCGGCCCCAGTACCATGGATTTAATAATCTGAAAATACGTGTCTGAGGGCTCTTGCAAAAATACCCTAAGGAATAAGGTGTTCCAGGATAGTAATAAAATTGAGATAAATTGAGAAAAATCAGAATTTTTCTCCTTTCTCGGTTGGGCTTGGTGTTGCTGGCTGGGTGACTGTGGAGTTGGCAGCACCATAGACTGGGGGTGCACAGGGTTCAGTGTCACCCGTGGGACTTGGGACGGACACACCCAGGCTCCCCAGTGCAACTGGCAGGGAGCAAACCCTCCTGCTGCTGTCTTCTTCGTACTGGATGGTGTTCAGCCTTCACGATGGAGTCAAGATGGAGAGGGAGAGTTTTCCTTTTATTAATTAGTAAATATTGATTAGTGAATCATTTTTACTACATTTTTGGACTAGTTTTAGGTTTGTAGAAAATTAGGTGAAAAGTACAGAGTTCCCACATTTCTACTTTCTTCCTCTCCTCACGGGATGTCCCTCTTTTAAGCATCTTGCATTAGTACTGCACATGTGCTACCAATGATGGGCTATCCATGGTTCACAGAAGGGTTCATGCACACTGCATGGGTTTTCACAAATGTATCAGATGTGGAACCCATTGTAGTGACACATTTCCCACTGCAGTGACACACACGGGTCCTCACTGCAGGGACACACATGGGTCCTCACTGCTGTGACACACACGGTCCCCACTGCAGTGACACACACGGGTCCCCTCTGCAGGGACACAACGGGTCCTCACTTCAGTATTACACACGGGTCCCCACTGCAGGGACACACACGGGTCCTCACTTCAGTATTACACACGGGTCCTCACTACAGTGTTACACACAGGTCCCCACTGCAGTGACACACAGGTCCCCACTGCAGTGACACACAGGTCCCCACTGCAGTGACACATTTCCCACTGCAGTGACACACACGGGTCCCCACTGCAGTGACACAGGTCCTGTTGCAGTGACACACACAAGAGCTTTACTACCCCCAGAACCCCTCTTTGTTCCACATACTCACCCCTTCCTCCTCACACTGCTGACCTCACTTACCCTTGCACTGAACGTTTTCTCTCTCTTTGCTGTGTCTTTGTGCATCATGTGTGGATTTAACGATCACCTTTAGTACGCGCTCCTTAAATGTTCATTAAGCCTCTGCACGGATGTATGAATAGCCAGAGTGTTTCAAGACTTCTTATCCGCTGCCTCCTTGTCATCGTCTTCATCTGAAATCATTACAGAGGTGCTCCGTGCAGGCACTGACGAGTTCTGACCCAGAGGGAGTCTGCGGGGGTCGGGCTGGAGGCGCAGAGTCCAGCCATTCCCTTATTGGACCAGTTTGTCTGGTTTCCTGATTTTCCTGTTTCTGATAGTTCTGTAATAGTTTTACAAAAAAAAATATATTTTCCTCTTTTGGATGGTTTTCTTGGGATATAGCTCAAGAAGTGACACAGTAGATTCTGGTGGTAACATTCTGAATTTCATAGTGTTGTGCTAATTCTTTTCCCCAAGCTCACAAAGTTAGTGAGGCAGAGACACAGCCTTTTAAACGGGCATATTCTTAGCATCTTTTCCTTCCGTCCTTGTTTGTAGAGCACAAAGCTGCTGTGTTATCAGGCCAGCCACAGGGGTTCTTGTTACTTTGCCTCCATTTCAGGAAATTCATTTGTAACTTTTCTTCCCATTTTGGGAGCTGTCAATCGGCCCATAAACAGACCCAGAGTTTGGATGCGCGTGGGCAGGTTCCCAATGTGACGATGCAGTTCCCTGTGCACCCTGGATGCTCTGTGACCTCAAGTGACCCGGGGTCACTGCCAGTTCTGGCTGCACACATCTGCAGCTGTGCTGGCCCTGGGTGGTGTGGGGCGGAGGCTAGCCTTGACCATTACTCTTAATTGTGTCACTCAATTGTCTTTTGCCACCTCTCAGTCTTAAAGTACCCTGATGGAGGCCAGTGACACCCAAGTGTTCCTTTGCACACCCCCTAAAACCAAGGTGAAGTCTGTGCTGGTAGCAACGTGCCCTAGGTGCTCACTGCACGGGAGTCCAGTGAACCTCGTCCTCGGTATTTAGGGATGGGTGCATCAGCCTCTCGTGTGCATGAGGACTCTGCCTTTGGTGTGAGAATGGGCTGCACTTCATTTCCCAGCCCTGGGGAGGCTCTTGGGCCTGCACACACTGGCCCACCCACGATACGGAAGCAACCGTCCAAGTGAATGCTGACCACGCTTCCCGCTGCTCGCAGCTGCTTTCCATTAGGCCAGCACACACCATGGGTTTGTCTTTGTCAGGACCGCCCTCCTGTGTTGATGCAAACCTGACCCCCAGAGGAAGGGACATGGCATAGGACAGCGAGTGCCAGTGTTTCAGTGCTGGGCTTGCTGCATTTGAGTAAACCTTCCCCACGTGCAGCAGGTCCCAAAGGGTTGAATGCCGTCATCTTTCTGTGAAACTTCATGTCATCTGTACATTCTGGAATCAAGACAAGTGAAATTTTGCCAAAAGACAGAAAAAGCTAAACCAGCCCTGATCTGATCTGTGTGACCCAGTAGGCAGTTAATAACTTGATCAGCATTGTTTATGCAACACCCATGAAAGGCATGCAGTTAAGCTCTGTGAGGGCCACAGCCACCTGAATGCAGGGCAGGGGTGTGACATGGACTGAGGGTCCTCTGAGGATGAGAGGGGTGGCAGCTGGGCAGGCGCATCTCACCTTCTGGGACCAGGAACTCTGATCTCAGGCCCTGGAGGAGGAGCTGAGAGAAGTGAGCGAACCAGGAGAGGAGTTCAATTCTGGGGGCCCCAGAAACCTCCTTTTAAGAACAAGAGAGCCCAGGGGAGGAAGATGGGGAAGGGGGCACGGGCTGTTCTAGAACCAGGTCACAATCTCAACACCATCTGCAGGAAGGATCCTAAAGAAGGCAGATTTGTGTTGAATTCAGAGAAGCCTTCAGGGACATGGCAGGGACTTGAGCACGAGGTCTCTTGCGTGTGTGGCCCATGTGTGAGAAGCAGGAGTGTTAGTCCAGAGGCTTCACAGGGATACACAGTAGTGCTGCAGGGGACCACATGCCTCTCTTAACCCTTTAAGATCATAGCACCAGGGGCTGGAGCTGTGACATAGCAGGAAAAGCTGCTGCCTGCAGTGCCAACCTCCCATATGAGTGCCAGTTTGTGTCCTGGCTGCTCCTCTTCAATCCAGTATGGCCTGGGAAAGCAATGGAAGATTGCCCAAGTGCTTGGCCCCTACAGCCATGTGGGAGACCCAGAAGAAACTCCTGGCTCCTGGTTTTGGATCAGCGCAGCTCTGGCCATTGTGGCCATTTAGAGAGTGAACCAATGAATGGAAGATTTCTCTGTCTCTCCCTCTCTCTGACTGTAATGCTACCTCAAATAAATAAATAAAATCTTTAAAGGCCGGCGCCGCGGCTCACTAGGCTAATCCTCCGCCTAGCGGCGCCGGCACACCGGGTTTTAGTCCCGGTCGGGGCGCCGGATTCTGTCCCGGTTGCCCCTCTTCCAGGCCAGCTCTCTGCTGTGGCCAGGGAGTGCAGTGGAGGATGGCCCAGGTGCTTGGGCCCTGTACCCCATGGGAGACCAGGAAAAGCACCTGGCTCCTGGCTCCTGCCATCGGATCAGCGCGGTGCGCCGGCCGCAGCGCGCCGGCCGCGGCGGCCATTGGAGGGTGAACCAACGGCAAAGGAAGACCTTTCTCTCTGTCTCTCTCTCTCTCTCACTGTCCACTCTGCCTGTCAAAAAAAAAAAAAAAATCTTTAAAGAAAAAAATGATTGTAGCCTAGAAATAATTTCCAAAATAGAGTTCTACTGCGGCACATGCCTGCCTACCCCACCATACACCTCCCTACTCCACACACGTGGCCCTACCCCACCACATGCCTCCCACATGCCTCCCCACTCAATATACACAGCTCTCTGTTCTTGTCACATGGGTCAAATGGAAAGAACAGATGGGAGTCACGTTTCAAAAATGTAAGAGAAATTAAGAAATCTGTGCCCGGAAGAGAGCACAACCGGCCCTGTTACAGTGGCTCCGCTCACCGCCTCTCAGTTCCACCCTTCTCTGCCTTTTTGTCAGTTTTCTCCCCCACGTTTCCTCCTTGATTTCACTTGAGTCCTCTTTCCTGGTGAAGTCATTTAGGTCCAGGCTCTTATTTCACTTTAGATGGAACCCCATGTGCCAAAGTGATTGAAATGACGTGGAATTCTCTGGGCAGAGATGGGATTGTGGAGAGGCGAGTTTAAGATGAAAAGACCAGGTGTGGGAGAGGAAGTGTAATGAACAAAAATAGGTTTTTAAAGTGAATACTGAACCTGCAGTAACGGAAAAAGTTCCATTCCCATGAGGTCGTCTCAGAGCGTTTTTCCATCAACACACACAGAAGCCCTTCTCGCTGTTCTGACGTGGGGCCGTGGAAACCAATGCATCTGCCAAGCTTGCAGAAACGCCAGCGGGAGCCTGGATGCAAACACTGATTTCAGTCCTGCGTGCGCTGAGGGAGAGGCAAGAGGACAGAGTGAAGCCCAGAGGTTGTGCTGTTCTTGCTGGCGGTGAGACCCGTGTGGGGCTCCCCTGATTATAATTCCCCCTGCTCTCCTGACAACTGAAAAATGAAGCTAGAACAGCATCCGGGCTCATGGGTGCCCTGGCACCGTGGCTCACAGATGCAGTGGTTTGTGTGGTACTGTGGCCTTATGGATACTGTGGCTTTTGTGGCACCATGATTTGTGTGGTTCACAGGGGCCATGGTTTGTGTGGTACCATGGTCTGGCATTGTGACTCATGGGCACCATGGTTGAAGGGTGCCATGACACATGGCTCTCAGATGCAGTGGCTTGTATGGTGCTGTGGCCTTGTGGATGCATGGCTCATGGGAGCCATGCTTTGTGTGGCAATGTGGTCTGTGGGTTATTTGCTGATACAGCATGTTTTCCTTCATACTTCTCTCCACATGTCATCTCCAGTAGTAAAAAATCTAATTATAAAAACATATATCTAGCTTGCAGGTTTATTAGCCTGAACATATAGGAGGTCGTCCCGTCCCCTCCCCTCCCCTCCCCTCCCCTCCCCTCTCCTCTCCTCTCCTCTCCTCTTCAAGAATAGTGATTCTTCCATGGACTAAAAGTGAATGTCAATTTTTATGTTTGTAACAGAGTATATTTCTCTAAGCTGTGCCCTCAATATTTGCATTTTAATTTAACCATACCTATACATTGATTGGCAAACATATAGATAAGGATGAATGCCTAGGAATAGGTTTATGTATTGGTAACAAGTGGTTGTGATTTTAACTCATGAAGACTGTCCCATGCTTCCCCACCAGAGCACCAGTTATGCAGGCTCTGCCATCAGCACACAGAAGACTCACGTGGCACACTCACTGCAGTTTCACTGATCCAGAAATGGGCATCTTTTGCCTTACCAGGGAGACTGCATTCACCCCAGATGTCCAGAAAGGGACCCTCGCCTTTGCAGGGTCTGTTTTTGAGGACAAACAAAAGCATCCGGACACAAGCTGGACGCAGACCCATGGGGGTCTTCTAGCATGTGCGCACCCTCTTCCTGCTGAGTGCTCCAGACTTTCCCTCAGTGCCCATTTGCTCTTAATTACATACAGTTCAAACCTAATGAGAATCAAAATCTCTTGTACTTTCCACAAGGGACTAAAAAAGAAGCAAGAGGAGATAGCAAAGTGATTGCACAGCAAGGAAAAGGCCACGTAAGCACCCTCTGACACGTGTCATGCAGAGGGAGTGTCAAGGAATTGGACCAATGGGATTTGTCCCTTAGGTCACAGTGGTCCCCTGCACACGGTCTCCTACATCCTGAGCCACGGCCAGATCTGAGACGGGAAGGTGCGTGTTGAATGCTTTGGAGGTGGCTCTGAGAGTGTGTGTGGAGTTCCCGTGAGCAGCCTGAGCTGGGAGATGACAGTTCTGAGCACTGCTTGTCCCCGGAAGGGGAGAGACAGATGAAAAGTCCCCCCTCCTTTCTCCAGAATGTAACTCTGGAATTTCTTAGTCTGACTGCAGGCTCTTGCTGCATTCTGGGTTTTTCACGTATAAACACTTAAATGTTCTGAGTAAATGACTCCTTGGGGAGGAGGGGGCGGATGAGGGGCAAGCTTTGCTGGTGACTCATGCGCTGGGGACTTCCCCTGCACTGGGGATGCCGCACATGAAGGCGCCTTCCGAAGCCTCTCACCTTGATTCTGCAGGAATAATTTACTCAGTGCCATGTGTGTCCTTCAGATCAGTACAGAGCTGAGAAGTCAGCAAAACACAGCCAGTTCCCATTATTGAAAGGATTGTTAAAAGGTTCTGGTTGCAAAAGGAACAAGAACCAGCTTGAGGTCATGACGCGACAAATCACACTGTGCACGTGTGGACTCCGCCGACTCCATCGTGGAAGAGAAGAGGCCATGGGCAGTGCTAGGGGGCCCGGGACCCCCTGGAGTGGCAGCCCCACCCAGCCTCCTCCAGCAGCATGGCAGAGCTGGAGGCACCCACAGCAAAGGCAGTGACGGCTTTGGTTTTCTTCACCAATGGAAGCTGAGTCACGTACTGGCCTGGGTCGTTCCAGAACTATTCTCTGCTGCTACAGGTGCACTCCTCTCTCTCCTGTGTGTTGAGAGATTCCTCCAGAACCACGTATGGGGGCACCTCAGAGAGTTCCTTGAAAGAGAGAACTAAAGGTATGTTTATTTTGGTACAAAGCATTTTCAAATCCATAAATTATTTTTTTATAATATGCATTTTCAATGAAATGTTTGAACACTCCCCTAGCACATCAATTTCAAAATATTTTGTAACAAAATAAACATCTCTTTTTAAAAAGACTTATTTATTTATTTATTTGAGAGGCAGAGTACAGAGAAGTATTCTGTCCACTGGCTCACTTCTCAAATGGCCGCAGTAGCCAGAGCTGGGCCCACCCAAAGCCAGGGGCCCAAGGACTTGAACCATCTTCCACTGCTTTCCTAGGCCATTAGTAGGGAGCTGGATTGGAAGTAGAGCAGCCAGGATACGAACCAGCGCCCATGTGGGGTGTTGGCACTGCAGGCACCAGCCCTGTCTTGCCTTTGATGCTAGTTTTCCATAAATCTTTTGAAGTGCTGTTGCCACTTTTTCCACACTTGATTTTTCCCAGCAGTGAAAGCACAGTCAGACATGGTGCCTGTCTCGAGCGAGCATGGGGGGAGGTGCCCTCGGCTCAGAAAACCTGCCCCACTTGCTCTCCCTGATTCCCTCTTTGGAAAGGGGGAAACCTTTCAGCAGGTGTTCTTCTTCTCATTAGTTAACATTTGCAAATAACCGCAGTCTAGCTTGAGCTTTGGAAATTACTGCCCATGTTGTAAAATTCGCAGAACTGATAACTGAAAAGCTAACACGGTGCTCATAATATTGCAGCATTGCAAGGAGCTGGTGCCAAGCCTTCTGCTCTGCTCAAACTTTCACAGGACTGTTTTTTTAAACTACAAAGAAACACTTTGTGTGAGATGTGCCCTGGGGAGCTGGTGTAGGCAGAGGAGACAGGAGGGTCCTCCAATCCCCCTGGCTGAGGAGTAGGTCAGCCTGCCCCTTGCAGATGTGGCTCCCTGTTTATAAAATTTAAAACCAAGATCGCAAGCAAACCACTTTACAAATCACTGTGATAAATTATCATTCACACAAGTCACCATGGCACCGCGGCATTGTCCAGTTTGGTTTGCTGAGGTATAAAAAGGAAGGTCCAAAGCTGTGGTTCTGAGGCCAGTGTCGTGCAGCAGGTTAAGCCCTGCCTAGCCTGCATTCTGCACAAGCACCCTTTCTGATCCAGCTCCCTGCTAAGGCGCCTGGGAAGGCAGCAGAAGATGGCCCAAGTGCTTGGGACCCTGCACCCATGTGGGAGACCTGGATGAATCCCCTGACTCCTGGCTTCTGCCTGGTCCAACCCCACCCATTGTAGTCATTTGAGGAGTGATTCAGCAAATGGAAAATCTCTGTCTCTCTAATTCTGCCTTTCAAGTAAAATAATTAAATCTAAAAAAAAAATCTTGGGTTCTTAGAAACAGACTGGTTCTCCCCCCTGCTATGTGCTGTGTCCTCCAGTGCGGGTCACTCTGGCACACACACACAAGGCCACGGATATGCAGGCGAGACAGAGCCTGCTCAGGACAATCCCCCTGTCTGCTACAAGTCAATTCTCCTCTAGAATAGACTGGAAAGAAGACTGGTGTGATGGGAAGGCTTGTGAAGTGGCACAGCAGGAAGACAGCCACAGTCTGCATCCGGGGCAGCATTCCACACAGAAGTAAATAACGCAGGTCTTGGAGCTGGACAGGAGGCGGCATCCCCCAGTGCAGATCCTGTGCCAACACCTGGCGCAGTGACCATGGCTGCCCTGCCTGTGACCAAGGCTTCCTCCCTTGTCAGGTGGCAATGGTGACACTGCTCTCAGCACAGCCCTGACACAGACAGCAGGACGCGAGGCTTCACAGGGCTGTGTGGTGCCTGCCAGGGGCCACGGCCTTGGGTCAGGGGGAATCTGCAGCTTCAGCTCAGCAGCAAAGGCCAAGAGAGCCTCCAGGTGCTTATGCCCACAGGACATGGTCCCCCAGGCCCCTCGAGATGGACAGGGACACAGCTTGCAGGAGTGGAACTCCAGGGAATGTTAGCTGCGAGTGCTTCGTTTTGTTGGAGTCAAGTCATTAGTTTGGAAAATGCACACTCAAATAGATGCCTGAATAGACCGGCACAGTGAAATAATTGTAAAGTCCTCTGAAAGGCTAATTATGGATACAGTGATGGTAAAAACAAAATGGGAATCCCCACTGCTGTGTCCTGTTTTTATAAAAATTGTTAGAAACTTAAAATAGGACACGTAACATAAAATCCACTGTCCTGACATTTCTGGGTGTACAGCTCAGCGATGTTAACTATATTCAAGCTGTGTGCAACCAGTGAGCTCTGTCTTTATTTGCTTATTTTTCACTGAGGGAAAATTATTTTTTCATTTAAAAATACTTAATAGACAAAAATTGTCTATTCAAATAGACGGTGTGGTGTGTGTTCCGTATGTGCAGATGATGTGTTTGTGTGCCTGGAGTGTCATGCTAAGCACACGGAAGTCAGTTGTTGTAGAGGAGCTGGCTTTTCTGTCAGGAGAAACAGCATGATAGCCGCTTTCCACAAACAAAATCCTTAGCAAACACCATTGTTCCAGGTGTCACAATGACTTGCCTGGTATTCAGGGTTTTTTTCTGAAAATGGAGGACACAGAATCAAGACACAAAGCCAGGCAGCCCTGGCTTTTCTTTTTCGTATCTAGTTTCTGCCCCCTTGGGGATGTGTAGGGTCATTTCCCTGGACTTGGGTTATTTCTGGAACAAGGTGTTGCTCAGGCCTGGTGCAGACCAGGTCAAGAATGTGGTCCCAGCCCTGTGCAGTGGCCACCGGGCATCTATTCTTGCCTTGGTCTTCACTCCCCGGCAGCACCAGCAAGCCATGGTGTCCTCAGACCAGAGGAGGCCCAGGCACCCACTGGGCCTGCAGGGCAGGAAGCAGAGGGGCATCAGCATCTAAGGACAGACCTGGAGAAGGTCAAGTGGAAGGGCCCTGCACTCTCTTCCCCCAGAAGCGAGGGGACACACGCAGCCGTGCACAACTGGAGCTCCCGCCATTTCTGGAGCCAGCACAGAGAGGTCCTGCCATTCCTGGAGCCAGCGACCCTTGGAGAACAGCGACCCTTGGAACAGCGTCCAGGTCTCTGCTGCCCTCTCTTCAGGGGTGTGAGGCCTCCAGTCCCAGGTGTACTTAAGAGATGGGGAGAAAGCTTTATTTTCATCAAATTTTTAAATAATAATTTCAAGAATGAAAATAAACCTGGGGGAAGGGTCCGTAGTTAATTTTCTTATAAAAGTTGGGTGATGAAGACACTGTGCCCTCCCAAAACCGCCACGTGTGTAAGGAGATGCCCTGCACAGATGATGCTGGAGTGTGTGGTGAGCTACTGAGAGACAGTGGCGTTCGCTCCTCCTTGGAGCATGCGGCTGTCCTCTCAGAAGCCTTCTGGCCACCATGTCCCCATGGCCCTGTGGCCCATAGTCCCAGCACACCTGCCTCTTGCTCATTCCTGGGCCTCGCCAGGCTCCAGCGGGTACTTTTCCCTCTCCCAAGACCAGACTCCCTGCTCAGCCTTGTCCTGCTGTCCATGGCTGGGCCTCAGTCATAGAGACACACCCGGGCGTGCGTGTGACATGGGACACCTGATGCGTGATGTTGCTGCAGGGATGTGGACACTGGGACACCTGCAGAAGCTGGGTCGCCGCCGTGAGCCCAGGATGACTGCTGGATGGGCTCCCCTGGTTTCCGAGGCAGACTTTGCACAGAGCACCCTCTGCCTTCTACCTCCAGCCCCACCAGTCTGACGGCTCCCTTGTCTCCCCCTGCCGGCCTGTCCCCCATCACTTAATCTCCAGGGAATCCAGGAATGCAGAGGCCTCCTGCAGGTCTGTAGATGTAGTAGAGTGTGCACCTAAAGGCAGCACCCCAGGCTGCTGTGCCTGCCGGGTCCCACCCTCCCTGAACACTGCACTCTCTGCCCTGCTGTGGCACATCTGAGAATGCTTGGGTGGCTCCACTGTCCCCATCTTTCTGGTGTGTGGTGTTTTTCTTTATTTCCACAGCAGCTTTTGGCTACTGTGATCTACCCTGCTGAGTCCCCTGAGCACATGATATCCAGGTATGGAACTACGGTGCTGTCCCTGTAAACATCACTCATCAATCTGAACATAAATCCCAGGGCCCAGTGTTCTGGTACAGCAGCATGGCTGACAACACCACAGTCCACCGGTGCTCATCCAAGTCCCGGCTCCTCCACATCTGATCCAGCTCCCTGCTAAGGTGCCTGGGAGGCAGTGGATGACGGCTCAAGTACTTGGGCCCTTGCCACTGACAAGGGAGATGTGGACGGATTTCTAGTCTCCAGTTTACATGGGGGAAAAAACTATTTTTTTCTGCCTGAGCAAAACTCCCACCACCCAAAACACAGCAAGTTGTCCATGGTCAGGGAGGGCAAGAACCAGAGAGGTTTGCTGCCCATCTGATTCCCATGTGGAGCTCTGGGGTATGAGTGTGTTCCCACACACTTCCACCCACACACACAAGAAACAGGGCAGCCCTTAACAAGGGGTGAGAGACGAGTTGGAAGGGGCCTGGTTCAGGGCTCTAAAGTGTTGACTTCAGAAGCAATAAGCAGGTATGTGCACAATGAAATCACACATACAAAGGCTTAGGTGTTTTTTTTTTTTTTCCCAATGTCACTGCATTTTGAAAAGCCATGAGATTTATTTATTTTAAAGTTTTATTTACTTGGAAGGTAGAGTGATGGGCAGAAAGACACACAAGGGAGAGAAAGAGAGAAACAGATTTTATCCACCAGTTCACTCCCCAAATGCCCACAACAGCTAGGGCTTGGTCAAGCCAAAGCCAGGAGCCTGGAACCCCATCCACATCTCCCATGTCAGTGGCAAGGGCCCAAGTACTTGAGCCGTCATCCACTGCCTCCCAGGCACCTTAGCAGGGAGCTGGATCAGATATGGAGGAGCCGGACTTGGATGAGCACCGGTGGACTGTGGTGTTGTCAGCCATGCCTGGACCTGCTGTACCAGAACACTGGGCCCTGGGATTTATGTTCAGATTGATGAGTGATGTTTACAGGGACAGCACCGTAGATCCATGCCTGGATATCATGTGTACCGTGTGTGCCATGCGCACTAGGTTCAGTGATCCAGTTGAGGAAATTAGCATATCCACACCCTCTGATATTTGACATTAACTCTAGCCTCTCTGGTTACTCTGAGCACTCGTGGTTCCCCTTGCTGTCTTCAAGCCCAGAATCGTTGCCGAGAGGTTCCATCAGTCTCTTCACATCCCAGGCCTGGAGAAAGCAAAGGAAAGGAGGGGTGGAAAAGGGGACGTGATTGTGGCTGAGCAGTCCCGGAGTGTCCTGTGCTACCAACCCCTGCTCTGCTCCATGGAAGCAGGGGCCAGGGCTTGGAGCGGAGAAGGCCTGGCCCAGGTTCTTCTGGCAGGCGGCTGTGTGGGGAGGAGCCCCAGGCAGGGAAGCCACCAGCTCTGCTCTCCAGGGCCTGGAGCTCTCCCTAGGAGTGGCCCAGCACTCAGCAAGTGCTCTGGAGTCTGGAGTGGGGTTGGGGCTTTGACATTACCTTTCAGAGGTGGGAGGGACCCGCCGTGCCCCTTTGTCCACCATGTGCTGCTGTGGAAGCCACACGGGAGGGGAAACAGTGCTTTCTCCCACGTGGGACTGCAGGGGCCACTGCTGTTGGAAGGCGCACTTCAGTTTGCCTCCTGTGCTTGTAACTGCTTTTGCTATTACTCATAGTGTTCAAGAAATAAAAATCCTCTGAGGACTTTCTGTCTTGAAGAAAGGATTTGACCTAAAACACAGGCCCAGCTATTCTCAGCCTCACAACCCAGGACTCACTGGCAGAGTCCCCACGGGGCCACTTGGTTGGATCTCTCTGGCCTTTCCACACAGTGAACGCTCCTTTTAGAACTGTCTGCTGAGTATGCATGTGCTCACGTGTGTGTGCACACGCGGTCTGGTGTATGTGTGTTGGCACATGTGTGTGTGCTCCCCACTATTCATGTTCTCATTTATGTGTGTACCCTTCACTGTGTGTGTGCCTACATGTGTGCATACCCTCCACTGTATGTATAATCCTCCACTGTGTGTGTGCCCCCCACTGTGTGTGTACACCCTCCACTGTGTGTGTGCCCCCCACTGTGTGTGTACCCTCCACTGTGTGTGTACACCCTCCACTGTGTGTGTACCCTCCACTGTGTGTGTGCCCTCCACTGTGTATGTACCTTCCACTGTGTGTGTGCCTACATGTGTGCATACCCTCCACTGTGTGTGTGCCCTCTACTGTGTGTGTACCCTCCACTGTGTGGGTGCCCCCTAGTATGCATGTGCCCTTGTGTGTGTGTGCTCCCCAGTATGTATGCATGTACTCCCTGCTACCAGTGTGCTTACATGTGTGTGTGCTTTCCCACTATGCGTGTGTCCACGTGTCTGGATGTGCCTATGGATATGTAAGTCATACAGGCTGTCTTGAGATTTATGTTTAGGGGCAGTGCAGAATCACACAATTCTCTCCAAACTATTTGAAAGAGAAAGAAATTCATAAAAAGCAGAACTTATTTTATAAAAAAATACCCTACACACATCTAGGGAAGATACAGAAGGAAGTCCCAGACCAGCTTATCTCTTTAAAGACAATGAACAGTTTTCTGGGCAAAGCAACATGAATAGAATGGAGCCAACATTTCTGCTGTGGACAGGATCAGAAAGTGCCAGAGGCAAACAGGGCAAGAGAGCCTTCAGCCCCTCTGCAGCCACTGTAGTCTGTGCAGTGCTGTGTCTATACTCACCACCCACACAGTGCTCTGTCTACACACTCACCATGTGTGCAGTGCTATGTCTACACTTGGCTTAGCACACAGAACTCAGAGCCGGGACCTTGTCTGCCGCTCTTGCTTCATTTGTGACCCACGGGGATATAAAAGACTGGGACGTACTTTATAGAATCCCAGGGCAGGTGGTTTTTGATATGTGTAACATAGCTGCCACGAACGAAGTGATTTGAGACTTCTTTATTTTTTTTTTATTTGAAAGTTGGAGTTACGCAGAGAGAGAAGGAGAGGCAGAGGCAGAGAAAGAGCGAGTGAGCGAGCGAGAGAAGTCTTCCATCCACTGGTTCACTCCCCAATTGGCTGCAACGGTCAGAGCTGCACCGATCTGAAGCAAGGAACCAAGAGCTTTTTCCAGGTCTCCTACATGGATGCAGGGCCCAAGCCCTAGGACTGTCTTCTGCTGCT
Source organism: Oryctolagus cuniculus (assembly GCF_051225735.1). NCBI lineage: Eukaryota > Metazoa > Chordata > Mammalia > Lagomorpha > Leporidae > Oryctolagus > Oryctolagus cuniculus. Next base: position 94,409,318 of record NC_142882.1, read on the forward strand.
TTCCCAGGCCACAGCAGAGAGCTGTATCAGAAGTGGAGCAGCTGGAACTCGAACCGGCACCCATATGGGATGCCGGCACTGCAGGCAGTGGCTTTACCCTCTACGCCACAGCACCGGTCCCAGATTTGGGACTGTTTTAAGGAACCTTGGACAGAGGTACCACTGCCAGCCTGCTCCAGGTTTTTCTGTAGCCTCGTGTCATGGATAGGAGCATGAATTTTGGAGTCAGATGAGTGAGGTGCATATCCTGACTGTGCCCTCCACCAGCTGTGGGCTTTAGTGGATCCCTTGGGCCATTGTCTGCCCAAGTACCTGGGTGATGTGGACGTGGGTTGCTGGGAGTGAGATGTGGAGCGCACGGTGTGCTGCAGCTCTCATGAGCTGGGTGGTGATGGTTTCCCCATTGGGGTCATGGTTTTCCTTGCAAGAGCCCTGCTGTGTAAAGGCGGCTTCCCGTCAGTCCTTGATCTGTTGGTCACTCCTACTGATAGCGTGGGACGGCTGTCCTGTCAGCTTTGACTCTTACTCATACCCCAGTCTGTTGCTTAGTTGTATTTAGATAAAAATTGGCACATGCCCTTTAGCAGGCTGCTGTCTTGTTTCCTCCTGAGGCCCTTAAAGGAGTCCCTGGAAGATGATGTGTTGGGAGTCACCTGACACGTCCCAGGGACCTGCTCTCTTCCCCGGTGTGGCTGCCATTTCTCAAATGTCACATTCAGAGGGCGTTCACAAGTTCCTTTCAGGCCCAGCGCTGCGGTCCACTTCTCTTCACTGTCGGGAAAAGTGTCTTGATGATCAGGTTCCCCGTCTCCTGTCAGTGTTACGTGTCCCCTGCCCTCACATCGGAGGGTACAGCTTTTGCTCTGTCTGGTGGCTCTCGGGGACGCCAGCTCCTGGGGAAGAATCTGACCAGCGTGGTCACCCTTTCTTCTCCCTTGGAATGAGGTGCATATCCCACTCCTCAGTCTTTCTCCTTGATATGTAATCCTCTGACTTTTCCAGTCCTGGGGGACCTCCCTCAGGGCAGACATGTCTGGGACCGGGGAGATTAGGCCCAGTTGGCAGCTGCCCAGCCATGGCCTCCCACGTGCCGTCCAGGCTCTGGGCCTGTCTGCTAGTAGGGTTGCTTGAAGACTTGAGTGTGGCTGGTGCTGCCCCTGCTGCCCCTGCTGCCCCAGTGTCTGCCGCCACCATCTCTGTGGACACTAAGCGCTCCCTGGCTGGAACGTGGGGTGCAATTCACATTGTGTATGTGGCCCATAGCAAAGCAGAGTGTGTGTTATTTTGTGAAGTTCAGAGATGAGCTCAGATCTGAATTTCTGCATGGCCATTGGGTGTCAGTGTCTCCCTCCCCGCACATTTTCCCCAAGGAAACCAAGGAACAGAAACCAAGGGCCTTCCTGGAGCCGCCTGACTGTCCGCCTAGTCTGTGTCTCCCTGTTTGATGCAGACATGCCCTCACTACATGTCAGCTGTGAAGAAAGTAATACACATGCCGTCTGCTCTGTCAAGACGAACACAACTTTCTTCAAGACTGCCTCCTCCTAGGGGTGCGCATCCACAAGGCAAGCATCTAGGGAAATTCTAATTTAAGTTCTGTGTGTAGCTTTTCACCTTGGGAATTTAAATCGCAATCATGTCTTAGACAAGGCTGAGCCACCCTGGGCCCCTGTGCAGCGGCTGGGGCTGCCAGGAGTCCCCAGGCCTTTCTCAGAGCCATGTGCAGCCACGTGCCGTGTGCTCAGGCTCACCCTAAGATAAACACCATGAACTCTGAGAAAAGAAAAGGTGGGCGCTGCCCTTCTGCATGCCCTCAGTCACATGAGAGTGTTCCGGTCTGTTTGATGACTGGTGCTGTCCTGCCCAGACCCAGGGTCCTGCCAGGATCCCACCTGGGCTTCCCTCCCACATGTCATTTCTTTCATGGCTTTGATACCTGGTGACGGTTTCAGTCCTGGCTGCTTCAGGTTAGAACTGGGAACTGTGACAGTGCCATCGAAATGGGTGCTAGGCTGGGCTGGGCTGGGCTGGGCTGGGCTGCAGCTGTCTGTAGGAGACAGAAGCAGAAAGTATAGTGGTGACGTCATGTTCTCTCTCTCCCTGTGAAAGGCCACCAACGTCTTCCCAGAGTTATTTGAGAATAATATGGATTTAAAAGAAAGGCTAATTATTTTATGCCTGTTCCGTAAACACTTCCTGCTTTTAACTTGAACATATCTTATCATTAAAGAATGTCTATTTAGGAATGCCCATTTTAATACTGACCCACTCATTTAAAGGAAACTTGTAATCAGTTGGTGAGGTGATTACCTGGCAGGATCAAACTACTTTTTCCTTAACTCCCCCAGTTGAAGAATCGTGCCCAGCCTGTCCTGCCAGTTACCAGTGGAGGACTCTCCGGAGATTGTTTCAGCAAAACAGGATCCCATCCGGAATCCAGCCTTGAGCCCCCATGGTGCTTTATAAACTGTTGCACAAATCTGTGACAAAGGGCCCTCCCAGAGGAGCGTCAGTACTAGCCCAACACTAGAAATTTCTCACAATAGCAAAGTCACTCTGCACCTTACAAACTTACACAGCACAATTGTAAGTAACTGCCCACTGCTGAGAGCCCAGCCAGCAACTGCTGGAGCAAGGCCAGCAGCTGTGATCCGTGGGGAGAGCAGGCGGGCACAGCAGCCCCACGGTGTGCACTGCCTAGGATCCGAGCCAGCGGGCTGCACCCTCCGCACCCTCTCAGGGCCTCCACCGCTTGCTTCCTGGCTTCCTTGCTTGCCAGTCTCGGTCAGTTGGGTTTCCAGTGCTGTGAGCTTTAACAGTGCAGACAGTTTCTGCTGAGTGTCAGAGCATGTCCACTGAGGGATACAGTAAGGACAACGACCAAAAAGTGTGTTGTGGAACAGATTTGCCAATCTGAGTTTTCCTGGCTCAGGTGCAGTCGTGTCATTGCTGATACATCGCTATATGGGATTAAAAGGTGTTATTTTGGTGCAAAGAATTTTGAAATCATGCATAGGAGGAGTCATCAAAAAGTTCATGAAAATTCATAGCATGAAAACCTTTTTACACCAAAATTTGTATTTGTTTAGAAGTTCTATTTATTTGGAAGGCAGAGTGACAGAAAGAAAGACAAATAGACCCGGTATCCCCTGGTTCACTCTCTAAATGAGCACAGTGACCAGGTCTGGACCAGGCCAAAGCCAGGAGCCTGGAACTCCATGCAGGCCTGCTACATGGGTGGCAGGGGTCAGCTGCTTTCCTGTGCATACCAACAGGGAGCTGGATCTGAAGTGGAGCAGCCAGGACTTGAACTGGCACTCTGACATGGGATGCTGCTTTGCCACAATGCCGGCCCCTAAATTTGCCATTTAACTCCATTTTCCATGAGCTTTCTGAAATGCTCTCATCGGTCCCTTCTGGATCTTGGGAGCACGTCTTCTCCAACTTGACTGTCGCTAGAGCTCAGCATCCAGAGCCGTCCCCCGTGAGGGCAGACCATGTCCTCGGAGGCCAGCACAAGTGCAGTGCAGCTGCCTTCTCTGGCAAGCTCTGCGCTACACAGTGTGCTCTGGGGTTGGAACTCTTTATTTTCTCAGTTGGTTTGTAAATAGGATTGCACAAAAATCCATGCACATCAACTCTCCAAATCAGAATTTGCTGAGCTAAAAAGAGCGTTAAATTGGATGGGCTGGCTTTCAGTTGATGGGGCACAGTAACGCAAGTCTCATCACGGTTCTTACAGACATGCTCACTGTGTGACAGTTTCCATGTGACTGGAAATATCCACGCCTGGTCACCTCAGCTAATTCTCCATGTCTACTTGCTGTCCATTAGTAATTGGTTACGAGTGTGATACTTTGGAAACACCTAAGATACCAGTGTGGTTTATTACAACATTCTAGCATTGTCCTGTCAGCTTGAAGTCAAACCAAATAGGAGCTCTCAGTTTCTCAGGTGTCCTACCTTGCTGAAATTCCAAATGGAAATGTGATACTCATCATGATTAAATCAATGAACAGAAACGATCACAGATGTCAAATGTACTTAAAAACCAAATACTTTCCGTAAGAAGAGCTATCTGTTCCAGACAGCTTTGTCACTGATACTCAGGGTCACCAGCGGTGGCTGGTTTGCCAGATGGCTTTGTCACTGAGGCTCAGGGTCACCAGCGGTGGCTGCTTTGCCAGATGGCTTTGTCACCAGGGCTCAGGGTCACCAGCGGTGGCTGCTTTGCCAGATGGCTTTGTCACCGAGGCTCAGGGTCACCAGCGGTGGCTGGTCTTGTGGGTTAGCTGCTCTTGTGGGTTAGGAAGAATGCCAATAAGCACTGTGATTTTCTTTAAGGATTAAAATGTTTTCTGGGCTTAGAAACGTGAAAGAGAATCTCCTTTTTGTTTCAATTACTTCACACACCTATTTTCACATCTACAGACCAGCCAAAACAACAAAGCACACAGCATACACCACATGTGTGCACATATTTGTGTCCATGCACCATGTGTGTGTACCACAGATAGGCACATGCCACATGTGTGTGCACACACACACCCCTTCTTCTGTCTGTCTTCATGAACCCTTCAGGGATTGTTACAATAAAACCCACTTAATGCATTCTCCTTGCTTCTCCCAATGGCACTGCACCCCTCCCTGCAGAGGAAATGGTGTTTTCCTCTGGGTTTTGTTCGTTGTGCCTGGGAGTTGCTCACTCTTGAGGAAGAGTTGTGTGTCCATGCCCCATCCCCAGGAGCGGGTGACTGCAGAGCTCGGGGCACCCTTTCCTCATCTCACACCTCGGCTGTCCATCCGTGCCATCATCGCGTGACCTGTTGTAAACGTAGGGCGCGTACATCAGGACACAGGGGACCCAACAAGCCGCTGAGGACCTGAGCCATGCTCTGCCTTGGAGGACTGAACCCACCACCATCCCAGGGCGTTGGAGGGCTGAAGAAAAGTGTTTGCCAGTGTTGCGTATGCAGGGGCTGGGGAGCCGTTGGACGTCTTGGCGAGATGAATTACGCAGGACTGCTTAGACTTGAAGGTCCCAGAGACCGTGTTTGGGCCAGATCTTCTTCCTTTGTAAATCTGGACGAAAGGACAGCCGGCCGTTGACAGGCTGAAGTTGTGAGCAGGGTGTGGTGGTTTAGCGCAAGGCCTCAAGCACGTAGAAATTCCTCAGCAGCTCTGAGTAAGGTTTCAGTGAAAATATTCAGACTGTGCAGCTCTCATCAGCAGCTGACTGCAGCCTGTGTGGACTGCAGTACAGCGGCATCGCGGCATGCCGATGCCACAAAGCTGCCATCCGGCCTCCGTTTCTTCTCTCTGGCAGTGAAGAGTACGCCCTGTGCCTGCTCGTGTAGCCAGCCTCGCACTTTCTGGTCTGATTTCTTCTAGGGGATCATGATGTAATTAAATGATAGAATGTTTGCTCCCAAGTGGAGCTAACCCAGGGTGACGGGCAGGTGGCTGCTCACCCTGGAAGACAGCCGGCTGCTGAGGGTCGGGAGGCAGGCAGAGCTAGGACACCAGGCCCCTGGGGGTGCTGAGCAGGCAGGTGGCTGCGAAGGTCTGGGCCCGGCCTGGTTCAAGCTCACCAGGAAGAAACCTGGGCAGCCTGGTCTTTTCTTTAAACACAGGCAGCTGGGAAGAGCTGGACGTTGTACCCTGGGCTGTGCTGGGAGGGTGTTCTGACGCCATCATGCTGTTTTGTTTAGTTAGCAGAGCTTTTGGTTTGCGCTATCTGTAGCCAGCCAATGGCTCTGTGGGTGTGCACGGAGGCACTGTGGGGTAAAGTGCACAGCGCTGCACAGTGGAGTGCAGTGTGTGTGCCCGGGGAGACCATGCTCCTTGCAGCTTTCTGGAAGCGGTGCTTCTGTCTTCCGCGTGGGCTCGACCCTGACCTTGGGCATCTTGTGATGGGCACAAGAGATCAGCAGTGCAGAATGACAGCCACTCTGTGTGAGAGCCTTGCCCTCCATGCCTTGTAGGCTGGTCTGGGGGCTGTGCTTAGGAGGCTGGAGAGGGGCTCCCGAGATGGATTTGGGCAGCTTGGGGTCAGTCCTAGGTCTCTGGGCCTTACCCTGTCCTTTTGGCAGTTCATTGGAGCCGAGGCAGGAGAAGCCACAGCATCGGGCGCTCTGCTCAGCTGCCACAGCATGGCCCTGCCAGGGGCTCTGGCACTGGAGTTGGCAGGATGGACACCAGGTTCCCAGACCCTCAGTGCTGTTTTCCTCACCTCCAGGTATCCAGCATGGTCCTTATATTCCGCTTGGTTTCTAAACAGAGAAGCGACTTATCATGTAGACTTCCTGCATAGACTTGTTCCCTGGCTTCTTGTATAGACTCACTACTCAGTCCCCAGAAGCCTTGCTGCTTTTTGTCTTGCATTTAATAATTGCCAGTCGCTTCTTGTGGAACCACGCAGTGGGGTGCCATTCAGTCATTTGTGACAACTTGGAGAAGCCTGACAGGCAGATAAAGACAAATGGGATGATCTCACCCATGTGTGGAATCTGAAAAGCTGCCCTCACAGAAGCAGAAAGTGGGACGGCGACTCCCAGGCTGTGACGAGAGGGAGGAGGCTGGGGGATGTTGGTCAAAGGACACTGAGTTTCAGGTGGATGGGAGGAGTTGGCTCAGATCACCTGCTCATCCTGATGACTACAAGTGTAACAACTTCCTGTGTGCTTGAAAAGTGCCAAGTGCCATAGGTTGTTCTCACCATGAAAGAATGAAAACTATGTAGGGCAATTTGTATGCTAATTAGTGGGACTTAGCCACTGCTCAGTGTACACACGTATCAAAGCATCACATTGTACGTGATGAATACATACAACTTTACATGTAACTAAAGATAAAGTCAGTGACCGACACACCAACACGGGCATGGCAAGGACAAATGTGGGCTGTCAGCTGTGTTGAGCAAGGACGCAGGCGTGACCTGGTGCCATGAATCATGCACAAGGTCTGGGGGCTGGTCGTGGAGGAAGAGCTATCCCTGGCCACCATGCACTCAAAATACACAAAACCCACCCATCAGAGACTGAGCACCCACATTGCGGGCAGTGAGAATTGTCAGCGGGACATAATCACTGTGGACTTTGGCAGCTGTGGCCCCTGGAGCCTGGGCTCTGTGCATGGTCTCCCCTGGGCAGGGGCAGAGCAAGGGAGCGCTGCGCAGGCAGCTTCACCTCTGGATTCGTCACGCTGTGGCATGAAGGAGTCACGCTCAGACTGGCTCTTCCCTCCCTCCGGCACCAAGTGGGCAGGGAGCCCGTGACCCCCAAGCCAGCCTGTCCTCAGCCCCCTGTGACACTGGGAGCAGCTTCTGAGTCCTGCTCCTCGGTTCCTGCTGGTGAAGCCGGCAGCCCCGGCACCTGCTAGAAGGTCACTTTAGAGAGTTTGCAAACTGTAATGGCCAGAGGATGGGGAAGGCACTGAAAGCCACAGTGATCGCTGGAGGTAGACGGGGACATTGGTGTGGGAGAAAACTGAGGTTCTTGGTGGAGGAGTCTGACAGAGTTGTTCTGGCCTGGAGAGCAGAAGGGAGGAGAGGCCTCCACCCCGATGCCTACCCCATGTCTGCCCGTGGTCTCCCAGTTGAGTTGTGCATCTGAGCTCAGCCCTTCTACACTGTTCAGTATGGACACTTGGCACATGGAAAATCAGCTATGGAAGAGGGACTTGTTCACCGGAATGTTAAACTCCAGGCTGGCTCAAGTCTAGCCCTGGTCTCTCTGGTCCCTCAAATGGTTGTTGAGCAGCAGGAAGTCAGGGGGCCAGCAGGCTTGAAAGTGGACAGTCCCCAGGCAGACAACAGCCTGTCTGCCCAGAGTGAGTCCTGCAGAGGAAGCTCTCGCAGCTCCTTCTCACCTGGGCTGTCGGGACTGCTCCTTGGTTGCCTTGCTGCTTAGTGCCCCACTTAGTTGTGTTCATGCAAATCCTTTCAGTTTTGCAACAACTCAGAGTCTTTGCTTGCAGCGCACTCTGTGTGGTAGGGTGGGACTCAGATGGCCGGGATGGCTCCTGACCCTCGGCTAGCCGTGCTCACTGCCCCCAGGCATTGGCTCTGCCTTAAGAAGTCCATTCCCATGGCTTTAGAGGGCACCGATTCTTATTTCTAAAGGATTATCCTGGAAACCTGATGACAGAAAAAATAGAGCATCTGGTGCTTTATGAATAATATTTTCCTATTCTCTGAAATTGCTGCAGAGTAACGGATAAGAATCCTCACCCACGTGAAAGTTAGTTTTAACCATGCATGAAATCAGTGCTGCGTGATCAAATTGTGCTGAACACAGTTTGCTGAGGAACAGGTCAGAAGGATGGACTCAGGTTGAGGGGTGCCCTCTGCTGCTGGCCCGCGACAGCGGAGCAGGAGCCCGGGCAATGCCCCCATGTTGGGCACTGACTGCCGTGCTGCCCTCTGTCTGACAGCACAGGGCCTGCTGTGGCCCTGCCTCCCTCCATGTGTCTGCTCCAAAGCCTGAGACCCCTCGTGGTCACCACCGTGTGCCCCGTGCACCCCACGTTCCAGGCCTTGTGCTGTCAGTCCTGTTCCGCCTCAGTTTCCCGCGACCTCTTTGTCTCCCTGTGAGGAGATGGAGCCCAGCCCAGAGCAGGCCTCCCTCTACCGCGCCTTCTGATGGGATTCTACGGCCAGCAGTTATGGGTTGTAAGATTAAATAAAAACATTATGTGGCTGTCTAAGAGAGTGAGGGGAAGAAAGGAAAGACGGCGCTCGGGGTCTGGGGCATGCTGAGCCGGCCCCTTCCTGGCAGCCCTGGGCTGGATCCAGCTGGAGATTTCTGCTTCCTGGAGCTGCAGGGCCACTCTCCCCTCAGGACGTCTCTTCTCCCTGCCTTTCCCTCACGACTCCGTGCCCAGCCCACGTGGCTGCTGTGTGGCCTTGCTTTGGGGGCCCACTGGGCAGCGGCCAGGCCTCCCAGCTGTGAGGTGGCAGCAGCTGCGCCAGGGGAGGGTGTGTGAAATGTGGGGGTTTGAGGACCCAGGAGAGAACAGCTCTTTTCTCTTTGTTTTCCTTCCCTCCTTCTGCCCCCTCTGTCCCGCCTCTGCTCCTCTGGCTGGCTCTCCCCACCGCTCACCACACACACATTTTCTGCACACAGCCTGGCCCTAATATTTCTCTTTTCTACAGGCAGGAAATGAAGTACATTCTTCAGGGCCATTCGGGAAGTTGTTGGGGCTGGAACGGCCCCTTCAGGAAGTTGTCGGCTGCAATGGTCCTTATCTGAGGCCCCAGTTGACGTAGGCTTTCTCTGCATCCACTGTCCCTTGAAGCGAGGAAAAGTACTTCCCCCACACCGTGCTGACTCAGCGTGACCAGGGCGTGGATGGTGCCAGGACTCAGAGCCTGCCCAGCCCCCACCTCCCTGTGCTCTGTGTTCCAGGTTCAGTTGTTTTGGACCCGTGCTCCAGGCGTGGGCCTGTAATCCTTTCCCCAGACTCACTGTTTCCCGGAGCACTGGTCAACCCCAGCAGTACATTTACTAGGAAGGTACGTTCTGGATCTCAGAAATGTTGCTCCTTCCAGCAGAGCCTGAAAAAGAAAGAGCCAGGCTTTCTCAAACTGTGGCTTGAAGGTAAAACATTGAAAGGGCTTGGTAAAATTTTCTGTTGGAGCCAAGAATCCCTGAGGCTTAGAAGCCTTGATGGTAGCACCACAGGGATGGCTGGTGCATCCCATGTGTTCTGCTGATGCTGACCCTTCGGGAATGTCCAGATGGGAGGTCCTGGGTGCATGGGCACTCCTGCCACATGACAGAGGAGGGCTGGCCAGAGCCCAGGCTGACAGCAGCTATGCAGGTTTGGGAGCTTCTGGGACCCGGTAGGAGGCAGCCTCTCAGCCTTTTCTCTCTCCTGTTGCTGTCATAGCCATAGGAAGGAGTGATGGTAACTTTGGACCTTCTTTTTTCACTCTGCTTGACGGGTAGAGGGACAGAGACAGAGAGAGATCCTCCATTCACTGGTTCACTCTCCAAATGCAATGGCCAGGGCTGTGCCAGGCTGAAGTCAGGAGCCAAAATTCTATCTGAGTCTCCCATGTGGAAGGCAGGGTCCCAGGAACTTGGGCCATCACCTGCTGCCTTCGCAGATACATTATCAGGAAGCTAGATTGGAAGCAGAGCACTTGGGTCTCAAACCCAGGCCTGTGATGGGACGCAGGCTTCCCAAGGGCGGCTCAACTCAACTCTCTGTTGAGCACCCCCGCCGCCCTTTAATCAAGGGGGGAAAGTAGGTGTGGGGCAGTAGCTGATGGAGTTGGGCTTGCAGAGGAGGTAATATGAGGATACTTCAAGAACTTCATGGAAGATGGAACTGAAACAGCTTTATTTATCCTTTTAAATGGTACCAAAAATTTGAACTCCATGCCATGCCTTCCATGAACTCTGATGCATTTCCTCCTTGAGTCATGACAGTGCAGGGCTGTGCCACACTCCCCTCCCCTGCCTCTGAGTTTGAGAAGACCCCTCACTGATGGCCAGACCTAATGGGCCGCCTGCCGCATGGCCTGGGAGGGAGACACAGGTGCATGGGGCCCTGGGTCTCTGCCTGTAGCTCCTGGATCCCACAGGGAGGTCTCAGAGCAATTGAAACATCAACCACAGGCCTCTTTTCTTTCAAATTAAACGCCTACTGTGACTGGGCTGAGCAGAGTCCTTACCAGGCAAATGACAGGGAGACCCTCGGGCCTGGGGTCTCTGCTTTCTGCTTGGCCTCCCTCCGTGCTGAGAGCTGCCCCTCTGCGAATGGCTGGGCCGTGCTGTCTGCCCCATTCTGCTCTCTTTGTGGACGCAGCTCCCTTCCTCCCCTCCCCTGCAGAGTGGCCATGAGCGCCATTCTAGCTCTCCCCTCCTCTCCTGCTCCCCGTCCTTGTTCTCTGTCTCCATTTGTTTACGTGCTTGGTGGCATTTTAATTACATGTTACAAAATGCCTCCTCTTTGTAGAAAGCGTAATGATTGCAGACAGGGAGTAAAAAGCCAGAGCTGTTTCCGATTCCCCTGGGTCCTCCTCCCACCATCAAGAGTGGGAGGGAGGCCCCAGGATTTTTTTTCTATGCAAATAAGTGCACAAATAAAACAGATCACATCACTGTTGAGTGTATTTTTGTAGCACTGAGCTCAGAAGATGCATGCAGTTCTGCCACTTCCTTTTCTTCTACTTCACTTCCCTTGAGAGCTGTCTCAGCTGCCACGTGTCATCGCCCCATTGGTATCACTGCCGCCCGTCATCCCAGCAGCTGTCACCTCTGCGTTCCCAGTTGGGTGCTGAGCGTGGCACCTCGTCTGTCCAGGCTTCCCTGCACCCATGCAAGGGGTTTGCAGGGGTGACCTACAGGGAGGTGTCTTGTACAGAGTGGTTGGTGTTTTTTAAAAGTTTCAGTTGTACTTAGAAGCTGTGATGCACACCCTGAGCCAGAGTCCTTGAGACTCCCCCCACACTGCCCTCCTTTCCTGCCCCGTGTCAAAGCTGATCTCAGTGCACCTAGCAGTTGCCTCACCACCTCCTGCACATCCCTGAGACACAGATTCTTCTACATAATCACAGCCAAAACCAACCTGGTGTCTCCAGATCACCTGACAGTACTCCTATTGACCTGTCTCCAGGTGTCTTTTTTTTTTTTTTTTAAGATTTATTTATTTATTTGAAAGTCAGAGGAAGTAGAACTTGAACCAAGTACTCCAATATGGGATGTAGACGTTGCAACTGGCATCTTAGCTGTTGCACCAAACAATCGCCCCCGTCATTCAACTCTTTAAAGATGCAGACTGAAAATCAGAGTTTAATCCTGACAGGGAGGCCAGAATGCCAAGAAATATCCAGCCTTGTGCGTCCAGAGAGTATTATGCAGTTTTTTGAAGTTTTAAAATTTATTTTATCTTTTAAAAGATACTTTCCCTTGAAGGCAACCCTCCTTAAGCAGGGAGGCTTATCAAGAGGAGGTCCCGTTCGCAGAGCTCCTGGTTCTAACTCCCAAGGACTGAAAAACACATGCCTGCAGTTATTTTATAAAAGACAAACTATACTTCTGTGTGTAAGGCTTTCTAATATGATTTTGTTTGTTTTAAGACATGTGCTGTTTTCAGGTATCAGTCACAGCTGAGCTCCTCCCAGGGCCCACAGGCCCTCAGCAAGGGCATAATAAGCTCTAAAGAGTCCGTCCCTGACAGGTGCCACAGCCTGAGCTCACAAGTTAGTGGCAGAGGCCGTATTTTGACCCCAGTTTCCAATCTGAGCACTAGTGTCCTTGCCACAGGATCACAGTCTGAAGGAGGCACCTCAGCCTTGCAGAATGGCATCAGTAGAGTCTGGAATGGATCTGAGGGGAGGGAGCAGTAGTGAGCCTCTCACCTGAGTTACCCACTGTGGGTTAAACAGTGACCAAGATCCAGACGCTACCACCCTGAGATTCTGAGGTGGAGAGTTCCTAAAACAGAGCAGGTGTGTAGGCGGAGAGATGGGCACCTGCCCAGATTGTGGCGAGGACAGCCATCCCCTCCAGCCTCCCTCTGACAAGTATGCCTTGCCACCTGCAGTGAGCAGCAAAGCTGTGGGTCCTAGATGTCCCATCTTTGCTAATACAGCTGGCCCTGACTGGTGCAAGCAACCCCACGGGAGAGCTGACCTTGTGGCAGGAAGAGGCTCACACACTGGGGATTTCTGCACAGTTGGAACTTGCTGGGCCTCCCATCGAGTCTCACCTGGGGCACGCACACAGAGCACAGACAGTTGAGGAGCCTTGCCAATGACCCCTCCGCTCTGTCCTCTTAAAAAGGCTCTGGTTGCAGCCCACTAAACTGGTTCTGCAGCTCTGCAGAGGACTGAGCAGTGCAGGCTGCCTGTGTGTTCCTGACTCCTGCACCCCAGAGAATAGAATATGCAGGAGAAGCAACCTGTACCATGATATTGGTGAGTGAAATTTTGTAAACCAGCTCCGCGTCTCCTCTTGTTAGATCTGACAGTTCAGTTAGATGCTGTGTCCGCATCTATGTTTGTGGAGCCCAGACAACGCCCTGGAGGGGGATTAGGTGCTTCCCTGTGAGGTTGACTGCAGCGGCAACAGGATTTGCTTCAGCAGTGCTAGCCAGGCTTGTTGGGAGCCCTGCCGTCAAGAGTGCCACGCTCCGTCTCCAATTTCCTGGTTACTTCACGGTGAAGGGCACTTCAAATCAAAAGCAGGCCAAGAGCCTCACATTCTTCAATTTCACACACCTGGCAAATGCAGCAAATCAAATGACTGCTTGTCGTTCCCTGGGCTGACTTTTCTGTTCATCACATTATTGTAATGATGATTTTGAAGGAAGTGTTCTAATTTGATATCACACATGATGCCTTTGTGGAATCAGGTTGTGTATCTCCCCTGCCATCCCACACAGGCGTGTGCGTCACGTGCCATTGAGCACAGAGCAAGCAGACAGACGTCATTCCTGTGCAGAGCTAATTGCAGCTGTGCCTGCCCTGGCGTCACTTTGGGCAGGGCCGCTGGCACAGTATCCCCAGCAGTGCAGATAATAATTGTGGCTTTGATGAAGTTAAAGATCTGTCCATTTAGAGGCTGCATCAGAGATTAGGGACCTAGGGGGCTTCTAGCATTTTAGAGGATAACCAATTCCCGTTTTGCATTCCAAAGCCCAGAAACCCACAGAGACAGCGTTTGCTTCATTGGCTGACCTTCCATGTCCCATGCTCACCTGCCTGACATTTTCCCAGGCACCTTCTACTTCAAAAAAGAGTCCAGAGTGGGTGTTTAGCCTCGTGGTTGGGATGTCTGCATCCCACACTGGAGTGTGTTGGCTTGAGTCAGCTCCCAACTCCAGCTTCCTGGCAGTGCAGACCCTGGGAGGCAGCAGGGATTCCTCAAGTTTGTAGGTCCCTGCCACCCAGATGTGAAACCTGGGTTGAGTTGTCAGCTCCCAGCTTTGGCCTGGCCTACCCAAGCCCTTTCCATTGTGGGTGCTTAGGGAGTGAACCAGCAGATGAAGCTCACCATGTCCTCCTGTCTGTCTCTCTGCCTCTCAAATAAAGAAAAAAAAAGAGTCCAAACTTAAAGGAAACTCTGGAAATCATTTGGCCTGTGTGGGGCTTGATTTTCCAACTGTCATCTTGAGAGAAGGAAAGAGAGGTTGAACTGAATGGCCAGATGGCACCTATGCACCCCCATACTGGGATCCGGTTCCCATGCACTTTTTTTTTTAAAGATCTATTTATTTATTTGAAAGGCAGAGTTACAGAGATGCAGAAAGAGAGAGAGGTCTTCCATCCAATGGTGCACTCCCCAGATGGCTGCAATGGCAGGAGCTGGGCTGATCCAAAGCCTGGAGCCAGGAGCTTCTTCCAGGTCGCCCACATAGTTGCAGGGGTCAAAGGACTTGGGCCATCCTCTACTGCTTTCCCAGGTCATAGCAGAGAGCTGGGTCACAGGTAGAGCAGCCAGGACTGAACCGGCGCCCATATGGGATGCCAGCACTGCAGGTGGCAGCTTTACTTGCTACACCACAGCATCAGCCCCTGCCATGCACTTCTGTCGATGGTGTTTGCTATGGCAGAGTCCACCTCTCACCCTCTTGGCTCTGCTTCTCATGTCTAAGATTTTTTTTAAATAGATTTATTTATTTATTTGAAAGGAAGAGTTAAAGAGAAAGAAAGAGATCTTTAATCTGCCAGTTCCAAATGGCCGCAAAAGCTGGAGCTGGCCCAGGCTGAAGCCAGGAGTCTGGAACTCCCTCTAGATCTCCCATGTTGGTGGCAGCACGAGCCATCTTCCACTCCTTTCCCAGGCACATTAGCATGGAGCTGGATCAGAAGTGGAGTAGCCAGGACACAAACTGGTGCCCATGTCGGATGCCAGGGTTGCAGGCAGTGGTTTAGCCTGCTACCCCATGATACCAGCCCTCTCCCCATATCATATCTAAAATTCTAAAACCCTTTCTCTGTGCGTTTTTCAGTGAATTGCTATTGTAGTGGTCACTTCTGCTCCCCTTCACCTTGTTGCTGCATTCTAGCCGACTGACACCACAGCAGTCCAGATGCCCCCTGCTGCCCCGTCCGGTTTCAGTCCCAGTGAGAAGTGACCGCTGCTGGGGATTTCTCCCTGATTGTTCTGCACGCCTGCACTGCTGTTCCTTGTTCTTTCATGATACAAAGTCCTCTACTCTGGAGACATTCATCTATTCATACCTGTGGACAGTAAAGAAAAAACAGTTTTGAGGCTAAAAATGCATTTATTTTCATTATAATTTTGTCAGAACTTTTGGCTAAAGACGGGCATTTTGTTTTGCTTTTTTCACATTTGAGAGTTTTCTTAATTTGGGGAAATAAAAAAAAGAGTGTCTGTGACCCAAGGACCCATGTCGCCAGTTTCTCTGGGCAGAGCAGAAGCATTTGGGTCCAGTCTTCCTGCCTAGGCAGCACAGTTTCCCAGCCCTGCAGTAACTGATCCCCAGAGCTCAGGGAGCTGCCAAGGACGCTGGGGTGTGGAGGTGCCGACGGACGTGGAGCAGTTGGCTGCGTAAAACATCAGTTCTGTTGCAGATGATGGCAAAACCATATGCCGGGCAGGAAGTACAACCACTGAGAACTTAGGGTGCAGCCAACGTGAGGCGTGTTTAGCACAGGAAAAATGAAAGCCACCATGCAGAGTTTCATACTGGCTCGTCCAAGCTAAGTTTCCCCCATTACAAAGGAAAGGGTTTTCTTGAAGGGAGGCTGCTTCATGGATGACATCTGTGATAACATTTATTTGTTTGGCAATTGCTCGTGGAAGCGAGTTTCCATGGACTGATGAGGAGAGAAGGAGTCGGTGGAGCCCAGCTTCCAGCCTGTGTGCTCAGCAGAGAGCTCCTGGTCCACGTGAACAGCAGCTGCCACGTGAGGCCAAGTCTGTGAGGCCTGCGTCGTGCACTTTCTGAGCTGAGGGTTGTGGGGCAGTGAGCCTCCTGCTGCTGCTCCAGGACTCACCCCGTGAGACCTAACTGTCTGTTGGAGGGTCCTGGGGCCTGGTGGTCAACAGAGCTGTGTGGAGAATGCTTCAGACTCCTGGCAGAAGGACTGAGAGTGTCAAGGCCCTGTTTTTCTACCAAAAGTCCATAATGAGAACAGGAAGGGTAATTCCCTTTATAACCTCCTTTTTCTTGCAAACTAGGTATCCTGCATCTTGTGTTTGTGTGGCTATCTCAGACGCACTTTGGAGAGAAGCAGGGTATGTGTACAGTGTTTTAGGTGTGTTTCTGTGCATCCAGGTTGCTGTGGGATCACCCCTGTGTTCATTTTAGAGCCACTAGACAGATCTTCTCTTTGGCAGGTAAAACAAACATATTTGGAAGACTAGAAGAGCCCAAAAGTATGTAGCAGAGAGATTTTGGACCGTTCAAAATCATGGCTCATATGCAAATTCAGTCTGTGGGATGGGATACCTAGGAGGCAGTCAGACTTGGAAACTTCTCAGAGGACTGTAGAGGACTTGAGAGCGAGCCAGTATGGCTGCTCCCAGTCACGTATCCATTCATCTTTCCTTGGTTTAAGGCTCTGGGTCCTCATAATTATGAATTGTCATGTCCTTTTTCAGTTGAAATACCTTGTAAGTATGGCCCAATACATTCTACAGACACACACACTCATACACACACACATACATCTGTGTATATGCATACACTCCTACACACACCATCTAGTATATACACACACCTATGTATATGCACACACTCCCACATACCCTCACACTCATGTCTGTGCATACACACATTGTGTATATGCTCACATACACATCTGTGTATATGCACACACTCATACACTCACATCTGTTTATATGCACACACATTTGTGTATACACACATCTGAGTAAACATACACACCCGTATATACGTACATCTATGTATATGCACACACTCCCACATACCCTCACACTCATGTCTGTGCATACACACATTGTGTATATGCTCACATACACATCTGTGTATATGCACACACTCATACACTCACATGTATACACACATCTGTTTATATGCACACACATTTGTGTATACACACATCTGAGTAAACATACACACCTGTATATACGTACATCTATGTATATGCACACACTCCCACATACCCTGACTCACAGACACACATGCACAGATCTGTGTATGTGCACACACTCATGTACTCACATGATCTATGTATACACATATACACATCTGTTTATATACACACATCTGAATAAACACATCTACGTACACACACATCTGTGTATACTCACACATATGAGGGCTCTTCAGTTTGTAGAAAATGAAATTAAAAAGTAAGTATTTTGGTGCAAAAGATTGTTCAATTCATGCATATGAGAGGATCTTCAAAAAGTTTGTG
Source organism: Oryctolagus cuniculus (assembly GCF_051225735.1). NCBI lineage: Eukaryota > Metazoa > Chordata > Mammalia > Lagomorpha > Leporidae > Oryctolagus > Oryctolagus cuniculus. The sequence goes on from NC_142882.1 coordinate 94,426,680, forward strand.
GGAAATGTATGTTATCGAAAACCACGCATACAGTTTTGTCTGCATCTGTTTGCATGGTCGTTTATTTTCCACTGGGTAGTAATTGCCTGAGGACATTGACTCAACTGATGGATGAAACAGTCCTTGACCAGGGATAAAGTCACCAAATGTGAATGGTGCTGACCATCAGGGCCGTCTCTGTGTCCTCCTGTGCTGACCCTGACCCCTGGTGTTCATGTTCTGGGGGAATGGACATGCTCCCTGCTCCTGGGAAGCTAGCATCATCTCCAGGTGGAGAGGACCCCTGGGCACCCCCAACCCTGCCCGCACCTGCCCACAGCTCCCTTCATTGTTTTATTTATGGTTCTGTAGGAACCGCACAGCATGCAGCCTTCTCCATTCCCCAGCCAGAGGTCAGGACACTGTAATGCACCCACAGCCCCAGCCGCTCCTGGACCAGACCCTGGAGTCCTAGCAAATCCCGTGTCACTGTTTCTGCTTCTGGTTCCGGGCAGGAAAGCACAGAGGGGTGGCCAGCTGGGTGTTCCTTATCCCAGCTGCGTTATCTTAGGCCTCTCTTATCTCTGGTTTTTATGTCTCCTTAAGAGGGGCGGATTCTTCTTTTAAAGAAAACAGAGACATAGGAGTATTCTCCCTGAAGGAAACCATACCCAGACCCTGTCTCTTAAGTCTCCCCACCCCTACCATAACAGCCTCTTCTCTGATGCCCTTGTCTACCTGACACCGCTTGAAAAGGTCAGGTCACTTAACCTCCCTCAAGCCCCAATCTCCTTTTCTCTGAGGGACAGGACTCTGGGCCCTGGGGATCACCAAGGAGTGCCTACAGGTGTCAGCAGCCTTTGTTCTAATCCCTCCTCACACAGGCTGGAGAGGGGGCCCTGTCCTGTCAGTCCCAGGCCTACCTGCAGCTCTGGGCACAGCACAGCTGTGGATGTTCGTCAGGACAGCCTGGATCTCAGGTTTCTGTTTGTGCAATGAAAGAATTAATACCTGACTCAAGGATCTCACAGAGAGACACATATGATACACAGATGCATACATGGGCTAATGCCAGATACAGGACACATAATATATGCACACAGACACAAGGACCCAAGATACAGGTGTATACAATGCACACATGTATAGTACACACATACACAGATGCACACACATATCTGGGGCCCTGCAGCTTGGAATCCATGCACATACAATGAGAAGACCACATCTTCTCTGCCCCTTTGCAGAAATACCATCAAGCAGTGGAAGCTGGGTTGTCAGTTAAAACTGACACCTTTTGTGGAGGGCTGTTGTTCTCCCAGTAAGGTACAAACCACATCATGTGTGTTTTCCAGTCTGGTGAAGTGGGTTGACTAGGCGGTTCCTGGCCACTCTGCTCCTGGTTCAAGGGTCACTCTTACGCTTGTAAAGCGGGAGTTTGTTGGCTCTGTTGGAAATGGAAACCTCTCCTTCCTTCGCGGTGGGGATGAGAGGGGTTGGCCGTGACACTGCTCTGTTGGAGGTCCTGTCCAGATCTGATGCTGAAGGAAGCTGCCATGCACAGTGTACCATTCAAGAAAGGTGGCTACAATAGAGGTAGGAGCGTGATCAGATTTCTTTGTCTAACTCCCCACGTGGCTGGCCAGTCTACTTGCAAGGAGATTGAAGCCAGGGACGTTGTGACCTGCCCAAGGCCATGCAGACTATGCTCTTTCCCTCTTGTTGACACGTAATAATTGTAAAGATGGATAAGATACAATGCCGTGTTTGGAGCCTGCACTGGCTGGGCTTGGTCATATCAGGTCCCTCTTCTAGCTATGTATGGTCTTCAAGTTCATGCATGCATTTCAAACTTGTTCACACCAAAATACACTTAGATTTTAATTCTTTGTTTCCATAAACTTTTTGAAGTCCCCTTAGCTTTTGAAATGTCCTATACTTGGTTGTTAACTACGACCGCCCCTGAATGAACCTATGAACTGGTGAGAATAGGCAGACAGCTAGTCAGGCCTGAGTGAGATGGAATCCTTGCAGTCCTGCATGCTCTCTCCTCACCTGTTAGTCAAAAATGCCTGCCTTCCCAGGATGTCCTGTGTCTCACCTGGGACAAGGATGGGAGCAATGCCATGTAGGGCACAGAACCCGCCTTCCTCCCCAGCCAGCCTGCCCTCCCCACCCCTGCCGAGCACTGTTCCACCCTCTCCATGATATCAGCACTTGCAGACTCCATGCACAAGAGATCCTGCAGTACCTGTCTTTCTGTGTCTACCCCATTGCACCTAAAATAATGCCTTGGGGTGTGGGTCTGAGATCTTGCATTTTCACTCCAGGACCCTGCCCCTCAGAGAGATTTGTAACGTGCTGAAGTACAAACAGGATTTATTCAAGGTGAGAGAGAAAACACACATTCACACATGAGTGTGACCCCCTCACACAGAGAAATGTCTGTCATGAGTGGCCAGAGAGTTGCCCAAAGAGAGAGGAGAAAGCCTGAATAGCAACCCCAACTGTGGTCTGAGGCAAAAAGAGGACTCTTCCTGTCCTCAGCCTCTTTTGTGAGGAAGGGGCAGGGTCTTAGCATGCATGAAGCCATTTGGGAGTTCAGTGGCCCCTCCACATCATGCATTGCTCCCATCCTTGTCCCAGGTGAGACACAGGACATCCTGGGAAGGCAGGCATTTTTGACTAACAGGTGAGGAGAGAGCATGCAGGACTGCAAGGATTCCATCTCACTCAGGCCTGACTAGCTGTCTGCCTATTCTCACCAGTTCATAGGTTCATCCATGTTGTCACAAATGAGAAGATTTTGTCTTTTTTGTGGCTAAGACTCCATTGTGAATGAACACCATGTTTTCTTTTTCCATTCACCTGCTGATTTTGTATCTTTGCTATTGTGAATAATTTCAAAGCCTAAATCACTGGTTCTAGAATTTTATAATTTTTTTTTAAGATTTACTTTATTTATTTGAAACAAAGAGTTACAGAGAGAGGCAGAGACAAGAGAGAGAGAGATAGGTCTTCCATCCAATGGTTCACTCCCAAATGGCCGCAACGGCCAGAGCTGCGCCGATCAAAAGCCAGGAGCCAGGAGCTTCTTCCTGGTCTCCTACGTGGGTGCAGGAGCCCAAGGACTTGGGCCATCTTCTGCTGCTTTCCCAGGCCACAGCAGGGAGTTGGATCAGAAGAGGAGCAGCCTGAACTTGAACCCGCGCCCACATGGAATGCTGGCACTACAGATGGTGGCTTAATCCAATATGCCACAGCACCAGCCCTGAAGCCCCAAGATTTTAAAAAATGGCATTCATTCTATTATTTTCCTTACATAGGAAATTGTAAATGTTTTTTATAGGAAGTTTAAAAAGCAGTATAAGGCATAATGAAAAAAAATCTCAAACCATGCCTCACAGCAGTGACTGTACCAACAGATTAAAAATTAGCGTTTCTTCTCATGCAGGCCCCAAAGCTGGTCTTTGCCTAGCAGTATAGCTGCTGCAGAAGGGATATGGCACAGACCCCAACAACAGAAAGCAGTGGGGACACTGGGCAGAGCCTCAGTAGAAACTGAATGTGCGCTGATTTTCCACACCAGAGTTTCTCTGAATAACTGAGACGGACTGGCAGGGGCCCAGGGCCCAGGGAAGGGGAGCACAGCCCCTCCTGTATGGACCTAGAGACTCGTGTGACTGCCTGATACTCAGGGGTTGTTGAAATACAAAAACAGGAAGATGATGGGGGCAGGCATTGACCTAGTACGATGCCGGTCAAGATGCCCAAGTCCCGCAGCAGAGTCTCTGGCTTCAGTACTCAGGCTCAGCCTCCTACTTTTGCACACCCTGCGAGGCAGCAGTGATGGCTCAAGCAGTTGGGTTTCTGCCACCCACGTGTCAGACCCAGATGGAGTTCCCAGCTGCACTGTGGGCCCTTAGGGCGTGAACCAGTGTGTGGGAGCAAGCAAGCGGACTATCTCCCTACCTCCCTCCAAAAATTATGTGTAGTAAAATCTCATTTTTTCTTTTTTTTTAATTTGACAGGTAGAGTTATAGACAGAGGAGACAGAGAAAGGTCTTCCTTCCATTGGTTCACTCCCCTAATGGCCGCTATGGCCGGCGTTGTGCCGATCCAAAGCCAGGAGCTGGGTGCTTCCTCCCGGTCTCCCATGCGGGTGCAGGACCCAAACACTTGGGCCATCCGCCACTGCCCTCCTGGGCTACAGCAGAAAGCTGGACTGGAAGAGGAGCAACCGGGACTAGTACCCGGCGCCCCAACTGAGACTAGAACCCGGGGTACCGGCGCCGCAGGCAGAGGATTAGCCAAGTGAGCCATGGCGCTGGCCAAAATCCCAGTTTTCTAAATAAGTACACCTATCTACATTGTATGAATAAAGAATTCTGAAAATAGGGGCCTGTGCTGTGGCATAGTGGGCAACAGCTGCCACCTGCAGTGCTGGCATCCCATATGTATGCCAATTGGAGACCCAGCTGCTCCACTTCCAGTCCAGCTCTCTGCTGTGGCCTGGGAAAGCAGTAGAAGATGGCCCAAGTCCTTGGGCCCCTGTACCCGAAGTTCCTGGTTCTTGGCTTCAGATCAGCTCAACAGGAGCCATCACGGCCATTTAGGGAATGAACCAGTGGGTGGAAGATTCTCTCTGCCTCTTAGTAGCACTGTTTTTCAAATAAATAAATAAATCTTTAAAAAAATTCTGAAAACATAAATGCCACGAATATTGTTGTTTATTTTACGTGACTTTTTTTTTCTGTCTGTGGTTCTAATCTTGCTTCAGAGAACCCATAAAATCATTTAAATTCTCTGATCATTGAAAAGAAAGCAAGGGCAGACAAACCAGGCCTGAGCCTGTTGGAAAGGTTCAAGACCCTGTAAGAGCTGAGGAGTGAGCTCGCAAGGGCAGCAGCCCTGGGAGGTGTTGAGTGAGGTCTGTGAGCAGATTCTTCGAGCTCACGCCGGACTCCCTGGCAGTGTCCGTGAAGCTGGCTGTGGATGCGGCTCAGCCCTGAGGGCTCCACACCAACGCCTGTCTGTGTCTCCCTGACTCTTTGTGCTCACTGAGGAAATGGAGATCAGTTTCCTGAATCCTCCTCCGAGTTCCTCTCCAGAGTCAGCGAGCAGTTCCTCACGTCCAGTGCGTGGGCCTCCTTCCATCACATGGATGTTTCAGCTGATGCCCGTGTGGGGCAGGCAGGCCCTGCTGTCTCGTTTTGTTTTCTTTGGGCCATGGAACAAGTAGGTGTTGAAGGCTGCATTCTTTTCCAAATTGAAAGCCACCGATTGGCTGTGAGGGCTGGAGGGCAGCGTGCCTCCATGACAGCCGCCAACGCTCTGTTCCATGAAAGGTGAAATAATTGCAACAACAGCCGAGCAGGATGCTTCGTTCCAGATGCCAGGAGCAATCTGGGAGCTGGTTTGAAGAGTGTGCTTGGCACAGCAGCCCGAGAGCCACTATAAGGACCCTGTGTCAGAGTGCGGCTGGCTGTCAGCAGCTGGGACCCCTCTCTAGAGGCCGTTGTGCCAGGCCGTGAGCAGCTCCATGGGCTCCCCGAGTGGTGGGGGGTTCCCTGCTGACCACTCTGTGTATCCCTCCCTGGATCTGATGCGTGAGAAAGCATGATTGCACAACCACTCCCAGTGTCTCCTGCCAACTTCTCTGAACAGATGTGGACTTAGAAAAAAAAGACCTCCACTCTCAATTTTGTGATAAAAAAGGGATAGGCTCATGAATTGGATGTAAGACCTCAGACAGCACGCCCATGGGCAACCGTGCTGGTGTTGCCCACACTGTAAGGTGGGCTGCACCTTATGGCTGCAGTCCATTCTGATTTTGATTCTTCTGAGTGACCCTGGGCCCAGGCACACTTCAGGCAACGCAGTGGGCTGCTGGCTTTGTCCAAGCGAGGTTTCCACATAGGGCTTGGGAGTGGAACCAGCTTCTCCGAGCTCCAGACCCTGTCCCTTCCCAGGACACCTGGCAGTTCTCAGGGGGACAGAGCAGAGCTAGAATCTTGAAAAGTTTTACACCTAAGCTCCTCTGGGCCACCTGACCCAGTTCTCCAATTTTAGTAAAGTCAAGTACTTCACAAAGGCAGTCACTTCCTTGGGGACATCATGCGCTCCAATCACAGCTGTGTCGTGCACACCGCAGCCATCTCTGACCCAACAGATGTTCTGTGTAAACAGTGGTATCAAGTACATCTTGAAAACATCATTCTGGCCAGATCCTCAGGGCTTGGGTGCAGTCCTTGAGGTGGGCGGAGGGCCCTCTAGAGAGGAGCATCTGCAGGAAGTCCTCTCGCTCCTGTTGCTGCCTGTTTTCTAAATGGTCTTGGAGCCACACAGCTGTTTACTGCAGAGTGGCCCCACTTGGGGCTGCGGTTACGCCAGGACTTGGAAGGGCCCTCTGCTTCCGCCATCCTTGGGCGCCATGCCTGCCAGCACTTCACTGTCCTCTCCACATGCCGTCCCTGGGGTTGGTGTGTGCCCCGGGAACTGGGTGGGCAGGCAGCTGGCCACCTGAGGCCATTTCCACAGCACCAGCGTCCTCCTCAGCCTCCCTTGAACACTGCTGGTGACCAGGGACTTACCACCAGCAGAAATGCTCACAAAACACTGTGTTCAGTTCTGTGATGGCTCTAACAGCTTTACAGGCCTGTCAATTCAGGTATCTGGGTGCCGCCTCACTTCATCCTGGCTCTTTTAAACCAAGCAGTGTTGTTTTCTTCTGCCCGATCTCCTCCTGAGGCTCTGCGAGGGATGCCCAGAAACACGGCTGGAGCTCAGAGCAGAGGGTGTCCAGGAAGACACGGACTCAGTGCCCGCCACACTCCCCCATGCAGTTGGAGCACTTGGCAGTTGCCCCTTTTACAGTCAGTCCTGTTGCCAACCCTTCTCCACTCTGGCGTCTCGGGGTCACCTCCGATACCAGCTGTCTGCCAGCTTCCTGTGGCTGCATGGAATCGTGAAAACGCTAAGCAGGCTGTGTCTGGCTGTCACACCTGTACTCCTCTTCTCAGAAGTCAGTCCTCTCATCACCCTGCCTTGTTGAACCTGTGTGAATCCAGGGAATCTACCCCTTCTGTCCATGTGCCCAGTAGCTTCAGCAACCCTCCTGGCCTGGTGTCCTTGTAATGCTGCTCAAATTGAAATTAGTGAACCATATACAAGGACACTTTGGAAAGTTTGTGGGGAAATAGAATGAAAAATAAGTTTATTTTGATGCCAAACTTTTTGAAATCTATGCATAGTCCTTTCATAATATGCCTGCCCTCCCTCCCTCCCTCCCTCCCTCCTTTCTTCCTTTCTTCCTTTCGCAGAGTAACAGAGAAGGAGAGACAGAGATCTTCCACCTGCTGGTTCACTTCCCAAATGGCTGCATCAGCTGGGGCTGGGCCAGGCCAAAGCCAGGAACCTCAATGAGGTGCAGGGGCCCAAGCACTTAGGCCATCTTTAGCTGCTTTCCCAGGTGCATTAGCAGGGAGCTGGATCAGAACTGGAGCAGCCAGGGCTCACTCTGGCATCCATATGGGATGCTGCCACTACAGGCAGCGGTTTAACCTGCTGCGCCACAGTGCTGGCCCCATAATATGCCTTTTCCATGAACTTGTGAAGATTCCTCTGTGATCTGTGATCTCTGGACTCCTCGAGGTGCCAGTAACAAACCTGCCTTTTAGTGCAGACATCAAGTTTTCTGTGTCTGAATGTGCCCGGAGCCAGGCCCTCTCTCTAGCTCCTTTCCCTGTCTGAACCCCAGGAATGGTTTGCCTGCCACCAGTCTTCCCACAGCCAGGCGTTCCCAGCACTGCCTGGGGCCCAGCAGCCAGGACGCAGCAGTTCCTATCCAGCTGCTCCCTCCCCTTTCTGTGCCTGGCATTGCCTCCCGCAGGCATGTCCCTAGAGCACAGGGCAGCCCAGGCCTTCTCTGGATCAAAGCCCCTCCGTTGCCCTCCCAGGTGTCTGATGTCACGGCCTTTCACCGCGTGCTCACCGTGTGCTGACAGCCCTCTGCAGTGATTCCCTAGACCCCCACAGGGCCACTGTGCTCCAGGGAGGCCCCGCCCCTCCCCAGACTCAGAGTGCTGTTCCCAGACACTCCTAGCTCCCTGTCTCCTGTGGCCCCCACTCACCCTCCACCTGCCCCCAAGCACATTTTAGGAGCCCCTCCTGACCCTCTCCCAGGTGGGTTTGCCACTCCCGGACCAGGGCCACCCTAAGATTCAGCAGTGTGGATAGGTTACACAGGCTCCTCTGCCAGCTTGGAGGTCCAGGGCTCACTTGCTCCTGGTTTCTAGCTTGCATACACAACTCTAAGAGCGTTCATGCTTCTTCTTAAAAAGTTAACGTTGCTTTCCTGTGGGAAGTGACCCTAATGCAGATCAGCTCCACCTCAAAAGCTAGTCAAGTATAAGGGAAAATGTGGCTGAAGAGGGAAATTTGGGTTAGTAAGTAAGCTTTTTTTTGTAGTATGAGGGTTCTTCAAAAAAGATCACAGAAAACATATTAAAGACTAAGCATGGATTTCAAAATTGTGTTGCATCAAAATAAGCATCTGTGAATTCCATTTCCCGTGAACTTTTTGAAGTTTCCCTGAATATCAACGTATACTTCAGTGACTCCCTTTGAAAATTAGTTATACCATGGATGCCAGCTCTTGATTCCAGGAGATGGCCTGTGATCAGTGTTTAAGTTACTGTCAGATGAGCTTTCGGTTGTTTGTCCTTGCCTTTACTGCGTATTTCTAGCCATCTCCGCTGATGTCGACTACTCGGGCAGAAATAATGCAGTCAATTATATGGTGCCTCCTTCAGAAGAACACTATGGACTTTTTGGTGTATTTCTTATGGAGAAGAGTCAAGAGCACACGTGGGAAGCTGCAGGATTGTACTGTAACTGCTTCAGATACGAGATGACACTGCCGAGTTCCTTTGCTGTTTTTTTTTTTTTTTTCATTCTAAGTGGCTTTGTATGTTAGCACTAAGTTTTAAAAATGGTTTTCTGTTGTTAGAGAGGCTTTTACTCTGTTACTTTCTGGTAAAGTGGCTTTTCATTCAAAGAGGCCCTGGGTTTCTGTGTCCTAATGTGAACACTAAGGCTTGCCTCCTTTTTCCTCATTGAAGCAGCTCCTGGATAACCCACTTGCCCAGTGGCCAAGCTGGGCATACACATTAGTAATGGTAACATCCAGGGTGAATCATAAAGTGATGAGAACCTTTGATTAGAAAGAGCAGAAGAATCCAATTTTAGTAGAAAAATTATTAACAGTAATTGTTCCAGATGCAAAAATTAATTTAGCTGTTTTAATAAAAAAGACCTCTTTATAAATTAGACACAATTTAAGAAACTATTTTTATTTTTATTTAAAGATTATTTATTTGGAAGGCAGAGTTACACACAAAGAGAAGGAGAGGCAGAGAGAGAGAGAGAGTGAACCAACCGCTGGTTCACTCCCCAGTTGTCCACAACAGCCGGAGCTGTGCTGATCTGAAGCCAGGAGCCAGGAGCTTCTTCCAGGTCTCCCATGCAGGTGCAGGGGCCCAAGCACTTGGGCCATCGTCTACTGCTTTCCCAGGCCATAGCAGAGAGCTGGATTGGAAGTGCAGCAGCTGGGACTTGAACCGGCACTGCAGGCAGTGGTTTTACCCGCTACACCACAGTGCTGGCCCCAAAACTATTTGTTTTTAGAAACTACTTGTTTTTCGTTCCTCTGAAATAAATAAGATGCTGAGTATACATGATGAAAGTTTTACGCATAAAATGGAATTTTTATGCTTTAATTTCTCATTTCTTATTTGAAAACAGAATTCAAGGATTTCAGAGGTGCCACACCAGGCAGTGCACACCTCCAGAACGAGAGGCTCAGGTTTAGAGACTGAGTTGCACAGACAGAATTTGGCAGCTGGCAGTATAAATCCACAGCCCTAGCTCTTCCAGAGGGCAGGTGGGAACTTGACACTGTGGTTCTGATCCTGAAGTGTTTGCTTATAACAGATAGAATTAAGGTGTAACCATCCCCTCTATGCTTGAATCAATATTTGGAACCATGTGTCTTAGTTTTCACGTCTATTCTTATTAGTTCAAGAATGAATGCAAATGTTCCTGAACTGGTTTTCATAACAAACAAGATAAATAGATATGTACAAATAGAAGTGTGTATGGGCCCAGCTTTTGCCTTTTCAAGCAATACTACAATATAGGAAAAGTCAGGGGGCCGGCGCTGGGGCGCACTGGGTACAGCTGCCGCCTGCAGTGCCAGCATCCTATGTGGATGACAGTTCCAGTCCCAGCTGCTGCACTTCCAATCCAGCTCTCTGCTACGGCCTGGGAAAGCAGTAGAAGATGGCCCAAGTCCTTGGGCCCCTGCACCCACATGGGAGACCTGGAAGAAGCTCCCGGCTCCTGGCTCTGGATCTGCGCAGCTCCAGCCATTGCGGCCAATTGGGGAATGAACCAGAGGATGGAAGACCTCTCTCTCTCTCTGCCTCTCCTTCTCTAACTCTGACTTTCAAATAAATAAATAAATCTTTAAATAAATAAATATATATATATATGTAGGAAAAGTCAGTGTATTTTGTCCATTAAAAATATGTGCTAAGCAAAAATTTTACAAAGCATAATTTGAGCAGCATCTGATTTATTATCACACAATCCCTGCTGATATGAAATAGTTCGTTTTGTAATAAGAAACATTTTTCTTCTCTGCTCATTGCTCTATTTTCATTTTTTTTCATTGCTGTTCACAAAAGCTATGCAAATTAGGTCATATTTTTTAAAAAACTGATTTCAGATTTTTCCTTGCCATCTCCCAAGCAATGTCCTGCCAGTGTTCATGCCAAGGGGGTGCCAAAGAGCACCCACCAGAAGGAGGCCGCTGGATGTGCCTCAGAGCGCCCACCAGAGGCTGCTGTGTACCATAGGGCACCATGTATTGCAAAGTGCTCGCCAGAGGGCGCTGTGGGCCACAGAATGCCCTATGGAACTGGGCGCCCTGTGCAGTAGAGTGCCCACCAGAGGGTCTGATGTGTCGCCAAGTGCCCGCTTGAGATCTCCATTTATGCGCTACTGTGGATTCGGCTTTCTCAGGGCACATTTTATATCCAAATTTCTGAAGTCACAGATTGGGGGCAGAAAGCATTGGCTGGAAGATGGTTTCCACACGGGTGCCTGTGGGTCCTGAGCTCGTCTCTCTCTGGCTTCGCATTTGCCCCCTCTGGATTTCCCTAGAGAAGACCTGCTTGAAACACAATGGTTTGCAAATTAGGTGATCTAGACATGGAAACGTGGCAATGGAGCCTTCGGAGGAGCCACACTTCCTCTGAGGTTTCATCCTTAAAAGGCAAAGCCAAGGCAGAAGTGCTGCTTTGCTGAGTGGGCAGAACCCCTGAAACATTGTTCTTGCGGTACTGTGACCCATTCCAAATGCAAAAATCTCGGTCTCTAGCTACTCTGTTCTGCAGGTGGGAGTTGGGTTAGCGGGGGCCTGAGGCCTGGGCAGTGGGCAGCTAGGGTTGACCATAAGCTGAGGGCACCCACAGCTGCTGCACCTTCACCAAATGCCCACAGCACTTCCCTAGGCCCTGTTGGAATGGGTAGCTGGTGGAACAGACCACGTCTGGAGGGCTGTCCTGCTTGCTTTTTGATATTCAAGGTAATGTTGTACTTATTTGAAAAAAAAACTTTTAAAATATAGAATTGGGGATAGGGGCACAGCTTTATGGAACAGCCAGTTAAGCTGATACCTATATCCTCTGCTTCAGATTCTAGCTTCCTGCCAATGCACTTTGGAGGCAGCAGGTGACAGCTCAAGCACATGTGTGCCTGCTTCCCATGTGAGAGACCCACATGGAGTCTGGGGTTCCTGTCTTAGACTTGGCCCAGCTCTGGTTATTGGTGAGCATCTGGGAAGTGAACCAGCAGATGGAGGATATCTCTGTCTCCCTTTGTCTTTCCATCTGCTTATTTATAAAAATAAATCTTTTTTTAAAGGTTGACAGAATTATGACACAAAATAAAAATTCCTGTAAATAATTCCCCCTCAACTGACAGATAAGGTTACTTTCCTGCACCATGATTTTCCTCTCATAGCATTTGTGTGTGTATGTAATCAATCATACTCATGTTCTCAATTGTAACTTCTAGATTGTAACCCACATTCAGAATTAATGTTCTTAAAAGTTCATTTTTTCTTTTTAAAGACAAAAAAAGTAGTATTTTATATTATAGCTGAGCTTATTCCCATGTTAGTACAGAGTCCTGAGTCAGTCTTAATAACAACCCTGTATTCCGTGTGTGGATGAGCCCTAATTTGTCTGTTCCTCTATTGTTTGGGTTATTTCTATAAAAGGTTGCAATGAGCATCCTTGTTCCTACATTTTTATGTACTTAGGCAAGTCTTTGGTAATTTCTGGAGGTTAAATTTCTGGTCAGAGGTTTCTGAGTTTCAGTCTTATGCTGTAGGAAGTTGAGGACCTGCAGTAAAACTCATGGCAAGGCGCCATGCCTGGGTCAAGGATGACCTGTGATGAAGTGCATTCCTTAGTCTGACAGGGGAGCTGGGAGGCAGTGCAGAACGTTCACAGCTGTCACTCCACAGCAGGACAGGATTCCCTCTGTAGGACTCCAGGTGCAGAATAAGACAGAGTGAATGGGTGGGTGTGAATGTTGCCACTCTGTGTGTGACTTAGTGTGATTTCCTCAGGCTTGGAATTGTGTGGACTCCAAGGTCTACCAAGCAACTCAGCTGAACCAGACTCCGCCTGTGGAAGCACAAGCGCCAGCCCACATGTGGTCTGCTCTCACAGAGCTTATGTTTTGGTGGGGAGACACACAGTAGACATAAACATACAAACAAAATAACTTCCAAAGATGCAAACACATAAATAAACAAGATAATTTCTTTTTTTTTATTTGACAGGTAGAGTTATAGACAGTGAGAGAAAGACAGAGAGAAAGGTCTTCCTTCCGTTGGTTCACTTCCCAGATGGCCGCTACAGCCAGCGCTGCGCCGATCCGAAGCCAGGAGCCAGGTGCTTCTTCCTGGTCTCATGTGGGTGCAGGCACCCAAGTACTTGGGCCCTCCTCCACTGCCCTCCCGGGCCACAGCAGAGAGCTGGCCTGGAAGAAGGGCAGCCAGGACTAAAACCCAGTGCCCACAAGATAATTTCTAAGGGTACTCAGTGTTCAGTGGAAAGATGGGATAAATGGATTGTGACTGAGGAGAGGAAGAAGAAGAGACAGAATCTAACAGAATGAGCAGCAACGACCCAAAGAAGAACCAGCTGCCTTATTAGGCCATAAATTCCAAAGCCTTGGAGTCAGAGAAAGAATCTAGTAGTATGCACACAGAATTGAGCCATGTGACCTGCAGAGCCACTTAAAATCTCTGTGCACATAAAACACATTGCTGCAGTCCAAACAAGAGGTGTCTGCAAATGCTCATGTTCTTCCCGGGAATCTAGTCTCACTGTAGTAGATGGAGGTATTTGCATATTGTTGGGAAAATCATAAAGAATATCTCACAGAGTGAAAGACTGGGCACTGGATGAGTTCCCAGGGACGGTGACTTAAGGCTGACTTTACCCAGGAGGTGTGGATTCCCGGCCTCTTCTAGGGAATCAAGAGCCTGCTAGGAAGTCTGGCAGGTTTCAGTGCTGGCTACATGCTGGCCAGGGTGCTGCCCAGGCCAGAGACCAAGCAGAGGGCAGGGCAGGTTCTGCAGCGTGACTCAGGCCCCCCAGTGTTCCCAGAGTGGTTGTTAGAAAGCTGCCTGTGGAGAGGCCTGACTCCACTTCAGCCCTTAAAGAGACACTCCCACCTGGTTTAGGTGTAGACGTTGTCTCATAGGATAAATTCTATGGTTCCTTTGGACCTAGGACTGTTCCTTCTCACAACAAAGACGGCTGGCATTTCAACTAACAGAGCAATACATGAAACCATCCTCTGGTATGAGAAACAATCATTCTCAACCAGGCTGAGAGGAGACAGACCTTCTGGCACCTCTGCTCTGCTGTTTTAGGGGCCACCTCTCCATGTGGGACGAGTTCTCCCTGGGAACCCAACAGGGCAGCAGGCTAGACAGACATGGGGCATGATCACACATGCAAATGCTGTCACCAGGTGTAGCATCAGAAGATTCTCTTGATGTGGGAAGAGGGAAAGGTTCTTACAAACTTAGGAGTATTTCCAAAGGAAGAAAGTTTTAAAATTTTTCATACAGAATACGTATTTATAACTATATATAATATGTCCCATGATATGGAAGTCTAGACATGTAGATTTTAAAACTGTATAGTGGAAACTCTAAGTATCCGTTTCCTTTCCGGATACATGCACTTTGTGGAAGTACCAGGTGTAGCCAGAACAGGGTCTCTGTGGATGGGGATGTTTCTGTGAATGGTTCACAACCACTGCAAAGGCAATGCAAGACAGAAATTGCATCTGGACCCTGCGGCCAGGCCTGCCAGCCTGCAGGGCCACCCTGCTGTGCGGGGCAGCCTCCTGTGCCACGGCCAGGAAGCACAACTGAACCTCAACAATCTGTGGCCTTTGTTTTAAATCTTGAATATCTCAAGATTATTATTCACTTATTTATAGTGGATCCAAAACCAGGAATTCACAGGAGATGGTTTCTGTGTGATCAGAAACTGAATTCTCCACCCCATAGTTACTAGGTTTCCCTGCTGCTTCCTGTTCATATCAGAAATAGAATTTCAAGTATTGCTTTATTTGGGACCAGTTGGAGCCCCATTTTGCATCCCCCATCCCCACCCTGGCTGGCCACCAGCCACAAAGGCTGCACCTCGACCAGCTGGCCATGGCAGCTTGCAGGCCCAGGTGTGAAGTAGCTGGAGCAGCCTTTCCAAGCTAAGATGGGAACGATTTCATTTTCCATTGAAGCTATGCAGAAATGAAGGGGACTCAAGTGCCTTCGCGAAAGCTTCCTTCCAGTGAGTGCTATTGGGGGCTTTCCAGACCTGCACCCACTTTTATTCTGGGAAGCACCATTGTTGCTTCTCCCCTTCCGTTTGTATCCCAGGAACTGATTCAGAAACCATAGAATTGGATTTGGAACTGCTGAATGCAGGCTGACAGCTGACGGCTCTCCCCACGACGTCCTGCCAGCTGGGTGCATGCTCTTCAGGGCTGGCCCGGCCAGGTCCTCTAATGCCCACGGACTCGTGTCTCACGCCAAAGCACACTAGAACGAAAGCATTTGGCTTCATTCTTCAGACATTTTGTGGCATGGGACTCAGTCAACCTGGGTATGATTTGCAATCCTCAGTAACCGGTTTGGAGCAGCTCCCCGACAGGACAAGTTTCATCTCGCTTGCTGGGCCTTTTTGAACGCACACCCAACGTATCTATATTGGGCTTGGATTCCAGCCTCCTGAGCCTTTTGTTGCCACAGATTCAGGCAGGCCCTGAGCAGGAGCCCTCAGACCCTGAGTCAAATGCAGTGTGAATACATTTGTGGGTTTAAATCGCCCAGAACATGGTCTCAGAAACACCTAACGCCTTGTTGCTCTCCAGACTGAATAAAATCCTGTAGAAATGAGTCCTTTACACCAAGGGCAAGCACCGCTTTATTTCAGGAGTGAGTGTGTTCAGTGAAGTGAGTTAAACTGAGATAGGATCAAAGCTAGACGAGCATTAACCTGAGAAGCATTTTGGACTCTGTTAGGACGTCCTCAGTAATGCAGCTTCACAGCCCCCAGATAGACAGACACGTAAATGCCACCGTGAGATGGGCTTGCAGTGATGACCACTGGAGGGGCTGGCAGGGCAGCATCCACATCAGCTCATTTAACCAGACGCATCTGTGGGCTGGTGCAAGGTAATAGCAGAAGAGCTGGGAGGTTGAAGGAGGGACTTGAGACACTGAGCAAGCACTCAGTGGGACTGAGATGAAATTCACGGGTGGTGGACGTACTCGAGACACCCCCAGTTGATGGACACACAGGCGGCCCAGGCACAGGGCAGCAGTGGCCGTCACATGCAAGCAGCTTACTTCTGCAAAGCGCATCTCAACTCCCAGCTCCTACAGCTCTGTTTAAGGGGGGTGCAGACAGTGTCCTGCCCTCGTGTGGACACTTCACACCCCAGGCAGCTTTGCTGGTCCATGAGTAATCAAAGGTGCATCTGAGCCCTGAATGGCTGTGACAGCAAGCTGTGGCCAGCTTGGGATGGCGTCCATCACTCAGACCCATAACTTGGGATCAAAACAGTTGATTAGCTGAGGGTTGTCACTTCCTTTTTTATTTATTTATTATTTATTTACTTGACAGAGTTATAGACAGCAAGAGAGAGAGAGACAGAGACAGAGAGAAAGGTCTTCCTTCCATTGGTTCACTCCCTTAATGGCCGCCACGGCCAGCGCTGCACCGATCCAAAGCCAGGAGCCAGGTGCTTCCTCCTGGTCTCCCATGCGGGTGCAGGGTCCCAAGCACTTGGGCCATCCTCCACTGCCTTCCCGGGCCACAGCAGAGAGCTGGACTGGAAAGAGGGGCAACCGGGACTAGAACTCGGCACCCATATGGGATGCCGGTGCCGCAGGTGGAGGATTAACCAAGTGAGTCACGGCACCAGCCCGAGGGTTGTCACTTTCATTCAAGGGTTTCAGCATTGTCCAGACGTGGCCTCAGAATCGGACCTGGGCGGCTCTGTGGCTGACTGGATAGCAGTCAGGGAAACCTTACAGATGTGAGGGGCTGTGGCCAGTCCACACCAGACAGCAGCTCAGCAGGAGGAGCTCTGTCTGTGTGTCAGTCACCCCGCGGAAGCCAGAAAGGGCTTCCTTCTTGCGGCTGAGGACTGGCATTACATGAAAAATGAGGGATAGCAATGAGATTAGCAGTTGAAATGCCGTGTCTCTACAGAGTGTTTAGGGACGGTGAAATTGCTGCCTGGGGGCAGTGGGACCAGCTGAGTTCAAAGGGGCCAGCCAGTGCCAGAGGCAGTGCTGCGCAGCCCCTCCCCTCCGTTTCATTTTCATGACACGGGCGGAGTCAAAAGGTTCAAGGAAAATGTGCATGATGAGAAAACTATGCATGGATTACAATGTTCTTGGCACCAAAATAAACTTATATTTCAATTCCATCTTCCAGAGATTTTAGAAGTACCTCATACATGCAGCCTCCCAGAGACCCAGCCCTCATTCCTGGTGCCACCCAGGTCTCCTGCAATTGGTGTCACCTGTGTCAGGGAGGGGCAGGGATCATGCCCTGGTGGCTCAGAGGGACCCAGGAACCTTCCCCCAGACCAGAGCAGCCCTGGAATGGGAAGCATGGAGAACGCTGAGGGGCGGGCATGAGGCGTCCATGATGCTTTTTCCGAAAGGCCTCAGGAATCAGATTGAAAGAGGTTTTGTTATCAGCTCCTCATGAAATAGAAAGTTCAGTGCATTCAAGCCATTCACTCTCTAAGCTTCTGGTTGATCACGACCCAGGGCTGACCACCATCTGCCCCATGGTTGCAACAATCTGATGAGACCGTGGAGGCCCCCAGCGTGTGGCAAGTATCTTTGTGTCCTGTGGTTTCCTGGTCAGATTGCCCGGCACCTAGGCAGCGTCCCTTTTCCCAAGTGGAGCTCGGTCCTCCTGCCCCCGGGTGTTTGCAGGAGGCACTGGGCCTTCATTCTTTGTCTGAAAGTTCAGGCCTCGGTGTTTGTGTGTGGGAACGTTCCTGGGTGCCTCGCACCAAGCACCTAGTCCTTTACATCCTCACCGTCTTTGCAGGGATCCTGCTCCAGGAGAATGCACTCACGGCTTCAGCTGGGTTCAAGCTTGGATTCTGCCCAGTGCTCTTGTGGGTTCTCGGAGCTCTGTTTCTGATGTAGACACCCCTGCATATGGAGCTTTGCCACAGATGCCAAGGTGATTTGATAGGCAGCAGGACTGGGCATGGGCTCTGGGTTTTGACACTGTATCAGGTCTGTTTTTTATTTTTTATTTTTTTTTGAAAGTTTCTTTTTATTTATTTGAGAGGTAGAGTCAGAAAAAGAGGGACAGACAGAAAGGTCTTCCATCCACTGGTTCACACTGCAACGGCTGGAGCTGGTCCGTTTAGAAGCCAGGAGCCAGCAGTTTCCCCCAGGTCTCCCACATGGGTGCAGGAGTCCAAGCACTTGGGCCATCTTCCACTGCTTTCCCAGGCCTAAGCAGAGACCTGGATCGGAAGAGGAACAGCTGGACTAGAACCAGTGCCCATCTGGGATGCCGTCACTGCAAGTGGAGGATTAACCTACCGTGTCACAGCGCTGGCCCCACATCATCAGGTCTTGTCCAGAGGCACCTGCCCTGTGGGAAGGAGGACGATGCAGCAGCAGCTTTGGGGTCACCTGGGAACTTGGAGCAGCTACTGATGTGCCTGGCCTGGCTCGCAGTCTGAGTTCCCAGGCTAGACACTGCTCAGTGACTGATATGTAGCCAGGATAGAAAACATTGCTCCAAAGAGACACTAATAACACCTTTTCCTTTCTCTTTCCACCTCAATGTACAGATCAAAACATGGTCATTTTGGAATATTGGAAAAATACAGAAAAGTATGGTATAATAAATAGAAATCTTATATAATCTTGTCATTCAGAAACAACCATTATTAGTACATTATTATGTTTAGTGTATATTTTTACTCATCCACAGCATTTCCTGAGATGTTTTCAATGCTATTTAACATTTTAAAACATGTTTATTAGACCACTCAGTTTTATATCTACATGCAATAACTTATTTAGTAGTTCCTTAATATTGGACATTTAGTAGTTTTTTCAATATTATTTTTAAAAATGTTTCCCTAATTTTCTATACCAAGGAATCATTGGTTTGTAATTGGAGGGTTTATTCTCTTCTATAGTATCCTGTCCAGTAGACAGAGTATTGGTCAACATGTTTGGGTTTTGGTTTTTTCTGGCACCACAGAGAACTGTTTTCGCAGCCTGCATGAATGCCAGCTGCTGAGAGAAGGAAGTTGTATAGGGAAGCAGTGCAGCCTCAGTTGCAACATTGTTACCTAAGTTCACATGAAAACCTAGCATGATTTCAAAAAATACCAACACTGAAACATCACCAGCTAGACAGAGCATCACTAATTAGACAAAGGTATAATAAAAGTGTGCTGGACATGTCCTGGGCATGGTCTTGGCTGCCCTGCTGCCCCACATATAGGGGTCTTCTCAGTTTTGCTTCCCCTGTTAGGATCACTGTGGAGACCCCAACCACAACAAACACCACAGTCAAGGTCCAGTCAGTGCCGCTTCTGTCTGAACTCTGTTCAACAAACGTTTATTGTCCTGTATCATATGTAAGAAGCTATGTTCATCACCTAGTATTCCAGCTCTTCTGTAGTCAGCTGTAGGAAGAATGACCCGCGGGGCTCTGCATCCCAAGGGCTTGGCGCACGGGGTCTCACAGTCCCACCACGGGGTCCCCCAGGCCCTCCAGTTACCGCTGTCAGGACCTGGGCATTGATTGACCCTATGGGCAGTTTCCTGGGAGTCCTCCCCTCCCCTTCCTCATGCCATTCACCCAGCAGTACACCACCACCCTGGGTCTCACACTGGTTGGCCCAAGATTGTATAATTAAGACAGAGAATGACATCAATAAACTTTGTAATCCTTAGGGAAATTCTGCATGGTCATAATTTTAAGTTTAAATGACAGCAGGTTACGAGCAAGAGGGGTCATATGCAGGCCCACACTTCCCGGGGACACTGGTGAGTGTCTGACTTTGAGCATTCCTAAGCCAGGGGTCACGTGTCTGCTATCAGCATATGTGCCTGGGAAAAGGGCCGGATGTGTGGTCCTGGTCCTTGCTGTGACCTGGAGATGATTTAGTCATGCTGGGAAGAGAAAGATTCTCCCAGGAGGAGAAAGGCTTGGCAGCACAAATACCAGAAAGACAAGCATTTTCTTCACTTAAGCTTCTCTGCCCCTGGAAGAGCCCAGGCTGCCAGGCCTTGCTTCTGCTCTGGGAGGCTGATGCTGTCTCTGTGCCTGCACTGTGCCCACAACCTGCTGTGGACAACCTGCACAAGAAGTCCTGCCATCCTGCCACCCCACAGGCCACCCCTTCTGCAGGCTGGGAGGTATCCTGAGCCCATGCACATGGCAGCCTCAGGGCCCATACCAAGCTCCCTTCTGAAACCTGCGTTCATGATGGGGCTTCCACTGTATCAGGCAGCTTTTTTCTTAGGGAACAGCTTTCTCTGCCTTTTCAGTTAAACTTTCAATTCAAGCACAACTGGATTGAAAAAAATTACATCAGAGGCAACGCTTTGCTCTCGGGTCAAGATGGCGGGGAGGCCTGCTGTTGCAGCATCAGGTCGGTGGCTGGATGGTATTCGAAAATGGTATTACAATGCTGCAGGATTCAATAAACTGGGATTAATGCGAGATGATACAATACATGAGGATGAGGATGTAAAAGAAGCCATAAGAAGGCTTCCTGAGAAACTTTATAATGACAGGGTGTTTCGCATTAAGAGAGCACTGGACCTGACCATGAGGCATCAGATCTTGCCTAAAGAGCAGTGGACAAAATATGAGGAGGATAAATTCTACCTTGAACCATATCTGAAAGAGGTTATTCGGGAAAGAAAAGAGAGAGAAGAATGGGCAAAGAAGTAATCACATATTTGAAAACTGTAGATACTGCTGTCCTCGTGTATTTTTCCAAAACTGATTAAAGCTGAAACACAACTTAAAGAAAAAAAAAAAAGAAAAAAGAAAAAAATTACATCAATGACAGATGTATAATTAACAAATACAATAGCCAAACAGCTTGTTGTGATGAGGGCGAAGGAACCCTGGAGTGCTCCCTTCTGGGCTGGCGTGGCCAGCACTCTGGTGCCCACACACAGGCCAGGTCGCCTGCTCTTAGATTTCATGTAAAGAAATCGTCTCGTCTCTCCATGTTCTGTGTCAATGGATCCCTTTCATTCCATGGCCATATAGTTCTGCTATAGAGGACATCACACTGTCTGTCCCACAACTGATGGGCATGGGGGTCACTTCCCTTTTTGGCAATTACAAATCTGCAAATGGTGCCTCGTGCATCTCTGGGAAGACATTTCTCTCTCTCTCTCTCTCTCTCTCTCACACTGTCTAACTCTGCCTGTCAAAAAAAAAAAAAAAAGAAAACAGGGACTTTCATAGCTTTCCCTGGGACACTGATAATATCATAGAGTGACATTGGCAAAAGCATGGAGATTACACAGCCCAACAACTCGCATCACTAAATCCACACCCACCCTGAGAGACTTAGCAGAGCAGCCTGGGACCTAGGTGCAGTAGTAAGTAAGGCTGGAATCTATTTATGAGCAGTGATGGAAATGGAAATCACTTGTGCCATGCACATGTTGCACGTCGTTTCTTGCTGCAGGCCTCTTCCTAACATTGGCTTCACTGCTTCAGCATACTTGAAGGGAAATTCATTCATTCCTTTTTAGGCAAGTGGTTTGTAAAGCGGAGTTGAGCTGTGATTGAGTATTGTCTGCTGCCTTTTTAGAGCATCAAGTGGTTGTTGAATGAATGAGTGAAAGGGGGAGAGGTAGTAGCACCCAGTGGTAGATGAAGTGGTCTGGGGGGCCAGCGTCTGCACTGCGGAAAAGTCCACAGCACCTGGAAGAAGTGGGATGACCTTGACTCTGGCTGCTGTCACTTAGGGCACAGTGATGCCCCAAAGGTAACAGATGACCCCAGAAGAAATGGCTCTGAAGGATGGGCAGGCCCCTCCAGGCAACAGGGCTTCCGGAACCATATCACAGAGTTCTGTAAAACCAAAGGTGACTACAGCAGGCATCTGAGAGCAAGTCACCAACAGAGCCACACTCAACCATACTATTTCCCAGAATGCCTCAGGGGTGCTGTGTCTCCAGAGGTTTTGTCTCTGAGCACATTTTTATGAGGGTCGTGTTGTAGGAAAGTAGCAATAAATGGTGCACGAGTGTCCTTCCAAAGTTCATGGAAAAGTATAATTAAATAAGTTTGCTTTGGTGTAAAAAAAATTGAAATCTATACATAGTTTTCTTAGAGATTTATTTGTTTATTTGAAAGGCAGAGAAACAGAGAGAGGAGAGGGAGGGAGAAAGTGATCTTCCATCTGCTGGTTTACTCCCCAAATGGCTGCCACAGCCAGGGCTGGGCCAGGCCAAAGCCAGGAGCCAGGAACTCCATCGTGGTCTCCCATGTAGGTGCCGGGACCTGTGAGCCAGCTGCATTGCCTTCCCAAGTGCAGTGAGCTGGGAGCTGGATTAGAAGCAGAGCAGCCAAAGACTGGAACCTTGAAACTGCACTCTGATGTGGATGCTGGCCTTGCAAGTGACTTAACCCATTCCACCATGTTTCTTTCGTAATATGCATTTCCATGGACTTTCTGAGGATAGCTCATATTTGAGGCTTTAGTAATTTCAAAAAACTGGATTTTGAAGACAGAAGAACAGAGAACCTTTTGTTGTTATTGTTTTGAGAACTTTTTGCACTAAGACCTTCCAGGTCGGGCTCTGCACACAGCTAGGTCCTTGGGACCAAGAAGGAGAAAGAGCTCAGGACCAGGATGTGCACCTGACACCACCCTGGCTCCATGTCTGTGACTCCTGTGCTAGGGGAGAGTTGGCTACATGATGGCTGTCCTTTTACAAAATTGGTGGTTTTTAAAGTTCCAAGCACAAATTAGCATTTTATTAACAAATCCTTTACTTATCTTCTTAAAAGGCTTCCAGGGAAATTGCCCTTCATGTTCAAAGCAGAGACATTGGAGCAAGGCAGGCTCAGAAGATGCTGATGGCACCATCCTAACAGCCACGGTGGGAAAAGCAGGTGACCCAGTCTGAGTGCCTCTCTCAGGGAACACACGCCAACATCCTGACACCTGCTGGCCGCTGCGAGCTGAGTAAACAGCACTCGTGCCCTCCAGAATAATCACATTCACGGCACAGCTGTGGCACAAGGGTTCCCTGGGCAGAGCCAGGCACCGTGGTCGGGCTGGGTCTCTGGGAAGGTCCCGGGGCCAGGCCAGGTGAGCCCAGGGCTGAAGGGCTGTGCAGCAGAGGGGAAGTGTCGGGTGAGTCAGCCCCACATCCTGAAAAGCTCCCTACAGCCACCCCATAGATGTTTTCTCAGTGCCAACATGGTGGGGAAATGATTAGTTTACTTAGAAGAAGGAGCAGGTGTTCAGCCTAGCAGTAAAGATACATGCATCCCACTTCGGAGTGCCTGGTTTGATTCCCAGCTCAGGCTCCTGATTCTGGCTTCCTGCTAATGTGCAGTCTGTGAGGCAACAGTGATGGCTGCAGGACTTGGGTCCCTGCCACCCTGGTGGGAGACCAGATTGAATTCCTGGCTCCAGCTTTGGCCTGGCCCAACCACCACTGCTGCAGCCATTTGGGGAGTGAACCAGCAAATGGAAGCACTCTCCCTGTCTGTCTCTGTCTCTGCCTCACAAATAAATAATTTCTTCTAAAAAAGATAAGACTAGAAAGCTAAAGTTTAACTTTTAAAATGATTTTTAAGCATTTTTATTTTTAACAAGCCCTACCTTTCCTCCAAAGTCAAGCGGAAGACAGTTGGGGTCAGTGTAGGATGAAGAGAGTCTGAAGCTGTTGTCCCTTCCTCCACTCACTTCCAGCAGAAGCACTGCTACCTGTGCCACTGCAAAAGAAAAGAATCATTAAAGTTCTTAATTTCA
Organism: Oryctolagus cuniculus; assembly: GCF_051225735.1. NCBI lineage: Eukaryota > Metazoa > Chordata > Mammalia > Lagomorpha > Leporidae > Oryctolagus > Oryctolagus cuniculus. Next base: position 94,450,341 of record NC_142882.1, read on the forward strand.
TAACAGATCTCATCTAATAAGAATAAGCATGTTATAAAATTCATTTTAAATAATAATCACATGTCATTTGTAATAGTTCTCTAATAATGTATTGAGTGCTTTTATCCCCATAAACAGTGTATTAGGACACTTAAAAATCTGTGGAAAATATAATTAAAAGTTAAGTTTATTTTGACACAAAAAATCTTTGAAATCTGTGCATAGTTTTTTCATAATGTGCATTTTTCGTGAACTATTTGAAAACTCCCTGTTTGCATTTCTGAAATGTTTGCATCAAAATAAACTTATCTATCAGTTCTGTTTTCCATGAACTTTTTGAAATCCCCTAGCCCATAAGATCTGCAAATCCTTTGTCCTGACATAGAGACTAGACTCAAACATGTTTGGGACAATAGGGTTGATACCAACACGGCCTTTGGGACATTAAAAAACAGAGGAAGAAAAACACACTGGCTCTGAGGCTCTGCAGGTCCAAGAAGAGTTCGATTTGGACACTTGACTTTCAGTGTGATAGGAGACGGTCCTTTCCCACAAATGATCTGGCAAAAGTGCAGAAAGCTCACCCCTGAGCTGTTAGCAGACGCCCCTCTTATCTGGCTCAGTCTCCTGCAGCATTCACAGCGTGGCAGTCTGCTCTGTCTGCCTCAGCTGACCCCACAAGCCCTGGTTCTCCTCGTCTTGCTCTCTCCAAGTCTTTGAAAGGTTCCCCTGTCGAGAGGTCACTCTGCTGCTGCAGCAGGTGACCGCTGTGGTCTGCATCTGTCCTGATGGGACAGCAGCGCTTGCAAAAGTCTGCCATCGAAGACTAGAGGATGCTGGCCCTCCAGGCTGGTCTGTGTGCAGGTGAAGGTCAGGCAGGATATAATGGGCTGCTCCAGTTGCTGGTGCTCTGGAGGAATCTCTTAGCTTACTACATGAAAACTGAGTAACTTATTGATGACAAAGAAGGACTTTCCTGCTTTGGCAAACAATACTCTCCAGTATTTCACTGGGAAATTTCTCACTTTAATAGAGAAAAGAATGCATCACAGCTCTGAGATCTCTGTGGAAGTGAGCCATCTGCACCTTCCCTCTCTATTAGCCAGTGGGTGGCAGTGTGGGAAACAGTCGTCTGATGGCTCCTGTCTTCTTCCTGGACTGACAGCCCTAGGAGGGCCACAGCCACTCCTGTCTCATCACAGGGCCTGGAGTCTCAGCAGGGCTCAGCCAGCATCCCGTGGACTGCAAGCTGACTCGTTCTCCTTGGGACATTGTCAGCCTTAGAATGTATATGTCGGGTGGAAGCTGGTTTATTATTATCATTTATTATTATTATCATCATCATCATCATCAGTGACACTGTAGTCATTGTATATTTTCCACAGCTCCTGGTGCTTACAGCCTGAAAAGGCAATATTAGCATTTCCTGTGAGAAGCATCTATGGTGTGGTGAGAAACTGGTCAGGTGTCATTTTTGGGAGATTAGGTAACTGTTTTCTAGTGGAGTGAATTGCCTGCTGTTGCAAGTCAGGGCTTTGCTAGACTGGTTTACCAGGCCAGGGGGAAAGAGATAAGGGGATCTCTTGTGAGAGGTCATCTGTTTTGAAAGCCTGGAAGATTCCATGAACTGGATCCAAGGTTACAACACCGGAAGATGTCTCGGATTGGGCAGGGTGATGAGGCCTCCGGCTAAACATAAAAACATAAATTCTTCATGCTCTTCTCTTTGGAAAGCCCCCTGTGCTACAGTGTCTGTAGTAGGGAATCAGTGTGGGATGAAACTGATAGCAAAGAGAAATAAGCTTCCACAGAGCCTCCTGGGACAGGGCAGCTCCCTTCCCTCCTGGCCTGTGCCCTTTGAGACACCTCTGCACTGCAGACAGAATGCGACCCCTCGCCATGGCCCATGGCTGCCCTGCCTCCACCTCCACAGCCTCCCTGGTGGGAGGACTCAAGGTGCTGCCTCCCAGAGGAGCCTTACCTGGGCCACTGCTTCATCTCCACCAGAGCTACTAGTTCAGAGGCAAAACTGGAACTGAACGCTCTGCGGCAGGGAGGCCGGGTTTGTCTCCTGTTTGCATTGCTAAGCCTTCCTGGGGAGCTTTTGTTGCAGTGAAACAAATATTAGAAGAACCCTCCCCTATTATAGAGTAGAAAGGCATTGACAGGATGGTTGTAGGTGGTGCTGTAATGAATTCCATTGGTCTCTCTGTGTGGCAGTAGTCTTGGCTGAGAAGGAGCTACCCACCCAGGGTCTGCCCTATACACCTGATTGGTGCCTGTGTCTCTCTTTAATCCATGCTGGGATCCTATACTGGCTGTTTACTACAAAAAAAGAGAGAAAGAGAGAAAGAGAGAGAGAAAGAAAGAAAGGAAAGAAAGAAAGAAAGAAAAAGAAAGAAAGGGAGAGAGAGAGAGAGAGAGAGAGAGAGAGAAGGGAAGGGGAGGGGAGGGGAGGGGAGGGAAGGGAAGGGAAGGGAAGGGAAGGGAAGGGAAGGGAAGGGAAGGGAAGGGAAGGAAGTTTGGAGTAGGATCTGGGCAAGGGCATTGCAGAATCTCGGTGTAAAATGGAAATTCGCCAGAGGAATCCCTTCGCTGTGGAGAACTTACTGGAAGCAGAAGGTCTCGCCCCTAAAATCTTCCACACCAAAGCTCCTTCTCCCTCCAGCCTGCCCAGGTTGCCCACACTTCTGTCATCCCTGGCCTCTGATAACCTGGGTTTGCAACTGACAGCTCTTATCTCACTCTTCCTTTTCACCTAGCCTATATGGCCCAGTCTCCTTCATCCATGACTTCTTTGTTGTTGTTGTTGTTGTTGTTAAAGATTTTTTATTCATTATTTGAAAGGCAGAGTTACAGAGAGGCAGAGAGAGAGAGAGAGGTCTTCCATCCGTTGGTTCACTCCCCAAATGGATGCAATAGCTGGAGCTGGGCTGATCCAGAGCCAGGAGCCTCCTACGGGTCTCCCACATAGGTGCAGGGGCCCAAGGACTTAGGCCATCTGCCAATGCTTTGCCAGGCCATAGCAGAGAGCTGGATCTGAAGTGGAGCAGCTGGGACCCAAACCAATGCCCATATGGATGCTGGCACTGCAGGCAGTGGCCCCACCCACTATGCCACAGCGCCAGCCCCCATCCACATCTTCTTGCCCCATCCGTGCCCCAGCTGTGTCCTCACCAGACAGGATGGAGTGCATCCATGGGCTACCGAGCAGGGGAGTGACCCCATAACCATGCTGTCTGCTGCCAGGGTCAGAGTCCAGCCTCTGGCCGCAGCAAGGCCCTCGAGACAGCCCTTGCCATTACTTCCTCATGCTCAGTACTGGTCCCTGGATCTTCCCTCACTGGACAGATGTCTCATGCCTCCCTGCCAGTGCCCACTTCTGTGCCTTCTCATACTGTCCCTGAGCCTCTCCTCCCCATGTTCCCAACACAGCTCAGGGACACATCTGGGGAAGCCTTCTCCACCCCCTGTCTGATTGAGGTGTCCCTCTCTCCTCTCTTAGCTGAAAATTAGCAGTCTGAGCCCTTGCACTACTCCTTTTCCAACATTTCGTGTGGTTTTCCATCTCAGCACCCATTACACTGCAAACGTCCCTATCTCAGTCGTTTGACTGAGTCCCTTCATTGCACAATGTCTGTACTCAGCAAATGTCTAATCGATAGAGGAATTGACTGATTGGTTCATAGATGACAGTAGTACAGGCTTGTGGGATTTGGGTATAAAATAACTTGGGAATTACACTGTGAAATAGTCACAAGGATTCAGCAAACTCACACACCCCCATATAACCTCAAGTCAACACTAAATAATAAATGGACAGACTTAGGGGGAAGTGCAAGCTTACGTCCAAATGTGAAAACCATTCTCCAAGAAAATTTATTGTGAAGTTAATATGAGCTCTCTGTCCCCTCTCCCATCCAGATGTACAGACAAGTGGTTATGTAATACTTTTGGTTTTGTGTTTCTTTTGCAAATTGAGCTAGCACATGGTGAGTGGCTGGGTTCTGCCGCCCAGCTTTTGAGCTGTTTCCAAGCATAAAATTACAATTCCAGATAATTCTGTCCAAAGACCAGGGTCTCCTTAGGGGGAGAGGAAGGTACAGACCTCCCCAAGCCACGCAGCCATGGCATCCCCAGCTGTTTCACAAGGCAGTGCGATGTTCTGTAACCCTAAGTCTCCAGCTTTCTAAGAAAGGGAACGCCTGTGTCTCCATGCTCCGGGTCCCAACCCATTCACAGCACCACCCACGCAGCATCTGTAGTTCTTAAGCCAGGAGCACACATTATTTTAAAAAGTTCCTTGCGCTTATGTACAAAACTCAGCTTTTAGGGGGGAAAAATCTGCCTTGAATGGGTGTGCCACAGCGTGGAAATTTGCCTGGCCCCCTCAGAGCGCCAGAACGAGCAGCATCGGGGACTCGGGTAAGACGCAGCACACTCTGGGTTCTCGCTTCTCCAGCTGCTGGCCTCGGGGACCGGGCAGTCAGCTTAAAAGGGAAAACAAATCCTGACGTTGCCTCAAGGACGCGTGCCCCAGCCGGCGTGGCGCCCGGGCCTCGCAGGGACAGCGCCCTGGCCTCGCAGGGACAGCACAGCCCCGGGGCTCCAGCCCCGCCGGTGTCCCTCAGATCGAGACGCCGGGCCTGGCACAGGAGCAGACAGACAGGGCTCCCGCGTCCCGGGCCTGGCGGGGCCGGCCTCTGCGCTCCTCACTCCGGCTGCCCTGCGGCACTGCCGGCTGCAGTGGCCACTTTCCGCCCTCCGAGGGTCTTTGCGACCACTCGCCTCTCATGGTCCCCGAGGGAGAAAACGAAATTCAAGTCGTTTCTTCAGAATCACAGTGTCACGGTTACCTCGCGTGAAGTCTGACGGAGAGTGAGGACACGCCGTCCCGGGCAACGCGAAAGCGAACAGCTGGCGGGCGTGAGGGCGCTGGCCCGCGCGGGAAGCCGAGGACGTGCGGTCGGTTGGTGGTAAATAGGATTAAGCCTGTAGGGTGCGATTTTAAAACACCACCGCCCCAGAGAGGGGGACCACCTCCGCCCGGCGAGCGCCGCCATTTCGCCGTTTTCAGTGCCTCGGTTCCCTGTGAGAGCTGCCGCCAGAGTCGTGGGAATAAATGCATTTATTTTGGTGTGAAAGTAAAACCCATGCTCGGTTTGTTCATAATATACACTTTTCATGTGAACTTCTGAAGACCGCTTTTTATTCCTTTGTATTTGCTGTATTTCCAAAAATAGCTAAAGGGAAGGCAAGAGGTTTTCTCCTTAAGGAGGGAGGCGTGCCTGGTGTGAGGTGGCAGAGGGATAAGTGGCTGCCCTGGGCCTGGTTTCGGATCGGCGTGAGGGGCGCCCATGTGACTGAGACTGGGCCACTCGAGGAGCGTGCTCACGTGATGCAGGCTGGGCCATTCCCCGAGGACCAATCACGTGATGCAGGCTGGGCGACTCCGCGCTCCAGCAGGCATTGCCAGCATTGCCAGCACCTCTCAGGGTTTGGGGCAGGAGACCCCAGTGGACCTAAGTGATGCCCAGCGCAGGACTGTGATAGCCACACGAAAATGAAGAGACAGGCATAGAAGAATGCCAGCCCTGGCAGTTGAGGGTTTTCAGTGCCTTGTTCCTTAGTTCAGTGCCTCAGTTTCGCTAATCATAAATAGCGAGAGTTGAGCTCTAAGACCCTCTCGGAGCTGGCCCTGAGGCGAAGGGCGTCCCCTCAGCTGGGCCGGTCTTCTGGAAAGTGCAGGATAAAGCCGAGTCTGGTCACACTTCCCAACCCCGGCAAGACCTTCCTCTAGAACACAGGTGGGACACACACAGCCAGGGGCCTGATCCAGCCTCTGCTACCGCATTCATGGCAGCATGGCCGCCTGCCTCCTGTCTGGTAGAGTGGGGCCCTTGGGATCAAGCCCTTTAAACTGCAAGGCCGATTGGGAGGACCCATGGCCCTGGTGAAGGGCGCGTCCATCCCAGCTCTGCGAGACCCCAGCCTGCAGCCCAGGCTCTGGTTTTCCCATGCCTGAGCATCCAGTGTTAATGGTGAAGGTCGAAGCTCAGTTGGTTGCCCTGCCTTGGGGTGGGGCAAGTTCTGGAAACAGCAATAGGCCCTGTGGCAAGACTTCCCTGCACCCAGATGGTTTGTGTGCAGCAAAAGCTTGTGCTGGTCTGCTCGTGGGTTAACTTGGTGGCTGGTAGTGATTCTGACTCAGTGAACCCGGGAAATGGGCCTTGGATTAAAAAGCCCCAGGAAAAGAGAAGGCCCAGGCTTCCTCCTAGATAAAAGCCCTGACCTCAGAATGGTGCAGTGTGTACTGCCATGTCCTCCTCTTGCCGATTTAAAAATGAAACTTAAAAGGAATAGTTGAATTAAGTAGAAGTAAGTAAAAAAAAGATACCTCATGTTAAAAGCATGAAGTAAAAATGTGCACAAATGCAGCTCGGGTTGTAAAACCACCACAAGGGGCAGGTGAGGTTTCACAGGAAAGACAGCAGGTATTGCGAGCTGCAAGTCTCTCCCAGGAACAGACAGGCACCCACTGGACGTGGCTCCTGCAGTCCTAAGTGTCTAGCACAGATTCCCAAGACATAGACTGGATTCCTCCCCTTCAAGCCTCAGGCACAGCCCTGGGACCTCAGGACCCCAGCCAGGCCACACAGCAGCAGCCCTGCAAGCAGAGGGGCCAGACTCCAACACTACTTGAACCCAATCCAGATTTAATTCAGATTCAAGTGTTGGTCCTCCCTACTAAGGGTCACCTGTGCCGGGTACTTTGCCCAGGGCTGCTCCTGGGAGCCATACACATGTCGGCCACGTGTCAGCTGTGGTCAGAGTGAGAAGAAAGACTCCAAGGGACTCAGGGGTTTCCTGGTAGAAGAGCCGCTGGGCCCCAGGGCAGCTGTGGCTCCCACCTGTGGCCCCAACACTGCTGGTGAGAATGTATCGCTCACTGCTGTGTAGTCAAACAGTGGAGTTTTTTGCATTCCCACTTTTCTACTTTTTCAAGTCTTTATGACATATATGTGAAGCATGAGTTCAAAGGACTCTGCTGAGCCCTGACCGTGAAAGCGGGCAGGGGCCTGTGCACACTAGGGTGCAAGTGAGTCCCCCCCCCCCTTAGCTGCTTCTCATTCATTCCCAGCATGGAAAGGATAAGATGCATCCACAGAGAAAACAATTCCAGCCCAAAGCCACACAGCAGGAGCTCAGACTGGCAACACCACCTGGGAATCTACTCCACCCAGGCTCCCAAGTGCCCCTGGAGTGGTGCGCAGCTGAGGTCCTGCTCCTGAGTCTGCTCCTCAGGGGATGATCCCATGTGACCTTTCCTCCACTGCCTACACCCCACACAATGTGCCTAGCAGTCCCAAGCATCCCTGCTGACCACTGGGATTGGCAGTCTGTGCACAGCACCTACAGGACATGGTGCCATGGAGCCACCAAGCAGCCAACATGGGCCCAGGGAGGGGCATGCAGGGGCATCTCTGTCTTTAGAACAGGTCACTCCTGTGATACCCACTCATGCCCTGGCCTCACTGATGTTCTGTTGAGGTTTGTGGTTGTTGTTTCCTCTTGCTGCCCTTTCCAGAGAGGGGCTACTAATGGGTTTGGGACTTCTTTTTGTCAACTCATGGGTAAACCAACAAACGTGTGTGTATTTTAGAGATGAACTGGAAACAGATTTGTGCATTACAGACTTTTTAAATTGGGGCAGTGGCCATGACTGCCACACAGAGTCTCTGTGTGGAGAAGGAATGCTGTACCTTGTTTCTGGTCAGAAATGCTCATTTATGATGATTTATTTTACTTGAAAGTCATGGATACAGAGAGAGAGAGTTCTTCCATCTGCTGGTTCATTCCCCCAAATGGCCACAATGGCCAGAGCTCAGCCAGACCAAAGCCAAGAGCCAGGAGTTTCCCAGGACCTCGACCGTCCTTTGCTGCTTTCCCAGGCACATTAACAGAAGCTGGATTGGAAGTGAAGCAGATGGGACACAAATCAGTGCCCATATCAGATGCTGGTGTCAGCTTTACCTACTACACCACAACACTGGCCCCCAGAAATGCTCATTTCTTTGTGAATTATAACTCTCTTCCAGACTTTTTCTATCACAAGAAGGAAAACAGTGTTTCTTATAGATAACTAACAACCACCAGAGAGGAAACCATGTCTTCCAAATTAGAATTTGAGCAAAATCTCAGAGGAGGAGAAAGTAGAAAATAGTAGAAATTGAAGAAATTTCACTTTTTCAGTGTGGTAAACTGGGGGACTACCAATGATAAAACCACTGTGCCTGGCAGCATGGATTGCTCCTTGCTCTGCTCTTCATATGAACGTTATACTGTAACACTCGGCATGTGGGCTCCTTGCTGTCATCTGAGTGTGAACTCCATGCTCTAATACTCAGCACGTGGGCTCCTTGCTGTAATCTGAGTGTGAACCTGTGTTCTGACACTGGATGTGTGAGCTCCTTGCTGTAATCTGAGTGTGCACCCTGTGTTCTAGTACTCGGCATGTGGGCTCCTTGCTGTAATCTGAGTGTGAACTCCGTGTTCTGACACTGGATGTGTGAGCTCCTTGCTATAATCTGAGTGTGCACCCTGTGTTCTGAAGCTGGATGTGTGAGCTCCTTGCTATAAACCAAGCGTGAGCATACGCTTTCTGCCACTCTAACCCAAGTGACAGTCTGGCGTTCCTGTGGGCTGAGTAACTAGTGGTTCTGCCCTGCCCCGTGACATAGGCTCACTGAATCCTCTGTCTGGCCGATGTTCATTTTATTCTCTGTGCCGCATGTGGCTCTGGAATGTCCCATGATGAGTTCATGGTCAGAGTCATCCCCGTGAGGGCTGATCTTTTCCTTCAGGGCAATGAGTCCTTCTGATTCACCCTTGGCAGCTGTCTCTGACCTGTTTTTATTAAATGTGTTTAGTGGAGTGAATGAATGAAGGGATGAATGAATGAGGAAGAACCAAGCAGCCTCCGTGCATGGTGCAGAGTGCAGAGCAAAGAGCCTCACTCCAGGCTCTGGCTCCACCTCCCATGGCACTCCCCAGCCCCTGAGGCCTGACTGTAGATTCTAGGGGGTGAACTGTTCTTGCCCTGGGCCTGCACAGGGAAGCCCCTCCTGATACACGATATGTCAGATTGCTTTTGGATGGTTCAGACCAAGTAGTGTGATGTGATGTCTGCTTTAAAGCAGTGTTCTGTGGAAAACATAGCAGGAATAAAAGCAGAGACCATTTAGGAGGCAGATGGAAGAAACTGACAAGAGTCCAGCTTCTTTGGCAGCTATTAATATGTACTGGAGAAAACAACAAATTAAAACAATTACAGATTTACTTGGGCAGTACCCAGTGTCTGAGTGGATTTAGGCAGCTCTGGAGGAACGTGTTCCAAGGTTGTGTCTTAGCATGGATGTGCCCAGGCCTGTGGATAACGAGAGGCGTCTGCCCCCGTCATGGCTGAGGGAAGCTAGGGGCCCAACTCCATAAAATCAGGAGCATTTAAAGACTTCAGAGAGGCAGGCAGCTTGTTTTCCTCTTCAGTTAAGGTAAAGCATGGGTTTTCTTTTTTTTTTTTTTAACTTTTATTTAATGAATATAAATTTCCAAAGTACGATTTATGGATTACAATGGCTTCCCCCCCCTACCGTCCCTGCCACCCACAACCCTCCCCTTTCCCACTCCCTCTCCCCTTCCATTCACATCAAGATTCATTTTCGATTATCTTAATATACAGAAGATCAGCTTAGTATACCTTAAGTAAGGATTTCAACAGTTTGCTCCCACACAGAAACATAAAATGAAAAATAATAGATGATTTTTTTAAATGATGATGAAATCAGATCAGACCTATTGTCATGTTTAATCCCAGTGAGAGTCAAGTTGGGAGTTGATAATTTCTTTTTTTTTTTTTTTTTTACAGAGGATCAGTTTAGTATGCATTAAGTAAAGATTTCAACAGTTTGCACCCCCATAGAAACACAAAGTGAAATATATTGTTTGAGTACTCGTTATAGCATTAAATCTCAATGCACAGCACATTAAGGACAGAGGTCCCACATGAGGAGTAAGTGCACAGTGACTCCTGTTGTTGACTTTACCAATTGACACTCCTGTCTATGGCATCAGTAATCTCCCTATGCTCCAGTCATGAGTTTCCAAGGCTATGGAAGCCCTCTGAGTTCTCCAATTCTTATCTTGTTTAGACAAGGTCATAGTCAAAGCATGGGTTTTCTTAAGGAACAGAATAACCAGACCCCAGATCAGCCCTGGGTGTCCAAGAACAGCCCGTACGGTGCTCACCACAGTACACCTGCCCAGATCCACCCAGAGGCTGAATGCAGCACCAGGAGTCGAGTCTCCCACCTGCTGAGCTATGCCGTGAACCTTCCACAAATGGGCAGTTCTGCTGGCACCGTTTGCAGGAAGTTCTGAAACAAGCAAAACGGTTGAGCAGTGAATCTACATCAGAATGTGGTCTCCTCTGGTGCTTGGGCAGGGTCTGCCCAGGAGTGGGAGGCATGAGGGATGACATATGTTCTGTGTTGCAGTGGAGTTTAGTCACATAGGCAGATGCACCTGTGAACTTCAAATGCTATGCTCAAGATCATTCCACGAAGTTTGCAAATGTTCCCTCAAAACCTAAAACAGCAGCAACTGTAAACTAATATTAGTTTTAATTGTTTATTTGAAAGGCAGAGAGAGAGAGAGAGGCCTCCAATCTACTGTTTAGTCCTTGAATGCCTGCAACAGCTGGCGCTAGGCCAGTCTGAAGCTAGGAGCTGGGAACTCCATCCATGTTTTCCTTTATTTTCCTGACGAAGGTTGCTCTCTGATTTAATAGTGAAAGTTCCCTGGTTCAGCTGAGAGAAGTCCATGTCCTGACCTCAGAGGTGTGTCATCTTAGCCTTCATCCTCTGTTCCCTAAAGGGGAACCTATTGGGCTGCTTCCACCAGAGGTCCTCATTGATGATGGCCGCTGGCTGCTGGAAAGGGTATGGCCAGTGGTTGTGGCCACCTGGACCACAGCCCATTGCCTTGAAGAAAGTAGAGGCCAGCTGTTTGCTGGGAGAGCAGTCTTTTTCCCAAGTCGTGCCAGCTGAGGTCACTGTATCAGTGGAAACACCTTGAAGGCCCTCAGAGCTGGGCAGTCTGCTGGGTGCTGGGTATGGACAGCACCACAGCTGTGCCAGCTCAACTTTGTGATCAAGGCAGCTGCACATCTGCAGAAGCCAGCCAGAGAAGTTGGCCGGAATCATTCTGCCCTGGGAACAGGGGCCAGTGGCCAGAGAGCCCCTGCCTGGAGAGAGTCCTCACCAGCACTCCACCCAGTGAGAACATGGAAGGGGAGCAGAGGGAGACCCCACAAAGCTGAAGAGGGTGGGACGATACCCCACATGCAGCGCTGGTGCAAACTCTTTGGGTTGGTTGTGTATTGTCTGATCCTGTGCTGCCAGCCAAGGCTCCCTCTGTAAGGCAGACAGATGGTGACGCGCTTTAGAATTCCCATGGGTGTGGAACCAGGAAGCCTGTAGAGCACGATGCATGTTTAAAAAGCCTCCTGAAGAAAGTACCATGGGGCTGGCACTGTGGTGCTGTGGCGCAGCGGGTTAAAGCCCTGGCCTGAAGCGCCAGCATCCCATATGGGCGCCAATTCTAGTTCTGGCTGCTCCTCTTCCAATCCAGATCTCTGCTAAGGCCTGGGATAGCAATAGAAGATGGCTCAAATCCTTGGGCCTCTGCACCCATGTGGGAGACCCAGAAGAAGCTCCTGGCTCCTGGCTTCAGATCGGCTCAGCTCTGGCCGTTGTGACCATCTGGGAAGTGAACCAACAGATGGAAGATCTCTCTCTATCTCTACCTCTCTCTGTAATTGTATCTTTCAAATTAATAAAATAAATCTTAAAAAAGAAAGTACCAGGATCTTTGGCCTTGTTTCTGTGCATGACCACCTGGTTACTGTGGTGAGGGCAGCAAGAGCCTGGCCAGGTCTGACATCCAAAGCCAGGGGCCATATTTCTTCACTGTTAACCACAATTTTGGTTCAAGTTTGATCCCTTACAAGCTCCCTGCTTCAAAAGCCCCAAGCCTCTTTGTTTTACAGTGCTTGCCTAAACATGTCTTTCAAAGAGCCAGATTTGTAAGCATGACTTCCTTGTAATCCTCTCGTTTCCTTTTAAAACAGACTCCCAAGTGCATTACCAGGGTCTGGCTTTGTGTTTCCCGAGTTAAGTCTGATGTCTTGAAACCTGGGGGGCTGGGCCTACCAGGTCCGTGCTGCCAGGCAGCTGTGCCTTTGCGGGATGGACCAGCACCCAGTGCAGGCAGGAGCCTTGCTGCTTCTCACAGAAGTGGCTTCAAGTGTTATTTTTCAGTTTGCTACCTTCTTAATACCCTATAATTAGACCTGTGATTTGTTCTTTGATGTATTAGTTTGGAAGAATGTTTTCATCTCCAGCCAGTTGGCTTTTTAGTGTATGCTCTTTTCATTGATTTTAGGTACACAATGCTGTGATCTGAAAATGTTGCCTGCTGTATATTGCATTTGTAAACATTCTTTGCACACAAAATAATGTGGTATGCTTTGCAAAGTAAAATGTTTATGTTGTAGTTATTAACCTGATAAGATGCTTATGTAAATGTCATGATTTTTTTTTTATCAACTAGAGCTCTTAGAGACTCATCCTGTCCCAGAGACTGGCACAGAATTTTTATCTGTTCCCCCTTGAATTTGTAACATTTCTTTGTGCTGTGAATTTAAGAATAAACTGCCTCCTGCTTATTCTTATTCTGCGTTGCATTTTCTGTTAACTTAAGCACCCTTCATGGTACTCACTCTTAGTGTCCTTGATCAGAGTTGATGTTGAAAGTCACTGAAGGTCCCCATGTGTGCAAACATAGCTTTGCCTGGGTTTTGCCCTTCCACTCAATGTCGTATATGGTCTCTCTCCCTCCCTAGTTTGCCAGGGCACAAGCAACAAGCTGACCCAGCTGGGCCCTTTTGAGGACCACTTCCTGAGCCTGCAGAGGATGTTCAACAGCTGTGAGGTGGTGCTGGGGAACCTGGAGATCACCTACGTGCAGAGGAACCATGACCTCTCCTTCTTAAAGGTTGGTTGTGTGGCTTTGTTTCCCACACAAATGCCATGGCAGGACAGGTGAGGGATGTACAGCTTGGCTGAATTTAACTTGAAGTTTACATTCACTCTGGGGTATTGAAAGTGAGAGTGGCATCAAAAAGAAGGCAGCCTCAGTGGCATCACAGCTGGGACAGGAGATTATGGCTCTAGCATGCTGTACACTGACAAGAGCCCTGAGTGTTGCTTCTGCCTGGGGTGCTGGTGCTGTGGCTCTCAGAGAAAGTGGTCCTGTTCTGTCTCGTGTGCCTGTTGCCTTGGGGTAAATGTTCCCACCATGGCTCCATTTTGAGCTCCCATGAGCTTTACAGCCATTCACGAAACTTCCATAGGCTCCAAGGAGCTGGGATGAACCCCCTTCCCACACAGAAGGCTTCAGAGAATTCTTTGTCTCAGGTGAGACACACTCTGAGTGATCGTTCCATCAATGTTGGTGGCAGTGAAGCTGTGCTGAACTTGCTTGACCCCATTCTGTTCTGGGCGTCCTGTAAATGAGGCATCATGTGAGAAGGATGTAAAAGGCAGTTGTAAATGTGCCAACTCTGTCGAGTGCAGAGCGAGAGCTGTAGTGTTGCTTGGCTACACACACCACTGTGGATTAAGGCTTCGCAGATGCTCCAGGCCCTTCCCCCCCTTTCCCAGATTCTAATCCCCTACTTGTCTTACACCTGACGGCCACTCCTGTGCGTCTTAATTCAGTCAGGTGCCCTGGGCTTCAGGACTCCTTTTAGACCCTGAATTCCTGAGCTCCTCAGAAGAGAAGCACTGTGCTCATGTTTTGTCCTCTCAGACCATCCAGGAGGTGGCTGGCTACGTGCTCATTGCCCTCAACACCGTGGAGAGCATCCCTTTGGAGAGCCTGCAAATCATCCGAGGAAACGTGCTGTATGAGAACACCTACGCCTTAGCCGTTCTGTCCAACTACGGAGCCAACAAGACCGGGCTGAGGGAGCTGCCCATGCGGAACTTGCAGGGTGAGCAGGTGCCGTGGGAGGTCGCAAAGGCAGGGGGTCTCTGAGCCGGTCACCTTCCTTAGTGCCACCTCAGAGAAGACTTGCACTCATCAAGTCACACATGTAGTAGTGCTAGCCACACGCCAGACAACAGGTGTAAACTAGGCACAGTAAGCCATTAGCAACACCAGTGATACAATAGAAGGGTACCAGTGGTAGCGATACACAGTAACGAGCTGTGTGTGCCCGCAGGACCAGGCACTCCCCTCCTCCCTCCCAGTGTCTTGTTGAGCACAGGTAACTGTGACTGCAAATAGGAGGGACGCGTGCATGTTCGAGGCCACTGCACACTGGGTCTTAAGCAGCGCTGCCCTAGGAATTCAGGCTGAAGTTCAGGGTAGGCAGCAGAGGTTTCAGTCTGATGCTTGCAAGGCCACTGTGAGATGCCTCTGTGCACGATGACGGGTTTTAAAGCTGGTGATAAATGTCACCCTGCATGCAGCAGCCATGCGAACTGCGCATATCCTTCCCTCTGGTAGGCACTGCAGTCCGCCGTCTCACAGAGAGAAGCAGGGGAGTTACTCGAGGGCTGCACTCTGCGAATCTCTGCCCCAGACTCCCACCCTTCCTGCTGCCCCCCAGGACAGGGATGCGATGAAAGCCAAGGCACAGAGTGGAGGAGTTGGGTCTGAACTTGCAGGGATGTAGTGGGAGCACAGGGCTGGGTCTGCTCCCTTCCAAAGCAGAGAGCAGAAGCAGCCTCTCCTTGCCTTCTTAGCCCATGGTTGCCATTCTGTGAATCCACCGTGAGCCTTCCCAGCCACTGCTTCAAGGCTCAGGTGCCCTCACACATGCCACCTTCATACCCTTTACTCCACTGGTACTAAGAGTGCGCTGGGTAAGCCTGGTACCTGTGCTGGGAATCTGAGTTTTCAAGGCTTGCAGGTGCCATCTGCCCTTCTCATCCTGTCCATCTGTCCATGGCTCACTCCAGCCTAGCCCATTCAACCCCCGAGGAACCACCCTACATGGCTCACTCCTCTGTGCTCTGCCCACTGATGGAGCCTGCCTCTTCCTTCCTTCCTCCTTCCCTGTGACTAAATTTTTGACCATTGGAGGCCACATTGAGGGCATCCTCTCTCCTCTATGGCACTGTCCTCAGATGAGTCCTGTTCTGCATCCAGGTTTCATAGGATTAGCCCTGGACT
The DNA here is from genome assembly GCF_051225735.1 of Oryctolagus cuniculus. NCBI lineage: Eukaryota > Metazoa > Chordata > Mammalia > Lagomorpha > Leporidae > Oryctolagus > Oryctolagus cuniculus. Next base: position 94,465,620 of record NC_142882.1, read on the forward strand.
CCTGTTCCACAATATATCTTTTCTTTCTTTTTTTTTTTTTTTTTTTTTAAGATTTTACTTATTTGACAGAGTTAGAGAGAGAGAGAGAGAGAGAAACGTCTTCCTTCTGTTGGTTCACTCCCCAAATGGCCGCAACAGCTGGAGCTGCGCCAATCCGAAGCCAGGAGCCAGGAGCTTCTTCCCTGTCTCCCACGTGGGTGCAGGGGCCCAAGCACTTGGGCCATCCTCCACTGCTATCCCAGGCCACAGCAGAGAGCTGGACTGGAAGAGGAGCGGCTGGGACTAGAACCGGCACCCACATGGGATGCCAGTGCCTCTGGCTGAGGGTTAACCTAGTGCGCCGTGGTGCCAGCCCCCACACTACATCTTTTCAACAGAATGTGAAATGCTAAGAAAGGCACGTGTGGTTCCTGAGGGGACGTTTCTCACTGAATCTCCTCCCCTTGCAGAAATCCTTCATGGAGCTGTGCGATTCAGCAACAACCCTGTCCTGTGCAATGTGGAGACCATCCAGTGGCGGGACATTGTTCACGGTGACTTTCTGAGCAACATGTCTCTGGACATGCAGAACCCCCTGGGCAGCTGTAAGTGTGCGCAAATCTTCTGTCTGCCAGCAACTGTGCTGGTAGGCAGAGCTGTACGTCAGTGGGGTGGGAGGAAGGAGACACACAAAGAATTAGTGCCTGTGCTCACTCAGGAACACACATGTAGGGCAGAGGAAACAGGGCCTTCTGTGGTGAGACTTGGACTGCAGAACAGAGCACCTCGGGATGGCCAGGCCCTGCTGTGGCCCTTTTGCAGAGGCCCTGGTACAGGGCCAGCTTCTCCCTTGCTGCTGAGTCTCAAAGTAGCACCCAGGCCAGCTGAAGCCTTGAGACTGACCTCTGTCCGTGGGAGGAAGTTTGTCCACTTTCCCTAGGTGCTTGGGAGCTTGTCCCTGCCAGTTGATCAGCAGAGAAGCCATGCTAGGAGAGCCCCGTGGGGACCAGGCCGAGGTCAGGGCTGCATAGAATTCTGAAGACACGTGGTTCCATTTGCCCCTTCTTTCCATCATCAGCAAGAAGCAACTTCCTGCTTCTCTGTATCCCTGTGACTGCAGCAGATGCTTGGTTTTTGCCCTGAAAGCAAATGAAACCAGCATGGATTTTCAACATCCTCAAACTCACCAAGCAGAGCTTCTGCCTGCCTGTGGGATGAAAGGCCACAGTGTGAAATCTGCCATCTCCACCATTTTCAAATTCAGTGGCTGCCGTGACACTGCTGTGCAGCCCGCACCACCTCCCTCTCCAGGATGCTGTGCCTGCTGCAGAACTGAAAGTCTGTGCAGTGAAGCAGTGACCCCATGTTCTGCCTCCTGGCCAGCTCCTGGCCTGGGTGGCCCCTTGCTGTCCTCTGTGAATTGATCCCTTGAGTGCCTCACATGCTGGAGCCACACAGCCCTTCTGTGACTGGCTTCATTTACTTAAGCGTGGTAGCTCCGCGATCGTCTGTTGTAGCGTGTGTTGGAATTTCCTTCTTGTAGCTGCATGAGTTTTCCCACCACGTTTTTGCCATGCTTGCTTTTTCCACCGATGGGTGCTTGAGTGACTCCCACCACCTGTCTGTTTCCACGATGCTGCTGTTAACATCCATGCTAAGCCCATGTTATAAACATTTTTGTCTACAAGAGTGACACTCCCTATGCTTGCAAGAAGCCAAAAGCTTCTTTCACAATGAACAATTTTATGTTCTTTGTGTGATCAAGGTTAGCATTTCCTCAGCCAGTTCACAGACAGTAGAAGGTTAAGTTGTGTACACTTATAAAAAAAAAAATCAGACATAGGCAGGCAATGAAGCCAGTAGTGGTTTGTCATAGGCCAGACAAGAGAGCCCTCAGTGCCCACATCCTCCACAGCATGGATGTGGGGATTACCCATCCAGAAAACGTCAGCAAAGAAAGAGAGGTTCCTGCAGTAACAAGACTGAAATATTGCAAAGCTTTGAGCTGCAGTCCAATATGGAAGGACAGTCACATAGAATAAACATGGATAAGACAATAAGAAAGTTAAACTGGAAGTCCATAAAGAAGTGAGCTTTCATGCCAATAAGGGAAGAATTCATTATTCAACAAACTGTTCTGAAATGACTTAACTCTTAGGGCTTAGCCAGGCTGAAGCCAGGAACCAGGAACTCCATCTGTGCCTCCCATGTGCGTGGCAGGGACCCAAGTACTTGAGCCATCATCTGCGGCTTCCCAGGGTGCATTAGCAGGGAGCTGGAATCAGGAGCAGAGCGGGGACTCGAGTCTAGGCACACCAATGTGGGATGTGGTCACCCTAACCAGCATCCTAACTGCTAGGCCAAATATTTGCCCCAGAAATTTGGAAAAATATTGAAATATAGGGTAAAAAGTAAAAATAACATAATTTCATTATGTAATCAAAACCACTTTTAACACTTCTATGTATTATTTTTGCTTTCTCTGTTCCTCGTCACTTTTCTCTCCCCTTCTCTCTTCACAACCTGTAGCCCACACTGTCCGTGTGACGTTGGTCTTCCATCTTTGTGATTCTGTGGAGCACCAGCAATGCATTTCCTTCCTTTAGTCCTGGTGTGACTTTAAAATCAGTCACTCATGTTGGAGTGGTGTTCTGGTTCAGAATCCACTTGCCAATCATCTGCTTTTCCATTTGAAATCGGATTCTCCTGGTGACTAATTTCTTCCTGACTTGGAGACGCGGGGTTCCACAGGAAGCTGTGTCTATACAGGGAGTGAGCTCTGTGTGACTGGGCTCTTTAGAAAGACAAGTGTGACCAAGCTGCTGTTTCACCACTTTGGTCTTCAGATTTCTCCGTGCCAATAGAAACAAAACTAAGGAGATTAAAACCATGTTGCTGTGATGTAACTTGACCAACTTGACCAATTGCAAAGGTTTCCAGGTAGCAGTTTGTAAATCATCAGCTAAGGTTTGAGATAGCCCCAAAGTCACATCCACTGTTACCTTGTACAACCTTCATGCTCAGTCTATACTGCTCTGCTAGGGTCTGGTGATGGTTTTGATTTCATGTGGTGCTCCAAGTGCCTCAGACAGACTGCCCCACTGGGTCACTCAAGACTGGACACATCAAGGAAACCCTGGGTACATGGCAAGGGCCACTGATATGCTCAGCATGTGTGGGGCCACCAGAACATTCATTACCATAGCCTCAGCAAGGCAGGGGTCTGGACCTCGGAGTTCACATAGCCCCTGCCCGAGTGCCGAGCCAGTAACTGCCCCTGCCTCATTTTCCACACCTGGGAGGTAAATACGAGCAGCTGGTGGGTTGCCGGGAATCTGCAAGTCATCCTGTGACCAACCAGGCAGACATGCAGTCAGAGGCTGTGCCTCCTAGCTAGAACTGACTTAGGTCAGGTCTCCAGAAAAGGCGTCGTCAGCTTCTCATCATTCGTTCGCTTCTACCAGGTCAGACTGCCATTATCACTCCTGTGTTTCAGGCCAGAAGTGTGACCCAAGCTGTCCCAATGGAAGCTGCTGGGGCGCAGGCGGCGAGAACTGCCAGAGACGTAAGCTGGGTTAAGTCCCTGTGGGAGGGCGACCCCTCCCGCCTTGGCCTTAGGAGCAGGTGCACTGGCCTGCGAGACTGAGAGAGCTGTCCAAGCATGGGCCCAATGTTTGCTTCCTGCATGAAACTGCCAGGTCCCACAGCTCAGCCACGTGGCTCTCTGTGGTCTTTGCCTTGTGGAAGATAGTGAAACTCAGCTGTGGTCCTACTGCCATTTTTGGTGCCCTGAAAGCTGAGCACACTCCCTGGGCACAGGAGATGGCATTCGCAGGAGAGCCTGGCTTCCTGTCCCTCTCCCGGTCTTTGTGTGTCACCAGAACCCAGGATCAGTGGCATTTAGTGACTTCCAGGTCATTTTGAAGCACTCGGCACTCCTGAGAGAAGAGAAACCAGTGGGAAGCAGGGTGCAGTAGGAGTGTCCTGACCGTCTCAGCTTGGCTGAACGTGGCTGCCTGGGAGTTTGATGAGCCACAGATACTGTGTCCACAGATACTTGTCCACTGCGATGTGTAGACTCTCTGAGAAGTGACTGGTGCCCTCGCTCCGGGCTCACAGGTGACCTTTGCTCTTTTCCAGTGACCAAAATCATCTGCGCCCAGCAGTGCTCTGGACGCTGCCGCGGCAAGTCCCCCAGCGACTGCTGCCACAACCAGTGTGCTGCTGGCTGCACAGGCCCACGGGAGAGCGACTGCTTGGTGAGACCCAGCTTCCCCACCCGCCCCTCACTCCCCCACTCCTGCCCCACTGGAGCTCCTGGGAGAGTTTTTGTTCATGCTGCCTACAGCAGCCCCTCTGCCTGGTGGCAAAGCCCCTTCATATCCGGCCTCCACCACTCACTCTCTGACCTCTGCCTCAGCCTCCCCTGCAGTCTGTCCCAGACTGAGCACCAGCCATAAACACCTGTCTGTCATGAGCATTTCTTGCCCAACGGTGGGGCCATGACCCTGCTCACCACTTCCCTTAGTCCTGCTACAAACCTGGGGAGCAGACACAGGAGAGTCCCCCAGATACCACCTGGACCCACATGTCCAAGTGTCCTGACCCTGCCCTTAGCTTTGTCCCGGAGCAGCCTGACATGCTTGCTCTTGTCCCTGGTGCTATGGAACGCTCTGAACTCTGGACAGAGGCCATGTCTCAGAGTCCTCAAGACACCAGGGCTGGGGTGTAATTTCTGGGCTGCTCGGCCGCGCCAAGGCCCCTCAAGGCTCCGGGAAAGGAAACTGTCCTCATCGGAATCCCAAGCACGCCATGGTCTCAGTGAAGGGGAGATGCTGAGCTGGTGATGGGGGTTGACTCATGAGCATGAGGGGCAGCCTGTGTGGGATTCTGAGCCAGCACTGTGGGGCCATTCCACGGAGCCCTCATCCTGCCTGAGGGTTCATGCAGTTTGGCAATTGGTTCTGACCAGTGTCCCCAAGTGTGCTTTGTAAGGGAAACCCAGTACAGAGTAATGAGGTTACCTGCTGCAGAGATCTGTGGATGCTCATTTCTCAGTAGAGGTGCATTCTCTCTGGTCATACTTTGTCACTTAGGATGGCTTTAGAGGAAGTCTTGTGACCTACTAAAAGCACTTTGCTGGAAATTCCATCCTAATTGAACACCTGAGAACGGAAAATCATAAACTAAGCTTTTTTTTTTTTTTTTTTTTTTTTTTTTTTTTTAGAGAGAGAGACAGAGGGAAAGGTCTTTTGGCTCATTCCCCAAATGGCCGCCACAGCCGGTGCGCTGTGCTGATCTAAAGCCAGGAGCCAGGCGCCCCCTCCTGGTCTCCCATGTGGGCGCAGGGCCCAAGCACTTGGGCCATCCTTCATTGCCCTCCCGGGCCACAGCAGAGAGCTGGACTGGAAGAGGAGCAACCAGGACAGAATCTGGTGCCCCAACTGGGACTAGAACCTGGGGTACCAGTGCCGCAGGCAGAAGATTAGCCAAGTGAGCCGCGGCACTGGCCTAAACTAAGCTTTTTTGAAATAAATCAGATATGGCATGTTTCGTCTGTGGGGCACGAGTGTCCCTGCCAAGCCTAACCAGGTATGCATCCTCACCCCCGACAGGTCTGCCGAAAATTCAGAGATGAAGCCACATGCAAGGACACCTGCCCACCTCTCATGCTGTACAACCCCACCACATATCAGATGGATGTCAACCCCGAGGGCAAATACAGCTTTGGTGCCACCTGTGTCAAGAAATGTCCCCGTGAGTCCCTCGCACATGCCCTTGATTTCCCAGACATCCACATCCCCTCTGTCTTCTGTCAGGACCTTGCCTGCCCGTCACAGGTGATCTTTGGGCCATGGTGCTTGCCTCACTGTAGGCAGGTGGCATGCGTCATCCAAGTCAGGGATTGGGCCAGCTCACAGCAGACACCAGCTCCGCTCACAGAGAAACGTTATTTACATCTGTTCTGGTGTCCACGATGGCTGGGTGCCCCCTCCAACTGAAGACAGCTGCAGGGGTCCAGGGTGCCCAGGAGAATGAGGGCACTCAGCGGCTAGTGATACCATGAATGTCCTTTGGGCAGCTCCCCTGTTAGCTCTTGTGCCGAGTGACAGAACCTACAGCCGTGAGTCCAGCAAACCCATTCCTGTGTGGTAGAAGTTCTGGGAAGTTGTGCCTCTTAAAGATGTTTGAGAGATTTTGTTTTTGTTTTATCTTGTTCTAATTGTGTTTGGGTGTTGATATTTGTGTTCTACCATGTGGAAGCAGTGACATGAATTATTTCCTGATGGAAAAGTTAGGCAGTCTAATGAAATGGCTTTAGAAACCAATCTTGATTTCTGGAAGAGGAGATTGAGAAAAAGCTACACAGTTAGGAGGGAGATTTGCCATAGCAGGTGCATCTCCATGAGTGCTTTAAGCTATGTGCACACAGATGATTGGGAGCCACTGGGAGGTAGACTGGGACCCTTTTGCCACAGTTGTAACAGATATCATTTTTGAGAGGCTTAATAGATGGGGTTTTTAATTCACAGGAAAACACTTAGAACCTAAGAGAAGACAAGCTCACAATTCATGGGGAAAAAATTATGTCCACTGAATGTTTCTGAGTGTCTACATGGAGAAGTTAAAAAGAACACAGATGCTCCTGGGGTAACAAAGTCGTTAATATCAACACAAATTATCTTCAGGGCTACAGTGCAAGGCTGGCTGGTCCTGCCATGGCACAGCTGAGGGATGCGAGGCCACCGCAGACAGGCGGCCACCAGGGCAGGGGCAGAGCTGGGAGTCAGCACAGGATGAAAGGCCGCCTCAAACACAGGTGCACAGGTGAAGAATGGGCTCTGTCTCCCTCACGTGGATGTTGAGGATATCTGAGCTCTGAGTCCTGCAGGTTGAGCCCACGGGGGCTCACAGAGGACGTACGGGCTCCACGCTCCTGCCTGTGGGCAAGGGTCCCTCTTCCCTACACTGCAGGCTCGAAGCTGCCGCCCTCTTGAATGGGGTTCTCTCCTGTCTGCAGCCTCTCACTCCTTGTCCTTGATATGAACAGAACCAAAGGCTATGGGCCCTTCCATGGGTCCCTTCTGAGGAGGACGTGAGGCACCTGGTTCTGCCTTCACCACCTGCCTCCCACACCCCTGCAGGTAACTACGTGGTGACAGATCATGGCTCCTGTGTCCGGGCCTGTGGTCCTGACAGCTACGAGGTGGAGGAAGATGGCGTCCGCAAGTGTAAGAAGTGCGAGGGGCCTTGTCGCAAAGGTAGGAGGCCTGCGGGTGTGGAAGCTGGGGTTGAGGGCCCACCTCCAGATGGACACACTCGCTCTGTGGTAGAGACAGATGTGGAGTGCACACGTGCAACATGCGTGTTGACACAAGCTGTTTCTGTATGAGAAGACCAGGCTGCCACACCAGGGAGAGTCGTGCAGAGGTAGCTCTGGCAGCCAGGGGAGCTGTCCTGGGGGCAGAGAAATGGCGAGAGTCGAGGCACAGCTGGACCCTGGCCTGAGTGGGAAACGAGGAGGAGGAGAAGGAGATCCCAGCAAGGGCCATGGCAGCAGCAGGTCCCCTTTCACCGTGGTAACCCCCAAGCCTGCCCCTGGTCCTAGGACCCAGCAGGCCCTCCATCAGTGTTTGTTGAGTGCCTAAATGATGGCGTGGCAACCAGAGTTCTTGTGGGCTGAATTCCTCTCCTGCTCCTGTGTGCCTGTAGGACCCTGATGATTCTGAATTCAATAAATGTGAGGTTATAAACAACTCTTGTCTTAACAGTTTGTAATGGGATAGGAATTGGTGAATTTAAAGACACGTTGTCCATAAATGCCACAAACATCAAACACTTCAAAAACTGCACGTCCATCAGTGGTGATCTGCACATCCTGCCGGTGGCATTCAGGGGGTGAGTGACAAGGGTGCTGGTCTGAGAAGAACGTAGTCTGCACCCTCAGCTGTGGGGGCCGGCAGCCAGTAACTCCACTGCCCGTTGCAGGGATTCCTTCACCCGCACCCCGCCCCTGGACCCCGAGGAGCTGGACATCCTGAAAACCGTGCGGGAGATCACAGGTGAGCGGGGCCAGGTGTGGAGAGGACTGAGACGTAGCCCCTTCCCTGGGCCCGGGAGCTTTCTCTTGTCCTGCTGGGAGGCACTAACACTTTGACACTTTTCAGAAATGCAGTTTCCCAACAATGCAAGGGGTGAGTGCTTTAAGCCAAGGCTTTGTGTCTGTCACACCCTCATGTGCTCATATTGAACCCCTGTACCCAACCCAGCCATCCAAAGGCTCAGGGCCATTACTTGTTAGTCAAGGAGGGGACAGTGAGAGCTTTGCGCTTTACGAAATAGACTTCAGTGTGGGTCCATGGCTGCTATCAGCTCAACTGTGTTTGTCTCTAAAAAGAATAATTCAGCCTGAATAAGGTTGTTTTAGGACTGGCATTGACCAAGTAAAATATGCACACACTCCTGTGTGGTGGCAGCTCCAGTCAGACCAGGGACTTTGGCACCGCCTTCAGGGTGGGATTGGGTCGGGGAAGACATGCAGTGGAGAGGTGGAATCCCTCAGGAAGGCCGGGCTCCGTGATAAGATCCTGCCTCGGGTTGCACCTGACTGTGGTGAAAGAATCCAGTCAAACCAAATTTTTTACACTTGCCCCTCCAATGATAGCCACGTGTGATCCCTGGAACAATGTCCATGCAGAGCTGCACATCTGACTCTTCCTTCTGCCTGACAGGGTTTCTACTGATTCAGGCGTGGCCAGAAAACAAGACTGACCTCCATGCCTTTGAGAACCTAGAAATCATCCGTGGCAGGACAAAGCAGCAGTAAGTCGGCCACAGCCACAGCCGGGGACATTACACTTTGTCTTTCACTTGAAATTAGACTTGCAGAGATAGCCCCAAGAGTCCCCACATGTCCCCTGTCAGCTTTCGTGCGGGGATGGTGGCTCTCTCAGCCCGTGATGTTAACTGCCCTGCAGGCTGACCATGAAGCTGCCCTGTAGGGCCCCATGTGACATGCTTAGTGTGAACCCAGCTTCTCATTTCGTTTGAGGCCCCATCTGTCCTCTCATGGCCTCCACATTTTAGGGAGCACAGGCTGGGTGTCTTGCAGAACCCCCAGTGTGTGTTCAGCCGCCTCTTCCATGGTGTCCTCAGGGCTGCACATCATCCTGTCAGGGGACCAGAGACTTCATCCCTGAATCCTTTTTCAGGATTTCAGCTCTTCAGCTCCACAGTGAAACACACACAGAGGCCTCTCCCCTACACAGGAGCACCTGTTAGCTGTGGGTGAGGAGGAGTTGGGGTGTCTGTGTCAAACCTGCCTGGAGAGGGCCGGGTCACGAGAACACATTGTAAAAGAACCATGGGATACTGTGCAACGTTAAAGACAATCCTGATCTGCACACAGTCCTGATGCTGGGCACACAGCTGCCATCACTGTCCAGAAAGGCTGTTTGGTTCTAACTCCCAGAAATGCCTCTCAGGGGCTTCATCCAGAAACCAGAGGTTATAGGAGTTTATTGGATACCTGAGACGAGTCACTTGACTTAGTTGTAGAGAAGTAAACAGATCAGCTATACATTTTCCTCTTCACATTTTAATGGGCAGTTCAGTGACCACTGGTTCTAGGGCACAGGCCACAAAGCTCTGGGCCTGCCACACAGAGAAGAGGCAACTTCACCACTGGTCCCACCCTCCTGGACTCCCATCGAGGGGACTCCTGCAGGTTGGACAGCCCTCACAGGGACCCTTGCTTCTGTGGATCAAGGCTGTGGGAGGGAAGGGGAAGAATCGCAGGCAGCAAGAGCCTTCCCAGCATCCCTGAAACCATTGCCTCCAGCGCCTTCAATGTGGGTCTGTTCCCTCCACCTGCCCCCACAGGCCCATCCTCATGGCACATGGCCCTAACACTTGTGGGTCTCTCCCCTGAGCCTCCACTGGGTGCACACGGCCTATGGGGCTCTTGCCTTCTTCACCCTCTGCAAACCACCTCCCAACCTCCTGCCTGCACATTTGCCACCCAGCAGTCGCTCAGTCTCTCATGGCTGCTGGCTGAAGGAGGGCCCGCATCACTGCATTGCTGAAGCCAACTTCAAAGCATCTCCCTGGGCAGGTGCTGGGCCAGCAGTTGTGGCCTCCACACCCTACGTCAGAGAACCCCATTGGAGTCCCAGCTCCTGCTTCCTGCTGGCACCTGGGGAGGCAGCAGGGTGACTACAGTGGCGTGACCCTGCCGCCGACCTTAAGTTTCTGCCTACCTGGTTGCCTCACCCCCTGAGAGCAGGGCCCACATGAAGTCAGGGATATCGAACGAAAATAAGAGAACAGTCTGTAATAAAGGAACCTGACTGAGAAAAAACATGAAATAGGATTGCAGGCCAGACACACGTGTGCAGATGGGACAGTCTCTCGTGTGTCCCAGGGACCATGGAAAGCCTCAGATTGTACTGGGGAAAGAGAAGTTACAGCCTTGTTTCAAAAGAAGGCTCAGTGATGCCTGTGGGGTGAGACAGGAGCTGGCAGCTCTGACCTGCAGAGGCTGTGGCACTGGGCCAGGCTTGCCCTGTAGCCATCACTGCTGTCTGACCTTGCCATGCAGCCATTTGGTTGGGTTGGTTTGAGGAGATGCCCTTGGAGCAGGTGTCCACGGCCTGAGAGCTTTTCCCCCTTGGGCCCCTAAATTCTGTTTCAGTGGATGTTTCAGGAGTGACTTCTGGGTAAGTATTCTCACAGATCTCGAGTTTGCTCAGGAAACACAAGTGTGTGAATGGATGGGAGGGTGGTAGACAGACCAACAGACCTACAGCCTTTGAAGTACTATGAATGCTTCAGAGGCTGGAGTGTGTTCTTAATCTGCCCGCAGTGAGTAAAACGGTGGCATTAAGCCATACATTCGGAGCTCAAGCTTTGACAGAGTGGGTCGAGCTGCCACTTGCTACATTGGCATCTCACATCAGAGCACTAGTTTAGTCCAGGCTGCTCTGCTCCTGATCCAACTCACAGCAAATGTGCCTGCAAAGCAGCAGCACATGGCCCAAGTGGTTAAGCCTCTGACACTCACATGGGAGACCTGGAAGGATTTTCCTGGCTCCTGGCTCAAGTCTAGCTCAGCCCCTGTCATTGCACCCATTTGGGGAATGAACCAGAGGATGGAAGATCTCTTTCCCTCTCTCTCTGTCACTCTGCCTTTTAAATCAATCTTTTCTTAAAAGACGTATATTCAGCCCTCTCATCTGTCCCTGAAGTAGAAGATGCCAAAGGAGTCAGGAGCTCCTCCTTGTTGCTGCAGCAGTTCCCCAAGATGATGGCAGTCACTGGAAGGTGCTTGTAGTGAAGCTGAAGTTGTCCAGGACAGCAGAGACAGATTGTTCATGCTGTTGTTCTGTCTCTTTCCTGGTCAGTGGTCAGTTTTCTCTTGCGGTTGTCGGCCTGGACATAACATCCCTGGGACTGCGCTCCCTCCAAGAGATTAGCGATGGAGACGTGATCGTTTCAGGAAACCGAGACCTGTGCTATGCAAACACAATAAACTGGAAAAAGCTTTTTGGAACCTCCAGCCAGAAAACCAAAATTATCAACAACCGGGGAGACAAGGACTGCAGTGAGTGATCCCTGCCCACTCTCCTTGCGTGGTGGCCCAGGGTCTTTCGTGTGGAATATTGAAAGATTATCCCTGATGCATGTGTCACTTTGTCGTTCCTTCAGAAGCACATTACAACTTGGAATTCCTAACTGATGTTACTGTGAGAAGTGCATCAGAATTGTTTCAGATCATTCTCATCTTAACGGATTTGCCTTGAGGTTTAGGCTATCAATTATTTGTAATGAAAGAACTGAATTTAGTAACAGTTCTATCACATTTTTAGCTATGGTCTTCTTCCTGTTCATTTCAGCTCTTATGACTGTAGCTACAAACACATGCATGCACACATGCCCACAGGCCAGTGCCCAGTATTTCAGACCAACCCACTCATGTGTGAGCTTCGCAAGTGCTAGACCAGGCTCTCCCTGTCTCTGTGGCCTTGGTGTCAACCTGTTGTCCAAGGTGCCGGGAGGGCATTCAGTAAGATTCTGTGTCCCCATCAGCTGTGGCAGGCAGCTTCCATGTCCCACCAGAGGTGGGTCCCCTAAGCTCTGGGCCCCCAGCAGGGAAGAGGGCACCTGCAGCTGGCCCGTCGTTTTGTGTCCTGCTTCCCTCAGGAGCCCCTTGCGTATCCAAGTGGTGCACATAACCTGTCTGTGCTGCTCCTTGGCCCCTGTCCTATAACTGACCATGTGACTCCCTGTCTGCTCAGAGGCCGCTGGCCACGTCTGTGACCCGCTGTGCTCATCGGAGGGCTGCTGGGGCCCCGAGCCCAGGGACTGTGTCTCCTGCCGGAATGTCAGCCGTGGCAAGGAGTGTGTGGAGAGGTGCAACGTTCTGGAGGGGTGAGGAGCTGCTCTTTGAATCCTCTCGTTTTGATCACAGATAAGACTCAGCCTGTGCTTGTAGGTGTCCAGGTATTCGGTTCATTCTTTTCTGTTCCTGTGTTGTTTGGGGGTTTGTTGTTTTCTTTTTTTTTTTTTATTTGTTTGCTTTTGTGTTTGGTTTCTGGCAAACAACTACAGTAAGGAATAAACTTGCATGATTTCTTAATCAAGTCCAATCATTTCTAGAATCATTTCTCCTAGAAATATCTTGAATTTTCCTAAGCTGCACAAAATTCCCAAGACAAATGAAGCAGTCACAAATGGCTTCTGTGGCCAAGGCCATGGCCAGCTGGTCTTTTCCTGGCTGTGTACTATTTCCAATGTGTCAGATGCGTTCATACAAACTGTGTTCCTCCACAGTGAAAACCAGATAACATGGGCAAAGAGAAGCCACTCATGTTTGTGAGTTTAGTTTCCATGAAAACAGTGTAGAGGACTTGTAGTCTGTGGATATCCTGGACTCTCAATGCCAATGCAAGGCTTTGGACATCTACAGTGACTAGGAACAGTGCAATACAGATGTAGAACTAAAAGAACCGAGGAAATTATTTTTTTAAAACCTTAAAAGAAACAGGAAATTTTGTGATACCAAAGAGCCATGGCTCCACTCTCAGACATAGACTTGCAAGGAGCGGGATACAGAAACCAGGCCCAGGCCAACTCCATAGGAATCCGTTAGCCATGGACTCAGGGACACGGACAACTGACTGCTGTTACAGCCTCTAATAGGGAATGTCGGCTCAGCCCTTAACTGTCAGTCATCATCTTTCCACGGGGCACAGAAACCCAGTGTCCACAGCCCCTTGGGAGGGGAGGCAACCCAGATGCACAGAACCCACATCCCGGCCTCCTGATGGGCATAATTGATGCCATTTGCCTGACAGGGAAGACTGGCACCTGCATTCAGGTGTGAACAGCACTGCTCAGGGCTTGAAGACCTGAGTTAATTACCAGCAGACACCAGACTTCTGTCCTCTCAGTCACGCATCAACTTCTTGCTTAACATTGGCCTGTGCATCCTAAAGAATGCCGAGAACTGCACGAAGGCATGTTTTGACATATGTTCCCTGCGTATTACTGCTAGGAATAACCACTGAGCGCGTGTCAGTATGCCTGCTTCCTGTCCAAGTCACAGTCACTGCTTCCTTCCAGCCTTACTTAATTATTCATACATCTGGTACTCGAGGGAGGGGCACCTGGCAGGGATGATTGTTTTCACCCTACAGCTTGCTTGACGTGTGTGCAGGGAGGAGGTGTGGACTGGAGACTCCAGTGTGTTTTCTGGGGAGAAGATGAGCAAGGACTCTGTCAGCATGATCCTTTTGTCATATGGTAGCACCTCTGAGAGCCCCACTCCATGGTCTTCGCCTGCACTCATGGACTTCTGAGAGGTGCTCTGCGTCACATGAGACAGGTGTGTCTACACATGTTTTGTGATTGGTCCCCTCTTCCTTCCTCAGTGAGCCCAGGGAGTTTGTGGAGAACTCTGAGTGCATTCAGTGCCATCCGGAATGTCTGCCCCAGGCCATGAACATCACCTGCACAGGACGGGTAAGTAGCCCATTGGGTACTTCTCTGTTCTGTGTCATAGGGCAAGTTCCCAGCACAGTGCCACAGTTGCCTGCATCATAGGGCAAGGCCACAGCACAGTGGCCATGCTGTCCTGGAGCAGGGAAGGACAGTGGTTAGAGCGCATGTCCAAAACTGGGGTAGGCTGCATGTGTCAGCAGCCTACAGGGGCTGTTGGAGCAGGGTTCTTGGCCAACCGCCTCTGATGAGCCTTCACCTTTCCTGTCAATGTCCCACGTGCATGGAACTTGACAGTGCCCCACACAACACCAGAACTTGGAGGCTTTGGGGCTGGTTGCCTGTTGCCACCCCTTCTGTCATCATTGCTTTGTTATTTTGTCCCACATCATCACATCCTTGTTTATCATTCATGGATAATTAGTTGAAACCCTCTTAAAGAAACTAACAAAACTTATAAAAAGTATCAGTTTTGTGCATACATGTTCAGTAACAATCCAGCGTAGAACACAGTGAGAGAGAATTCAGTCCTCACAGCAGATGCCCAGTGCTGCTCACTCTCAGTACTGGCCCCTGGGTGTGGGTTCTGTATCCAGAGATTCAACCAAAGGTAGATGGAAATATTCCTTTTATTGATCACTTACAGACCTTTCTTCACATGTTATTCTTTGTACAATATAACATAACTATGCGGCATTTGTATTGCGTTATGTACTGCAAGTTATTAGAGATGATTTAAGTGTACAGGAGAATTGTGTATGTCAGATGCTAATCCTGCATGCTTTCTAGAAGTGACTTCAGGTCCCTAGTTTTGGTATCAGAGGGAACCCTGGAGCCAGTCCCCTGTGGGTACTAAGCACAGCTCTATTCTTCCCACATGGAGCTGGGTTTGGATTTGCGCCTACAGGCCCATATCAAACTCCACTAATGAGGATGTGTGTCAGAAAATCCATCCAAGTCAGGCATAAGATGACAGAGCCTTGTTTTGAGGTCTGAACCACTTACAAAGTAAACCATTGATTATATGGTGTTGGGTTACATTTTTACCATGAAAACGGTGGAATAAGTGGTGATCTTGACTTAGTCATCTGTTCTTCTGGCCCTGGGTACCATTAGCATTGGAGTGGACAAAACTGGGAAATCAGAGGACATGGCTGGGGGAACTCTCCTTCCAGCCATTATGAGGGGTGAGGCCCACAGCCCAGCGGCTCCGTGACCATCCTCTCTTGGCTCGTTACAGAACCCAGTGCACGTGGCACTCTGTCCCTTCTGCAGCCACTGCTGCCACTTCCTGGTCCCCACAGAAACTCTTAGCCCCTCCTTGGCAAGGCTGGCTTCCCTGAGGCTTCCCCTAACTCCAGATGTGCTATGCAAGAAAGATGGTGCAGCCACAGAGGGAGTGTATTCACATGTAGGCCAACCACAATGGTTTGTGACCAGGAGCTGCCTGCTGTCTGTCAAGTGCAGTGCAATGAGGTTAGAGTGCTTCCTCCCTGTGTGTGTCTATCACGTGCTGTGGAAGTCAGAAAGACTCCACGCTCGGCTGTTGACAGTAGGCAGAGCAAGGAAGGGCAGTCAAGACCTGGCCCTTTTGGTTTTCTTCCCTCACACAACAGATTTTCCCCCTTTATAAAAAGGTGTATTTATTTATTTGAAAGAGTTACAGAGAGAGAGAGAGAGAGAGAGAGACGATCTTCCATCCGCTGGCTCACTCCCCAGATGGCCGCAACAACCAGGGCCAGGCCATGCCGAAGCCAGGAGCTTCCTCCAGGTCTCCCACGGGGGTAGCAGGGGCCCAAGCACTGGAACCACATTCTGCTGCTCCTCACACAACATATTTACAGTTAGAAGCAACTTGTTTTGAAAAAGAACAAAGACATCAGTGTGTGTTTTCCTCTGCCACGCTGCAGGGTCCAGATAACTGCATCAAGTGTGCACACTTCATCGATGGCCCTCACTGCGTCAAGACCTGCCCAGCAGGAGTCATGGGGGAAAACGACACCCTGGTCTGGAAGTTTGCCGACGCTGGACGCATCTGCCGCCTGTGCCACCCAAACTGCACCTATGGGTGAGTGACATGCAGAGCGAACATTCCCTATCTTGCAAGTCCACGGATTGAAAATGTCTTCCCTGGGCAGGTGTTTGGCACAGTGGTTAGGATTTCACTTGGGACGCCTGCTTCTCATCTCATAATGGCTCAGTTCAAATCCCAGCTCTGCTCCTGATTCTAGCATCCTGCCAGGGTGCACTCTGGGAAGCAGCAGGTGATGGCTCAAGTAGTTGGGCCCCTGCCATCCATGTGGGAGACACAGAGTTGTCAGCTTCTAGCTTTGGGCTGAGTCAGCCCAGCTATTGTGGGCATTTGGGGAGTGACCCAGTGAGTGAGATATATCTACGTATCTCTCTTCCTCTCTCCTTCACCCTCACCTCTCAAATTTGCCAAAAAAAAAAAAAAAAAATCCAACCCAAAAAAGAATACATTGATTGAGTGACAGAGTATTTTTCTGCAGAATTAAATGATAACATGATATGGCCTCTTTGACTTCATGGTCACTGCTTACCTGCACAAAAGGGCACCACTGGTTTTCCCAAGGGCCTCTTGACCTTTGCACCAAGACCATCCTCTCTTGCAACTGTGTTGCCACTGCCCTTTCAACCCTGTCTTCAAAGGGAAGCCACCGTCCTCCCCCCAAGCTTGTCCCTGTCCCTGTAGCCTCCCCACAGCACTGTCAAAGCTGCTGAAATCTGTCCAAAACTTGATATTTCATTCTGTATGCCTTTTACTTACAGCATAGCAGAGGCTGCAGACTCAGACTCTGGGGGAGAGTGTGAGTGGGGAGGGAGACCCTGAGCAAGGTCTGACTGTGGCAGTGGTCACTCACTAGTAGGTGTAGGCTGTCTGCTGTTTGGGTGTTCATGGAGATGATAGACTGCAAGGCCCCTGTGTCTTCCACAGCCTGGGAAAGCCTATGTGAGGGTTTATGAATGAAAGCCCAAAGGTGTCGCAAAGGCCAGAATGGGTTATCTGGCAACAGTGAAAAGAGGGGGAGCCCAGACCACCCAACTGAGGAGAGGCGAGAGCTATTTGCTGAGACCTGGGACGGAGGGAAAATGTTAAGGATCAGATGGGGCTGGTGTCAAGCAGGTGTCCCTGGTCTTTCCCTTTGAACACAGGTGCTCCTCCTTCCCCAGCTGAGCGAGGTGAGGCTTGATCAAAGTTGCAGGTGTTGGCCAGTCCCCAGACGGCAGCCCTGCTGGCAGTCGTCCTTCCCATGTGGGAGAAGTTTCAGTGTGGGGTGGAGTGCACTCTGCTCCTTGTTGTGGGCTGCCAAGCTCGTGTCGGGATTCCTGTTTCCTCTCAAAACCTGCCAGGCTCACGCCTTCTCTCTCATGCTGTCGCTGACCCAGTCACAGCCTCTGCTGCACCCCCACGGCCAGATAGTGGCTCCAAGCACAGGCTGCCTCCTGAGTGTGCTCCCTGCACAGCATGGCTGCTGTGTTCTGGTCCCGGCACCTCCAGCCTGCTGGTCCTGACAGTGTGGCTATGTGAGCTGCTGCCTATTCAGTTCTAGATCAATCCCTGCCACAAAGGAGATGCCAAAACGTTTGCTGAGTGCATGAACAAAGGCAAAGCAAATCCTGTAGTAAGTACCCTCCATGAGATGATGCACAGCTTCAGTGATTTCAGGGTCATTTAACCCATGGTGCCTTATGATGTAGAAGAACTCTCAGATGTAAAATGCCAGGAAGCAGAATGAGGAAAACGTGTCTTTCTCTCTTAATTCCTGCAGCTGTGCTGGGCCAGGTCTCGAAGGCTGTGCAACAAATGGGTAAGTTCTACCACTTCATGTCCTAAGCTGAGGAGGGACTTCCCTGCCTTCTGTCCCCACTGGGTCAGGTTCCTTACCTCCCAGCCTGCCTGGGCTGGCACCCTAACCCTAGCAGAGACCACCCTGCCAGCTGCAGCCTCGACCCATGCTGGTTTTGTTCTTCAGTAGAGACACAGGGCGAGTGGCGCTGGGGCCAGCTCCCAGCAGAGCCCCTGCTTGGCCCCTGCTGCTGTCTTCACCCATGGTCTGTGACTCCTGTGGCTGTGCTGGTCTTCTCCTAGCCCAGATAATCCTGTCACCCTGAGTCTGCGTGGATTTCTGTTGACAAAGCCGCAGCTTCGGGGGAGTCTGCTCCCGACCTTTCCACACACCCTGCTGCACAAGCCTGCAGGCTCCCTCCAGCATTTCAGCTCTGCTCAGTTTACGTGCTACCGTAAAACGCTGCACACAGGAGGGCCAAAGCTGGGGATTCCTGCTCGGCCTCATCGGAAAGAGTGGGACAGCAGTCAGCAGTGTGTTGGGGGGGAGTCGGGAATTGTTTGGATATCCCCAAACACTAGGCCATTCCTGGTGCTATCTGCAAACCCTCGTCCCAGCCCCTTCCACTTCTGCTTCCTCCCTTGCCCATTTCTGCTGCCCCTCATGAAACACAAAAGAGGAAGAAGGCAGCCCTCAGACACATTCCTGTCCCTTCACTGACAGCAGCCCGGTGCTCTGTTCTATTTCCCATCAGAGCCCCGCCTCAACACCCCTCATCAACCACTCTGTTACATCAGCTCCACAGTCTCCTGTTCTGTTATTCGCTCGCCCATGTGCTGCCCCTCCCACGGAACGCATGCTCAGTAATGAGTCAGCCCTCACATCTTCACTGTTCCCTTCAAAACCATGAAAATCGTTCATTCAAACTGCACTAGCAGTGGATGTGGTGTGACACAGGAGATGGCACTGGGAAAGCATTGCAAACCGTCATTTTGATGAAGTACGTTTGGACCCACTTAAGAAAAATCTTGGAGGACCTTGGCACTTTTCTGTGCACAAATGCTGCTAATTAATCTTTGATACTCATTAGCTTTATACCTGAAAACAAAAATCAATCTGAAGCCCACATGGGATAGGTGCTTAAGGAGAGTACCTTTCAAAAACTGCAAATTCAGAATTTCTAACTGGTGACACAGCCTTCTGCCAGAGCACTGTGCACAGCTGCGGCTGAGGCGCCCTGCATTGTTGAGGGGTCCCTCATCTAGCGTGGAGACGTCCAGGAAGACACAGGTGTCGCCTGACACAGCAGGCGTTGCTGAAGTCCAAGTTGCTTTCCTTCATAGCAATCCTCGTGTGGGGAGGTTCCATGGAGCCTCCAGCTAAACTGCAGGGCAGGGCTGGGGCTCGAGGCGCTGGATATACTTCCTGGACCCCGGCTTCTCCGTCTTTGGAACCTGTGCAGGATCTGAGGTCATCGTGGATTATGTTTGTGTGTCAAAACAGCAAGATGTGTAAAATGCCAGCATCACAAAAGCTTCCAGCAAACCTCACTCCTGTCTCTGCTCCTCATTCCAGGCCCAAAATCCCCTCCATCGCCACGGGGGTCGTGGGCGGCCTCTTCCTGCTGGTGGTGCTGGGCCTCGGCATCGGCCTCTTCATGCGCAGGCGCCACATTGTCCGGAAGCGCACATTGCGCCGACTGCTGCAGGAGAGAGAGGTGAGCGTGCAACTTGCGTGCATATCTAAGACATGAGATGTGCGGGGCTCTGCGTCTCTTTGTTGTGGTAGAGACCTGGGAGGAATCTCTGAACATCCAGTTATGCCCGGCTGGTTCTGTCCAGGCAGAGGTGAGTGTCTCTAGGTCGAGTTGTGCGCATGCTTATGAAGACAGCCTGTCAGCCAGAGGGAACAAGGCTGTGAGGGCGACATGGTGGGGAGCAGAGGCTCCTGGGAAGTTGCCATTGTCCTCATACCTGACTGCTCCTGACTGGGCTGTTTGTGCCCCATGTTGCCCAGGATGCTCCCTGTGGCCAGCAGTTTCAGAAGCCACTGTCCCTGGGAAGCACAGGTGTTTGTGAGCAAGGTGGTGCTGTGTGTTATGGCCCCACTGGCTTACAGAGTGACCAGGTGATGATGGGAATGACAGGTGGATGACAGGTGACTAGGTGGTGATGGGAGTGGCAGGTAGGTGAAGTGACCAGGTGGGTGACAGAGGTGACAGGTGGCTGACAGAAGCGATCAGGTGGTGATGGGAATGACAGGTAGGTGATGAAGTGGCCACTGCATGAAACCTCCTTTACCAGAGTTTTCGGTGCAGCTGATTGGACTGAATCAGAAACAGCCACATTTGGAACGTCACTATTGGGTCAGAGCACCTGCCTCAAGGTCTCCATTTCTGCCCTGTTGTGTAGGGCAGGTGCCACTCACCTCTCAAGCAAGCTAGATGAACCCTTGCACCATGGCAGGGCCACAAGCTGCTGGCCCTGCCTGCACACACACTGGACTCTTCTAACCCCAATCCCGTGTCCAATTTCACAGCTCGTGGAGCCTCTTACACCCAGTGGGGAGGCCCCCAACCAAGCCCTCCTGAGGATTTTAAAGGAAACAGAATTCAAGAAGCTCAAAGTCCTGGGCTCTGGAGCGTTTGGCACCGTGTATAAGGTGAGACCTCAGGACAGTCTGCAGAGCTCTCATGCTCCATGGGGCCTCAGCCTGTCCTCATGTCATCATCTCCATTCCACTGAGTTTGCGAAATTCTAGCAGTTTCCCCAGGTTATTGGGAGGAAATGCCACTACAGTGACAAGGAAGTGATCCTGTGAGGCCAAAAGTGTTTTGTGGAAGTCGCTAATCTTCCAGGGTATGTGGCTCAGGCCAGGCTGAGATAGATGGAGGGCAGGGAGGGCTGCCTGTGAGTGTGTGGCAGCATCAGGATGAGGGCCTCTGTGGGGACTGTGGTCTCAGGCAGGCCTACTCGCAGGCATGGAGGTTTTGTATCTAATGCTGCTGACTCACAGACCTGGCAGCCGAAGCTAGGAGTTGTGAGTCTGGCACTGGGGCAGAGCCACGGCTTCCATCACTCGCCCTTTATACAGTATCGCTAATGAAACCCATCCTGCACACCGTCACCTGCCACATGCCATGACAGCCATCTCTTCTCACAGGGACTCTGGATTCCAGAAGGCGAGAAAGTTAAAATCCCTGTGGCCATCAAGGAGTTAAGAGAAGCCACGTCTCCAAAGGCCAACAAGGAGATCCTGGATGTGAGTTCTTCCTGGATCAGCAGTGTCATCAGGCACTGCCCCTGCTGGTGCTGGACGATTTTCATCCCTGCACTGAGATGTTTGCCTCCATGTCTTTTCCTCTCTGGCACTAGT
Organism: Oryctolagus cuniculus; assembly: GCF_051225735.1. NCBI lineage: Eukaryota > Metazoa > Chordata > Mammalia > Lagomorpha > Leporidae > Oryctolagus > Oryctolagus cuniculus. The sequence goes on from NC_142882.1 coordinate 94,486,781, forward strand.
TGGTATACTTCTCTCCCCATTCCCTCCCTCTGAAGATGCAGACTCCCAAGTGCTGGGCATCTGCTGGGCCAGCCTTGGCCACTTCCTTTCCATGCTCAGCCATGGTGAGTGCTGGTGATGAGCCCATAGTGTGGGAATGCTGTTCATTTCACTTTGGGGAAAGAAATAGAGGCATCAAGAAATTTGCTTGCTTTATGAGGCTAGAGTAGGTTCAGACCCATTGCAGTTCTGATTCTCAAACTTGCATTCAGGTTGTTCTATAGTTTTCTTGCCTTTGGAATGCTTGTTTTGAAGGCTCCCAGAATTGACAGGACCTGGCCAGTCTCCGCTGCCTTTACTCCCACTGTCACTGAAACATTGCTCTCCCATGTCTGCTGATTGTTGCTTTCTGGACTCAGTCTTGGGAATGTTCTGTGAGACGCTTCTGTCTTTACTTTGAATTCTTTTTTTTTTCTTAAAGATTTATTTTATTTATTTGAAAGTCAGAGTTACCGAGAGAGAGAAGGAGAGGCAAAGAGAGAGAGAGAGGTCTTCTATCCGCTGGTTCACTTCCCAGTTGACCGCAATGGCCAGAGCTGCGCCAATCTGAAGCCAAGAGCCAGGAGCTTCTTCTGGGTCTCCCACGTGGGTGCAGGGGCCCAAGGACTTGAGCCATCTTCTACTGCTTTCCTAGGCCATAGCAGAGAGCTGGAGCAGAAGTGGAGCAGCCAGGATTCGAACCAGCACCCATATGGGATGCTGGCACTACAGGCGGCAGCTTTACCTGCTATGCCACAGCGCTGGCCCCTTTACTTTGAATTCTACAGAACTTTATCCACCTCTCCGGCTAGCACATCCCAATGGGGCGGAGTCCCCTTCAACCTCAACCTGGGCTCGTTCTAGGGCAGGGGAGGGGGCTCAGGCAACAGGGTGAGGGCGGCCAAGTCAAAGAGGACGAGAAACAGCTGCCTCTGGTGCCTCCGAACCCTAGGAAATTCAGCCTGTGTCACAGGAGGAAGGGCAGCCCTGTCCTCTACTACCCGTAGGATGTGCAATGAGAAAGGCAGAAGAATCCTTTAAATGTGCTCAACACAGTGGATTTCCCACTGGGCTGCCTTTTGTCACTGTGGGGAAAGACGATGTGTTGAGGAATCCTCACATGTTGCTGACGACCTTGCCAGGCAGATTCCAGGCAGATCGTCCCAGTGCCAAGTCCTGTTAACATAACCACGAGAGAGCAAACAATTGTGCGGCCTCCAGCTGCTCACCTTTGCAGAATTTACTTCCTTGATTTGTTTGTGCTCACTGAAGACATTGTAAACATCACAGTGAACTCCAGCAGTGCTTGGGGTGCACAGGAAGGAGGCCTGAAGCCTCCTGAGACCACAGCTGTGCTTGAGAAGGCAGCAACTTCTCACTGAAAAGCCCCCACCCTGGGCCTGCTAACTGGAGGAAAATCTGCTCTGTGGGGTGGAGATGGAGGAAGACAAAACAGAGACCTGCGAGCCCAGGCCTCACTGTCCACAGGCCCCACTGGCCTCCTGCTCACATACTCCTGACCCCTTCTCCTGCACTGCTTTGATACCCTCCCATGCCTCTTCTCCATGACATCAGACATCAGGACTGTTTGGGCAGTGGCAAGGGTCTGGAAGCCATCTCTTTGCTGGCCCTGAGGCTCAGTGTGCTAGGCACTTGTCCCTGGGGCCACACACAGGTGCCAGGAGCCCTGCAGAAAACAGGGAAGTGAGTGTCAGCAGCATCAAGTGGCTTGTTAGTCCTGTGACAGAACAGCACTGGCACAGGCACTCACCTGGACACCTGTTCTGTTGCCTGTGCTTCATGGTCCATCCACACACTCAGGTCGTTTTCCATGGCTGTCAGAAACTTAATTAATGGTGAAGTTTTTTAAATGGGGGCATCTACCCTTCATTTGTTAAGCTAGACACAGGCTTCTCCATAAGAGTTTAAAATCTAGGGTAATCTTTTTCCCCTGCTCATAACATAAAATAATTCACAGTTAAGAAGGAAGGAACCCAAAATGCTGCTGGCAGTTAGGACAGAACAGACTTTCAAGTCCCAGAGCCTCAGAGACAGCCCCTGGTGGACACTGAACCACAGGGTTCTATGCCGCCGGGCAGGAAGCCAGAGTGTGCTGTGGAGCCCAGGCAGCTTGCTGTGGGTGGCCAGGCACCTCCCCAATTTCCAAGATAAACAGCCGAGAACAAAGCCCACGGTAACAGGACGTGCAAGTGAGCAGCATCTCTACTGTGACTGGGGCTGGAGAGGCTCCCTCAGAGCTTAGCCCTGGGGCCTGGCAGGGCTCCAGGCTCTGTGTGGCCACCGCCCACGCCCTCTCCTTCCCAGTCCCCGTTCCAGGTCAGCTTCTCGCAGCCCCGCTGCACGTGGGCTGCTCAAACCACTTCAGCTGGCAGATCCCTCCCCTTCTGAAATGAATGCAGTCTGTCCACAAACCCGTCCAGATCCTGGGAAAATGGGAGCGGCTGCCGGCCTCTGGGCTGTGTAGCTTCCCAGGCTCCAGGAGGTGGGATGGCTGCCTTCCTGTCAGTTTTTCCACAGCCTTTTCCATGTAAATGTAGGGCAGGCAGTGGGAAGGGAATGCAGGCAGACTTGCAAGTGTGCTACGTGCGGGGCGGGTACAGGGGGCGCATGGGAAGCCATCAGGTAGTAACCACAGCAGCCAACAGCGTGAGCTGCTGTCACACAGCCAACTCAAGCTCAGGGCTGTGGTGAGATGAGCACGAGCCATGGGGGTGGCTGGCCTGGCCCTGATGCTGGGAGGCGCAGCCTCAGGTTCCTGCCACAAGGTGCATTTGCCCCCGTGTGGCTCTTTGTGTATGCAAGCCCTTTTCCAAGATACAGGGACGTTTTGAGTGCAGACTGAGTCCATGCATGTTAAACACCGTGTGGCCTGCTCTTCAACCTTGTGATTACATCTGTAATCAAACAGCGCACAGCCTGCCTGAGAACTGAGGGTAAATGCTCAGGAAAGATCCTACACATAACCAGCGTCTGCCCGGTACACAGTGGGGGCTCTGCCCAGGCCGTGCTGGGAGCTGCCAGGGCACCCATTCCTCAGAGCACCTGATGGGGAAGGGTAGCTTTTAAATCACACAAATCATGACTGCTCTGCTGCTGCTTCCCCCAGCCTCTGCTCCCTGGGGCTGTTCACATTCATGTGGCTGTGCTTGGGTGTCCTGCCAGACACCAGGAGAGTTGTGTTTGGGAGTCAGAGAAACCCTCTGGGGTGCGGGCCCAGGTCAGAGGCCCACAGAGGAGGACCAGGGATGGACTTTGGGTGAACACAGCAGTGTGATTGTGCTTATGTTTAAAATGTGTAGGCCACTGCCCCCCCCCCCCCCACCTCATGACCCAGCCAGGGTACGTCAGCATCATCCATCTCCCCAGCCATGGCCTGGCCCTGGGTGTGTTTGCTTCTGCACTGAGAACCTGATATGCCAAGTCCATGCTCAGAACCCAGGAACTGCCAAGGCCAACGGGACTTTCTAGCCTCATTCTCTTCCAGCCTAGGGGTCTCTCACATCTGATGCAAGGTCACCCCTACTTGTATTCTGATGCAAAGTCACCCCTACTTGTACTTTAAAGGGAAATAGAATTTGTGGGTGGAAAAGGAGGATCTCCTGATTCTCAGAAGAGAAGGCCCCCTTGTGTGCACAATTACAAATAAATTAGCTTCCTTTGCCCAAGAATAGCAGAAGGGTTAAAATTAAGTCTGCATCCAGAGCTGCCACTTGGCAGCCTCTCACATTAGCAGGGTGGGAATGGGGTGCAGAGCAGCAGGAGGCAGGGGAGGGGTCGTCAGTGCAGAGACAGATCCTAAAGCTATGGAAGGTTGCAGTCCTTCTATGCGTGTTCTCTGTGCGCTGAGGGGGGCTTTGCATAGGAGCCGTGGGCAGGGTCCTTGCTCCAAATGCCCTTCCCTCGCCCATGGCACAGTGAGAGCCAAATCTCTGGAGAAGGGAAGTTCCCTGAGGGCCGCCTGCTGCGGGAGTGCCCCTGTCAGAGCCTACAGCACTGGGAGGGGTCCTGCACACACAGGCAGCTGTCGCCCCTGCATCCTGGCTCTGAGGCAAAGGTCTTCGGGGAAGATGACAGTGCACCCCCACTCAGAGACATCAGTGACTCCCTCTTTGAGCCAACATTTGCTGGCAGCAAATAGGCCTGAATCTCTGCCCATGGAATCACTATCCAGGGACCCACCTCTCAGTAGCTCACCCTGCTAGAATCCCCCTGCGCCAGGTGTTCTGTAGGCCAGCCACATCCAGAAGTGTGTATCTCATGCTGCTTTACCTGTGTGTGCCTGTCCCTCTCGCCTCTGTGGACCTCTTTCTGACCATCCTCCCCTCCCACACAGGAGGCCTACGTGATGGCCAGCGTGGACAACCCCCATGTGTGTCGCCTCCTGGGCATCTGCCTGACCTCCACTGTGCAGCTCGTCACACAGCTCATGCCCTTCGGTTGCCTGCTGGACTACGTCCGAGAGCACAAAGACAACATCGGCTCCCAGCACCTGCTCAACTGGTGTGTGCAGATTGCAAAGGTAAACTCGGGGGAGGGGCTCTGCAGGTGCTGGCTCTGAAAAGCCGGGCAGACGTTTCTACCCAAAGGACTTGGGCTCAGCTGGCTGCTCCCTGCCCTCGGCTTCCAGAACAAAGCGGATCAATCAGTCGGCTGTCAGTAAAGGCAGGAGGAGAGCAGGAGTGAGTGTGGAGGAGTGGGGAGGTCCTCCGTGCTGGGACGGCTGAGTGCTGCCCGAGGGGGATGAGTGCTCGCCACCTGCACTTTTCTTTATTTTGGATCAAATTTCATTGACTTGCTGTGCCACTATCAGCACCTGCATGTGGAAAATCAATCAGTGCTATATTTGGGCAGCTCTTTTGTTTTCTGGGGGCTCAGTACAATTTGGTGCTGTGTCTTTAATTTGCTGAAGTCCTTTTTGGTGATGTTGATGGTAGTTTACAGTGGGGGGACTTGACCAGGAGAGCGAATGGGCTAAAGCTGTATGTGAACAGTCAGTGAGCAGGCTCCTGTTGCTTGTCTGGGTTTCAGTCACTCCCTTTTGGGTAGGCCTGCTCCAGATCCAGGCAGGGACTGGGCCAGCAAAATGGCCAGGTAGCCCAGCTGTGAGCTGACAGGCCCAGCCCTGCTGCCCCGTGACCCCAAGAGGACCTGTGTGCTTCCACCCCAGCTTCTCTCTCCTCCGATTCCAGCCTCATTTTTCCTGACAGTGAGTGTTTCCCGCAGTAAACATGAAGGATTTGTGGACAGGCCTTGTCAGGGCTGTCAGTGCTTACTTTGTTGTCAAAGTTCCTCAGACAGTGGCAATGTCAAGGGACACCTGGCCCACAGAGGCCTGGGTGAGTCCCCTTGTATCAGCCTCCCTCAGAGGCTGGTCTGGGGAGAGGTGGATGTGGAGCTGTCTCTGAAGGGCTGTGTGTGTCTGGGCTCCGGAACCCGGAAGTTCCCACGCAGCTCTGTCCACCCCGATTAGCACAGGCAGGGTCCTCCTTTCCCTGGCATCCCCTAGTACCTTGCTTCATGCTCTTAGCCATATTTATCGCTTCTTAGAGTTTGCACCCAGCATGGAGGACAGAACCCTGCACACCTGGAGCCAGCTCTAGAAGCCCCACTCACCAGAGCTGCTGGGACATTTGGCAGCTCAGCTCTGAGGCCCAGCTCCACTGCCTTGGGCCTCCCATTGCTGTGAAATGCAGGCATTCCTTCCACCACAGGGAGCAGGCAGTCTTGGAGCATTGCCCAACCCCAGGTAGGGCCTGCAGGTGACTTCCAAACTTGACCCAGTATCCACCAGCCACGCAAGCTGGGCCGGGTGCTGAGTCCTTATACACCTCGTCTCTATCCCCTGTCCTCCAGGTGGGAAGGCTTGGGTCAGCCACCTGTACCACCTGCCAGTGCTGGCTCAATACTCCTTTCCTCCCTGCCTCTTCCCTTGGCTCTGTGAGGATGGAGCAGTGACTGAACTTAACCCAAGACCTCATCTTCATCTAGATCTCTGGCAGCTTCTCTGTGGACTCCCCCAATCTTGCATTGACATCTGCCTGACCTCCAGTGTCTGCATAAATGGACATCTGCGTGACCCCTAACATGAGCTTTTTATGAGAGGATGAGAAACACAGGTCCTTGTGCAGCAGGGCCCACGCCAGAGAAGAACCTACCGCCTGAGTCACCAAGGCCCTCCCACATTACCTTTATACAGCGTTGCTCTTGAGTCCAGCCCACCCTTTAAAACCACTGTTGGGCTCATTACACTTTGCTGTATTTTGATTTGAAGTCCTCCATACTGTGGGCCACTAGCACTTTGTGATAGATTTGCTTTTTAATTCACAAGAGAAAATGTACTCACCTGCATCTAGATGGCTGTGCTAATGCAGAAACTGTCTCTGGAGGGAGATTTGCTCTGGGGCAGAGAAAATTTGAGTATTAAACACTTTGCTTTTCATGAGTTTGAAGTAACACCACCCAGAAACAACTAGCAGCTGACCGTCACTTTCAAGTGGGATTCATTTACTTAGGAATGTCCTGTGTTGATTCACAAAGCCATGAACTCTCTGGAGAAGTTTTCTAAGTGTTGCTGGGAGAGCTGGCTACTTTTTGAAAAGTTCATTATCCTGGCCCAACTGCTAAGGGAATAAAGTTACATCAACCAGGCAAAAGGAAAAGAGACCAGGTGGGATTGGCAGACATAAGAGCCTGCCCCTGCCACATGTGATGAGAATCCAGGGTCAGGTATGTGGCACAGTGATTAAGACACTGCTAGGGGCTGGCACTGTGGTGCAGCAGGTTAATGCCCTGGCCTGAAGCACCGGCATCCCATATGGGCGCTGGTTCGAGACCCGACTGTTCCACTTCTGATCCACCTCTGCTATGGTCTGGGAAAGCAGTAGAAGATGGCCCAAGTCCTTGGGCTCCTGCAACCGCATGGGAGACTGGGAAGAATCTCCTGACTCCTGGCTTCGGATCGATGCAGTTCCAATTTTTGCAGCCAATTGGAGAATGAACCAGCAGATGGAAGATCGATCTCTCTCTCTCTCTCTCTCTCTTTCTTTCTCTCTTTTTCTGTCTTTCCCTCTCCCTCTCCCTCCCTCCCTCCCTCCCTCTCTCCCTCCCTCCCTCCCTCTCTCTCTCTCTCTCTCTCTCTGCCTCTACTCTATCTCTGTGTAACTCTGACTTTCAAATAAATACATCTTAAAAAAAAAAGACTGCTTAGGACACCCTCATCCCATAGCAGAGGGCCTAGGTTCAAGCCCCAGCTCCGCTTCTGATCCCACTTCCTGCTAATGCACACCCTGGAACACAGCATGTGATGGCTAAAGAACTTGGGTACTTGCTACTCACGTGGAAGACTCAGATTGAGTTTCTGGCTGCTGGCTTTATCTTGTTGAGCCCTGGATATTGCAGGCATTTGGGAAGTGAACCAGCAGATGGGAGCTCATGCACTCTCTCCCTCCTTCTCCTCCACAACCCCATTCCTTTACTCCCTCTCTCCCTCCCTCTTTGGAATTTAAAAGCAAAAACCAGTCTCCATAGTTTATGGAGATACCACCTGCTGGCCCACTGGGAAACTTTGCACACTGGTAGGGAATGAGCTACATGAGAAAGTGCATCTACTCTTCCCAGCACACAGCACAGTAATCTTAGACCGTGTCTGATCCAAAGACCCTATTATCCAGGTTGGAAAGCACTGTCCCACGAACCACATTACTGCAAAGCCCTGTGATAAATAAAGCTACTTAGACTATGGTTCAGACACCTTTTCCTCAGACTTGCTGTGTGCATCTTTAAACTGAAGTTGCTGGAGCCTCCTTCATTTCCCTTTCAACCTCAGTATTTCAAAATTCCCTCTAGCTATCTTGAAGTAATTAACAAAAAAAGTGTTTTAATTCAATTAAGCTGAGGATCTTGGAGAAGAAGCAGCAACTGAGTTTCCAAGTGGCCCCACTGAGGCCTGTGCTGACCTTACTCCAGTGTCAGTGTCAGGAGTCAGAGTCCCTAATTGTAGCCCACTGGGTAGCATGTGGCTGCTGGGTATGCAAATGGCCTTTCAGACCACCAACGTGTGGACAGAGATTACAGAGTTTTCTGAGTTCAAATGGGCCTAATCTTGTTGTCCCCACTTGTTCTCTGATTTAAGACCCTCTGGAGCTTTCTCTGCAGATGGAGGCTTCGATAAAACCTCACACTGTATAGAGAAGTTGCTCTGGGCCTGTGGGTAGATAGGGCTGAGTGGCCTCAGTAGGTTTATCAGCCTTGCACAGTGACCTGGGCTTGCTCAGGGTACAGGGCTGCACTAAAATTTTTTTTATTTATTTTTCCCTCTCTTTTGTTTATTTTATTTATTTATTTATTTATTTATATATTGGCAACCCATATAGAGCTTCACGCGGAGGCCTCAGTGGAGAATTGAGGTGTGGTCCTGACAGTGCCAGCCTCTGGATACCCTGGGTTGACCACAGGGCAGTCGTAGGGACTTGGACAGAAAGCAGATTCCATGCAACTGTGTCTGAAAAGGCTGGGACCTCCTCAATCCTGAGCAGTCCATTCTTCAACCAACCGTTGTGGAAATGTGTGCAGTGTACAGGATTCCCTGGAACACCAGTGATGGGAGCTAAATGCTCTCTGAGGTCCTCCCTGTGGTTTTCATGATCTTATAAAAAAAAAAACAAAACACATTTTAAATAAAGAGAGAGGCATAGAGACATCTGCCACAAAGAAGCCTTCAGCCAGCATGAGGTGAGGAATGAAAGAATATGCACGAGGGAGAGGGATCGGGGGCAGTGGTCCACGAGGGCCACGGAGCCAGTGCAGCTTGGAACACAGATCCTGGGCCTCGCCAGGCAAGGGCCAAGCATCCTAGCTTTTCCCAGAGGATCAGTGCTGATCAGTTCAACAGACTCTCGTAAGAGAGTCTCAACTCCTCTCATAAGAGACAGGGTTCCCAGGGCTCCCCTACTTCAACAGGGGTGACCGAAGTAGAGGGAAGGAACCAGCTTGAGAGGGAGCTCACAGGCTGGAAGCATTTCCTCTGCTGTTTCCCCCACCCCTCTAGCACGGAGGTGCTGCTGTCTCCTCTCAGTGTACAGGGGCCCTGATAATCTTCTTTCCCTGCATGCAAAGAACTTGGGAAGGGAAGCATTTACAGCAGCGCACCTTGACATTCAGATTTCTGGGTAACACGGGAAGGAACTAGATCATGTGTCCATGAGGCAGGGAGGCAACCCTGTGTTCCCAAGAAGAGAGAAACAAGCCTCAAAAATGGTGCCAGACAACTAATTCTTGGTAATATCCAGATGGCTGGTTTTGCTGTAGAAATAAAAATTCCAAGATTTCACGCTGATATACCAAGTCAATTCATAATTTTCTCCTCATTTGTATGCAAAAAGAAGCCAAGAATTTGCCAGAAGATTTGGGAAGCCATCCTCATCCACAGGGAGCCCCTGCAGTTGCACTAAGATGGCCACAGAAACCCCAGCAAACAACAGAGCTGGTCACTGAGTGGGGGAGTGGGAGCAGGAATCACAGAGGAAGTGAGAAGGTGGCTTGCCCAGGAGCAGGGGTGGGGCACCTGTGAGGGGAGTGTGATGGCACAGAAGAGGCGCAGGTCACAGCTCAGTGCGTTTTGCCCACGGCAGATGTGGAGCCAGGAGAAGCTGAGGTCAGAAGTGACCTTGTCTGCATGTGACAAGGACACCAGAAGACTGAGGGCAAGGGCTGTGCTCAGGGCACGGCATGGCTGCTGCTCACAGCAGTGGCTGTGGCTCCACACAACTGCAGTGGTGGCCAGAGAGGTATGGCCAGGGCACCTTTTAAAGCACACTAAGCATCCACATGTTAGGATAACTGGACCCACATCCTCTGTGAATCGTGTAAGGGGGCCCAGCGGAGCCCAGGGAGAGGAATGGTGTGAAAGGACGCAGCCTGGTGAGGTCTGCTCTGACCGCCCCGCCTCCCACAGAAACCACGGGGCAGTGGCAGTGTAGGCAGGCAGCGCTCCCTGAGCAGGCGTCCAGCACTGAGCTCATGCCCGTTGCTGGCCTCTCCTGGGTCAGAAGAACCAGGGTGGCTGGGTCATTTGGGGCAGCTGTGGTGCCAAGAACAGGGACTTGCATGCAGGGTCTAGCAACTGGAAGCCCCGTGCCCTCAAGTGAACCGCCCTCACTTTCTCCCCACATTCCAGGGCATGAACTACCTGGAGGACCGGCGTCTGGTGCACCGCGACCTGGCTGCCAGGAATGTGCTGGTAAAGACACCGCAACACGTCAAGATCACAGATTTTGGGCTGGCCAAGCTGCTCGGTGCAGAGGAGAAAGAATACCATGCAGAGGGGGGCAAGGTAAGAGCCTGCCCATGGCCAGGGTCCCAGTCCTGACACCACCCTGAGCTCCAGCAGGGTCGGCCGGTGGCCCTGCGTTGTCAGTGAGGTCACACGACAGCCACTGCCTGTGGGTCTGGCTAGGCCTTCTGGCTGTGGGGAGGGGTGTTTCTGAGACTGCAGGGCCAAGTGCAGCTCTGCCTCAGGGCTCTGGAGATCTTGTCAGCCCCCCAACAGGAGCAGCTGAGAGAGCTCACCAGAAAGCCCCATGGCCCCGTGACTCATGCCTGGCCCCTCCCCTCTGCTGGGCTTGGGGGTTTCTCCCGGGCAGGCGCAGGCTCTCTGCCCTCCCACAGTGCCTCAGCACATCAGTGTACCCTCCCAGGCCTCCCTCTGGCCCTCGATGCAGGCAGCATCAAGCCTTTGACAGACTCCTGAAGACCCTAAACACTGGATGATACCTGGCTTCCCTGAAGGGCCCACAGCCCCGGGGACCTCTGCTGAGTATTCAGGAAGCAGACCCTGAATTTCCAGGGCCCACCTATTCTCCCAGATTTAAAATCTCCTCTTGCTGGGGGGACTCTGGCCTGGGCCCAGCAGGGCAGTGTCCTGGCACTCGGTCCTGGGTGGCACAACACATCAGTAGAGGGAAACTGATCTTACTGCTTCTCTCCCATCTCCCCAAGGTCCCCATCAAGTGGATGGCTTTGGAATCGATTTTACACCGGATTTACACCCACCAGAGTGATGTCTGGAGCTACGGTGAGTGAGTCCTGACGTAGGGGACCTGTGCTGAGCTGTTTGTTATTTGCTTTGACAGTGAGTGCTTTCTTTCGAGACCATGACTAATAGTCAAACAATAGCTGCGGCCTACTGCACTGAGGAAACCAACAGAGGATGGGGCCTAACCAGGCGTCTCTGCCTCACTGGAGACATTGGTGACTCCCTCCAGCAGGGAACAGGGTCACAGGAGTGGGAAAGGAGGGGTGTGTGCTCCAGTGTAGGAAACCCATCTGCCTGGAAACGAAGCCAAACTTGAGAGAACCATGGCGGAACAGTCTTCCAGTATAAAAATGAGGCTTTCTGAAGTGCTACCTCCATGCACGTGTGTCACTGCCTCTGGGACCTGGTGTGTTCTCGTAAGGAGTTGGAGAACTAACAGCCTTTCTAGTCCCTGCAGACCCCACTAGCTACCCCACCCTACTCTTACTACTTTTCTGAAACCTGAAGAACACTCCTTGACCAGAGTAAACTGTGCTAGGTGAGAAACCAAGTAAGAATCAGTCCAGTCTGGAAATGAGAGTTCTTCCACAAGACTGGGTTGACTGTGTTCCTGCTCCTGGGCCACTGCTTCCTCCTCATTCCAGCCCTGTTCTCTGGATTAATTCAGGCGGTTCTGTTGAGGAAAGGCTGTGGAAAAATGGATCTGGAGGCCAGGTCTGAGGAGAGTGGGCCCTTGGGCTGCTTGGAGAACAGGATCTTGTGTCTCTCCCTCCTGGGGAAGTTGGGATCCAGGGCTCATTTGCACTGAACTCATCTTGGGGCAGGACACAGGTGCTGGGAGGAGGGGATAGCCATGGGGATTAAGGAAGCACTGCTCACTGGCCTCTGCACATTTCTAGAGCAGAGAATCTCATCACCTGAGCTCTACGATGAGAGTACTGTGTGAACTCACAGTCATCTGAAAACCACCAACTCTAAAATCACTGCTGCTTTGGTTTGGTGTTAATCATGATATGTGGTTAAGATTTTTGTGTGCATCAACAGGAACGCAGGTCTCTGTGTTTGCTTTTCTATTACCTAAGATCACAGAATCCCCAGCTTCCTGCCACTGAAAATGCAAGTTCCCTAGGGCAGAGACGGCATGTTAGGAAAGCCAGTGTCACGGTGTGGTTACCAGCTTACGCTGACCATCTGTCAGTGACTTGCTGCCAGCCACTGCACTACGTGTGTCACTTCTGTCCTGTGCTTCGACCCTCACCCACACTCTCTGAGAAAGACACTGTTGTTGCCCCACTCGACAAAGGTAACGGAGGCTCCCAGAGCCACAGAGATATTTGTGTGCTAGCATCGAGAAGCAGCAATCAACTTGGTTACTAAAGATGAAGCTCTGCAATTGGCACTAACTCCTGTGGTGCAGCTCAGGATGAGGTCTCTGATGGTCACTGACCCCTGTGGTGCAGCTCTAGGTGAGGCTGTGACCATCACTGACCCCTGTGGTGCAGCTCTAGGTGAGGCTGTGACCATCACTGACCCCTGTGGTGTGGCTGTAGATGAGGCTGTGACCATCACTGACCCCTGTGGTACGGCTCTAGGTGAGGTCACTGATGGTCACTGACCCCTGTAGTGTGGCTCGAGATGAGGGTCTCTGATGGTCACTGACCTCTAATGTGTTTGCTTTTCTGCTTGCTTCCTTTGCCCCGCAGGAGTCACCGTTTGGGAGTTGATGACCTTTGGGTCCAAGCCTTACGACGGAATCCCTGCCAGTGAGATCGCGTCTGTGCTGGAGAAAGGAGAACGACTTCCACAGCCCCCCATCTGCACTATTGACGTCTACATGATCATGGTCAAGTGTGAGTGACTGGAGAGGCCATCCTTGCTCGCCTCATTGCACTTTATCATGCCTGCAAAGGCATTGCTATCCTTGTGCAAACAGTTGAGGCCTCTGTTCCTTAGGGGAAACGTTGCCACATTCTCAAGGCAGGACACCTTCCAGAAACTTCCATAAATGCCTCTGCATGCGTTCCTGAAAGAGCACTTGCTTGACTCATTGAGCAGTGTGACCTGACATTTGCAAACCAAAAAGTAAATCAAAATCTTCCGTAAACTCTTAGGGTAAAATGGTCTATTTTCTGAGTTGCTCAATGAAGTACTAAGCTGTCACATTTTTTGAAGACTGTTACCGGAGAGACAGAATGTTTTTAAAAGCCTAACAATGAGTAACCACAAGAAGCGGCAAGGATCAGCATTGCTGCTGTGACTTACAACTTTGAGTAGATTTATATGAGGCCTTCAACAGTGTGGCGTTTGAATGTTTTAAGCTAGTAGAGAATGTGATCTCTTAATACTTGTTCCACCAGAACCACATGTGCAGTAGGCTCTGGAGCCAACACCACCCGGACAGGAAGCCTTTGACAAGGAAGGCATGAGGGGATTCTGACACAGCTGGTGTCAGTGTCCACACCCCTCTGAACCTCAGACCGCAGGGCTCATCCATTTTAACTTGGTTTGGGTTGCGGAAGCTGGGAAACAGAGAGGTCACCTGATTTGTCTGAGGTCACATAGCAGTCTGGCCTAAAATAGCTTGACATCTGCTTATGGAAAATAAACATGAACCCTCGGAGTCAGTGAGTGCCACTCTGGGGCTGTTTCTCCAACTCAGTTACTCTGGACTGGGATCCTTGAGCCACCAAATGCAGCAGCCTGTCTGTCAAGAGCACCCCAGGTGAGGGGGCTCTCACACAGCTCCTTCCAGTCTGAGTCAGTACTGACTGAGGGATCTGGGGGAAGCATTGGGTGGGGAGGGCACAACCTGCGGCCCTGAAGGCCTTCCCTTTTCTCTAAGCTGAATCTGGCTTCCAGCTTGAGAGAGTGCTGTGGCTGAATGTCAAGTGGGGGCTTTGGCAAATGCTAGGTACCCCAGGTCAGAGCTGCTCACAGACAGGACTGCAAGTCACAGGGGCACTAGACGCCAACCCTAGGAGGAATAGATAGAGAAAAGTTTAGAAGATCTGATTCTGATTCAGATTGAGAATGCTGTCCTGCCATGCCAGGAGTGAGGAGTCCAGCACAGAGCCCAGCTTTGCTCACCACTGTCCTTTCTCCGTTTCCTTCCTCAGGCTGGATGATAGATGCTGACAGTCGCCCAAAGTTCCGGGAGTTGATTGTGGAATTTTCCAAAATGGCCCGAGACCCTCAGCGTTACCTTGTCATTCAGGTACCAGACCACAGCAGTGCCTGTTGTACTGAGCATCAGAGTCCCTGTGTCCCCACACTCCCATTGTTGGCTCCTGGTGCAGTGGAGCAGCCTCAGCTGAGGTACACTGAACATGAAGCCCAAGTTTTGGTGGCCAGCAAACCTCTCTTTACCTCCTTGACTGGCCTCTTTCCCCTAGGTCCATCAGGCAACCTCTCCACCAATCCCCTTCCCTAGTAGGGGAATAGCAAAGCCAGATCGTGGGGCTGTCTCAAGGATTTGGTGAAATCATTTTTGTATAGTATTCTTCAGGCCATGTCACAGCACAACGCTCCCGTAAACGACACCCCTCCCCTTCTGAGCCGCCTTCTCTGTGTGCATCTCAGAGACTTTTTGATGCTTGGTTTCAAAGCATCCATGTGCAGTGGGGTGAGCATCTTTCTTCAGAGAACAAGAGGGGTTACTATGACTAAAGTGGCAAACAGAGGCACCTGCTGACTGGTAGACCTAATCCTGTAACCAAGAAATAGAATAACATCTCTGTGAGCCATTCTAATGCTCTCAAAATCTCTGCCCTAGGGGGATGAGCGGATGCATTTGCCAAGCCCTACAGATTCCAATTTTTACCGTGCCCTGATGGACGAAGAAGACATGGGCGACGTCATAGATGCTGACGAGTACCTCATTCCTCAGCAGGGCTTCTTCAACAGCCCCTCCACATCACGGACGCCGCTCTTAAGCTCTCTGGTATGAAATTGCTCTCTCTCTCTCTCTCTCTCGAGCTGTGTTTACTGGTCAGAACCATCTAGGCGAACTCACATAGGCACAGAGAAGTAAATTTTAACCAAATCCTAAAGTGCTTTCCGAATGAACCACGTAAGTGTATTATCCACCACATTGTATTGCAACACCTCAACTAGCTTTGGGGTCCATTAAGGAAGAGAATTAAACCAACGCTAGATTTTGTGCAGGTAATGATTAAAGACAAAAATTAAGCACCTTCATATAGTTCCACTCCACATACCCCACCTCTTACATCGTGGAGCAGGTGAGTCACCAGTGAGCCTTGAACAGCTCCTCTGTTTGTTTTTCAGAGTGCGACCAGCAACAGTTCCACCATGGCTTGTGTGGATAGGAACGGGGTATGTGTGAAAGCCTCATGAACCAGAGTCACAACCACAGATCAAGCGCCTGTCTTAACCAATCTGACTTCTCTTCCTGCATTGGTTTTTCTTTGCCTGGTTTTCATGGCCCCTATCCCAAGGCCAGCAGCCCACTGTCACATATCACAGCATCATTCAAAGCGTGGCTTGTGGGTGGCAGCACCAGTGTCACCAGACAGCTTCTGAGAAATGCAGACCCTCAAGCAACACCCTGGACGAGCCAGACCAGGACCTTGGGAGTGGAGCCCAGTAGTCTGAGTGGATGACTCTGGTGCAGCTGGTGCTTGATGAAGTAAAGCCACAGGCCGCGTGACTGCTGGAAGTTTAGATAAAATGAAATGTGTGAAACACGCTTCCCCACACGCGTGTTCAGTGTCCCCCTACTGCAGAGGAACTACCCTGCAGTCAGTGGTCCAGCAGCGTGGTGACTCCACAGGGCCCGTCAGATAAGTGGGACCCCCAGCCCTACCCACATCTCCTGGGTCAGTTCAGGTGGTTTTTGTGCATATTGATGTGTGAGTCCCGTCAGCTTGAATGATCATGCCCGATTCCCTCCTCAGCAGAGCTATCCTGTCAAGGAAGACAGCCTCCTGCAGCGGTACAGCTCAGACCCCACTGGTGGCGTGACTGAGGACAGCATGGATGACACGTTTCTCCCAGTGCCTGGTGAGTGGCCCACTTTGCAAACAGGCAAGGATCTTCACCCTTGGTACCTAAGCCAGGTGCCTCCTTTCAGCTTATCATAAGGTGAGACAATAAACTTCACAGAACAGTGAAGGGAAAATGGAGCAGACGCATGCAACATGACTAGGAATGCCAGGACCTTCGTGTTGAGCCCAGTGTGTCTGGGTTGTGTGCTGCAGGTTGTTTTTTTGTTTTTGTTTTTGTTTTTGTTTTTGTTTTTGTTTTGACAGGCAGAGTGGACAGTGAGAGAGAGAGACAGAGAGAAAAATCTTCCTTTTGACGTTGGTTCACCCTCCAATGGCTGCCGGGGCTGGCGCGCTGCGGCTGACACATCGCGCTGATCCAAAGCCAGGAGCCAGGTGCTTCTCCTGGTCTCCCATGCGGGTGCAAGGCCCAAGGACTTGGGCCATCCTCCACTGCCTTCCCGGGCCACAGCAGAGAGCTGGCCTGGAAGAGGGGCAACCGGGACAGAATCTGGCGCCCCGACCGGGACTAGAACCCGGTGTGCCAGCACTGCAGGCGGAGGATTAGCCTATTGAGCCGCGGCACCGGCCAACTGCAGGTTGTTTTAAGAACGAATCTGCAGATTTCCTAGACTGTAAAGCAACCAAGATGTACACGTGTGTGTATGTGTATGCATGTGTTATGTGGATGACTAAAATATGCATATCTGTATGTGTGTGTGGTATAAGGATAGTTGAGATAATGGGTGTGTATGTACGCATGTGTGCATGGTATGTGAAAAGCCAAGATATATGTGTGTGTGCATGCATGCATGGTACATGAATGACCGAGATATACACATGTGTGTGCATGTATGTGATACATGAACAGCCAAGGTACATGTGTGTATGTGCATGCAGTACATGAATGGCCAAAATACACGTGTATGCATGCATGTATGGCATGTGAATGGCCAAGATACACATGTATGCATGTGTTCTGCATGAACAGCAAAGATACATGTGTGCATGTGAATAACCAAGACATATATGTGTGCATGTATGCGAACAGCCAGTGTATACATGTATGTGTGCATGGGAACAATTGAGGGGACTTCAAAAAGTTCATGAAAGATAAGTTTATTTTACTGTAATACATTTTTGAAAGCCATGTTCT
Organism: Oryctolagus cuniculus; assembly: GCF_051225735.1. Lineage (NCBI taxonomy): Eukaryota > Metazoa > Chordata > Mammalia > Lagomorpha > Leporidae > Oryctolagus > Oryctolagus cuniculus. Next base: position 94,504,011 of record NC_142882.1, read on the forward strand.
TTTTATAAAAACACTACTTTGCGAAGCCCCTTCTACGTGTATACATGGCAGGTTGGATCCCTCTTCTCTCCCCTGACTCCATTCTTGCCCTGTGATGCACACACTGAGCTCATCGAAGCTCCACCCCAGAAGCTCCCAGACTGTGAATGTTCCCTTCCCACCCTCCCTCCTCTCTGTCTGTGTCTCAGGCAGGCTGGTCTCTGAGAACTTTAAATTTCAAAAGATCCGCACTCCATTGGTTTGAGAGACAGTGAGAGCAAGGTGGCCCTGTAAAAGGTGCCGGTGCCCCTGTCATCAGCTGCTTTGCTGAGGACATGCACAGGTTCCCAGTGAGCGGGGCACACTACTTGAGATGAAGCTTTGCTGATTTGCTTCCTTTCCTTTTCAGAATACATAAACCAGTACATTCCCAAGAGGCCTGCAGGCTCTGTGCAGAACCCTGTCTACCATAACCAGCCTCTGCACCCGGCTCCGGGCAGAGACCCCCACTACCAGGATCCCCACAGCAGCGCAGTGGGAAACCCTGAATATCTCAACACCACCCAGCCTCCCTGTCCCAATGGCATCTTTGACAGCCCCACCCCCTGGGCCCAGAAGGGCAGCCACCAAATGAGCCTGGACAACCCCGATTACCAGCAAGACTTTTTTCCCAAGGATGGCAAGCTGAATGGCATCTTCAAGGGTCCTACGGCTGAAAACGCAGAATACCTAAGGGTAGCACCACCAGGCCGTGAATTTACCACAGCGTGACCTGGAGGACAGCACTGGCCACGGCGTCCAGACCTCAGACACCAGGGCCAAGGCACAGCAGCTGCTCCAGCCCTGCATTTGCCATACTTGAGCTGAGTGGCCCCTCCTGGAACCTGGAAGGGCACACCCCTGAGGTGTGCTTTGGGAGGCTGCAGGTACGTTCCCTTGTCTGAAGACGGAAGCTTCCACCAAAGGGCGTCTAGCAAGAATGATGTTCCTTTCTGGCGCTAAGGGATATTTGAAAAACATGAACATCCTTGGGCACTTTCTGCTTGGGGACCCTTGGGTGTTAATCGGTGTTGATTGCAATGGATGCCTGCAAGGAGGGAGCTCTCGTGTGACACCTGCAGCACGAGGTGATCCAGGCCAGCGTGCACAGGCCTCCACCTTCCAGCCAAGACCAGAGCACTGGCACTTCTTCAAGACACTGCCATCACAAGCAGACTGAATATTCAGGAGACCCCCTGGCCTGTGTGAACCCGTGGCAGGTACAGCAGGAAAAGCCACTTTGTCTCCCTGCGGGTGAGGAAGACGGGTTCTTTCTCACACTCACCTGTGTATAAATGTCTCCGTGGTTCGCAGTCCCCAGTAGCTCACCTGTGCTGTGTGTGTGTTGGACTTGTTTATTTTCCCTTCCACTGTTTCAGAGCTCAGTATACTTTCCCTTTGTGGCAGGGAAAAGCCCATTTGACTCATCAGTGTCCAGCGCAACAGCTTTCAGTTAGAGGGAATAATGCACAGTGCATAGCCCCTAAACCCCCGTGTCTGACAGACGCAAGTTCTGTGGGCACCTGCTGCAAGGCCTCAGAAATGAAGCTGCTCGTCAGACCCTGTCAGCCTTTATCCTCTCCCCTGCCAAGTTAGTTGAGGCTCCTAGCAGGGGATTTTCATTTCCTTTTACTTTGAACAGTTGTTTTGCTCAAAAGAATCTGTATCCCTCCATGGTGAACTGCCCCAAAGGCCCTCCTCTCTCCTTGACCTGTGTAAGAAGGGTTTTAGGCCTGAGGCCACTGCAGGCACTGACTGCCCTCTCCAGAGGGAGGAATGCATTTTGAGTAGCATGGGATTCGAGTGGGGAATAGGAAATCAGAATTTGAAGTTCATGATGAAACTTTCACAACACCTACGGATAGCTTAAAGAAAATAAATTTCCCTACTGAAATAATTTTGCTGTTCTTGGAGGGTCCGCTCTTGATGTCAGTGCAGCGCACGCTCCAGATACTTATTGGACCTCTGCTGCCCAGGTAGTCAAGGAGAGAGTGTTTCAGGCAGGATTTTCAGGCTGCAGAAGAGTTATGCCACACACACACAGCTTCCTTGCACCTAAATCACACATCTCTCAAGTGGGTCAAGGCCTCACACTTTTATTACAAGAATACTTGCTTTTGTCTCAGTGGAAATAAGACTATGTTCAGGTCCATCCATCATGCTCTGCAATATGGTACCTGCGTCAGCAGTGAAGACACAAAAATGAGTAAAATATAGCCCTGCTCATGCGAGCTGTGGGGCTGGAGCTAGCTGTCAGGCTCCAAGGCGCAGTTGTCAGGGGCTGCTGTGCCTGCCAGAAGCCTCTGCAAGTCCCTGGTCCCTGCCACCAGCAGTTTATCCTGAAAATGCAAATGCCCCAATCTGAGCCTGGATGGAGCCCTGGGACACTTTGCATTCCTGAGAAGTAGGTTATAAAAGCATCAGCCCCAGCTTGGCTGAGCTGCTCCCCTTTAAGTGGAATTGCCCTGAAGATACTTGCGGGCTCTTCCCTCTGATAAGCACATTTTTTATATGTCCTTACCTATAAACCTATGAACATGAGCCCCTGCCTTTTTTCCCAGCCACACCTCTCATGCCTATTAGAGAAACATTCAAATGGGATTTTTAACACAAATCTATTTTTGTAACTTTTCTGTGGGATATTGTCCTGTTATGTAGCACTGAACTTTGTAAAGTATATTTTTAGGAAACTCATTTTTCTACTAAAACAGTTTAGGAAGTCTGCAACAGCATCGAAATTTGGAACTCAGATCTGTGTTTAAAAGAATGAGATACTTAGAAGTAAGACTGTTCTCCCTGTGCAGGGCACTGCCTCGCCACAGAGCAGAGCTGGCTGCTGGTGTGGTGAAGAGCAGAGTTGTTGTTTCTGTAATATTGTATAAGGTCAGACAGGACAAGAAGCAGCCCAGCGTAGTGCTGGTCCACCTGGGGCCGTGTCACGGAAAGGGGCAGCTGTCTCACCTGGGAGAGCCCAGCTCCTCGGCCAGCTGGCCCCTGTGAATGTAAGAAAGGCAGCGACAGACACTTTGTTGGTTGATTTAGTATACTGCCAAGGCAAATGATTTTATTTTTGTATTTACAATTGATAATGCATTTACCAGTATAGACTGGAAATATCTCGAGAGCCTACTAATGATCACCATAATTTTGGTCACTTGGGATTTTGAGGAAATGCACCAGCAGTGCCACCAGCTCCATGCATGGCCACCTAGAGAGGAGCCTGTGAGCCCTGGCTGCAGTGACATCACAGGGGACCTTTCAGAGGCCTTGAACCCCAGCTGTACCGGAGCCCAGTGAAACACGGTGAACCTCTAGGGGTGAGACCTGGCATCTGTGTTTTTGCATGCTCAGGGATTGCCAGTCGGGAGACTTGGACTTGCAGGCAAATTCTGAAGCTGTAGGTAATACCCGGGCCCAGAGGACTCTGAGCCACCCAGACCTCAGCATCTGCCACTGGGAATCAAGAGTTGGTCAGGGCTTCCCTGATGGGTGCCCAAGCACAAGAGGAGACAATGTCCAGCCAGGGGAGGAAAGCAAAGGAAACATAAAACAGACTTCTTTTCCCATTTCCTGAGCTCGCTGCCTCTGTCAGAGGTGGTTTGGAAGTAAGATAGCAATAATGAATACTCTGTGCTGAGGCCTGTGCCGCCAGGGCCGTTGTTGGGAGTGAAAGAAGGTTGACTGTCAGTCACGGTACAAAGGGCGGACTGGGAGGACTGCACCAGGAGTTGGTGGTTCAGAAAGAAGAATCCAAGACCAGGATTCTTGCTTGAAGAAGAATTGTATTTTTTCAAAAGTTGACCTGAGCTAAGAATGGCATACAGGCTGTATCTTCCTCTGCCCAGCCACAATGCGGCCCCTGAGCTACTGCAGAGGGACTGAGCCTCGCCCTGCCACCTCGAAGGCGACTTTGCAAGGGAAGCTTACACACAGATGTTTGCAGGTGTGTTCGCTTACTCTAAAAAAGGAAACCCTGTTGGCCTGATCTGCCTACAGAATAATCTTGCTGTGACAGACTCTTGGAAATTCAGAGGCCCCATGGATCTGGGGATGCTGGGAGAGATTGTGATGTGACGGATTAGCTACAGACAGCAGTAACTTTACAGCTTCTACATGTGGTACGTTTTAATCTTGTAAAGTTTTGCAATGATGAAAGCAGTGTTTGTACAAATGCAAGGTAAGAATCTTTTTATATGGTTTATACTTCTGATCAGAACTTGTTGATTGTATATTGAGCATTAAAGAACAGCTGTATATTATTCATTGTTCTTTACTCATCAATACCTTACAATAAGAATGTATTAACAATGCAATATTGATATTAGTTATTAATCACCTCTGACCAACTGTAGTTCTTTCCTGATAACTTTTAAAAATAAATAAAGTCTATTTTTAGGGCAGGCTTATGGTCACAGCAGAAGTGAGCAGGAAACCCCGTGCACTCCCATTTATCCGCTGCCTCCCCATTCTCAGCCTTCTGCACCCCACTCACCGGATAACCTTTCCATGGGAAGTCAGCATAGCCGTTTTGGAGAGTCCCTGTGTGCGGGGGTTGGTGCCTCAGACACCTGCCTCCCTTGGCCCTGCTGTCATGGCCACACTCAGACCCCACTGACAGTGCAATAAAAGCACAGCAGGCACTCAGGTTCCACACCTAAATGCTTGGGCAGATGAGTGGGGAAGGAAAGCTTGGCTGGTTGTTGTAGCCACTAGAGAGATCTGGGACTTGAACCCAAAGCAAACCTCTTGATGAAGCAAATGATGCTGTGAAGAGAAATCCCAGAAACCCAGAGCCGAGATGGGAGCAGCTCCAGGCAGAGGAGGCCACGACATGCCACAGGGGCACCTGCAGCCCTCTCCTGGCCTGATGATACCATGCATGGGCTTAGGCTCCCAGTCTTTCCAGTGGACTCTGACACCAGAGAATGAAGTCCTTACCCTGGCAGCCACCACCCACTCCTCCAGTTGTCCCCTTTACGCAGGACAGCTGGATGCAAGCAACCCCTGACCCACAGTAAATTTGCAGTGGCTCTGGGTTTATGGTGTTGGTTTTGAACACTCAGTGGCATGCATGCAAACAGCACATGACTGAGGGAAAATTGTGACTCCCATGACGGTGGAACTTGTGAATAACAAGGTCTGGGAAGAAGCAAACAGGAGCTCCCAGCATCCACTTGCGCCAGCGCCATGATGGGTACCCACTGGCTTCCCTGGCTCCTCCCCTCCTCCTCAGCCATGGCTGTCACCCCTGACCTGCCTCACCAAAGCCCCTGGAAACCTTGCTGTACTTAGGGGGTTTAGCCTCACTCAGAGTCAAGTTCCCACAGTGAGGCAGACATGGGGAGCTCCTAGGGCCATGACCTTCTGTGCCTGAGAGACACTGAGGGTTTCTGATCCCACTGAACACCCTGGACTCAGGCAAGCTCAGCACCAGAACCAAGAACTTTCCCTGTCACACTCACCCCACCATCTGCTGCTGCACAGAGCAGGTGGGGCAGGCTGAGGTGAGGTGGGAGAGGCTTAGCCGGGCCAGTGACCATAATAGCATATGTGGGGGTGGGAGGCAGGGAAGGACCTCAGAGAGTGGTCCTGACTGAGGACAGGAAATGCCTGCAGGTGGAGCTGCTCTCCCAGCCCTGTCAGTAACCAGGGTTAAAACCTCCCTGGAGTCCTTGCTTCCCTGCAGCCATTCGGACTGAAACCTCGGGTGGAGAAGCAACAAGAGCACATCTGCCTTTTGCCCTACTCTTGCAGACAGGGAGCCTGGGAGCCTGGGATCTCAGGGTGCTCCTGATACAGTCTTACCCTCTGCTCTGGCCCGTGACTTGGGACCTCTGTGCCAATTTTTCTTTAAGATTTATTTATTTGCGAGGCTGAGTTACAGACAGGAGAGACAGAAGTCTTTCATCCCAAATGGCCACAACGGCCTGAGCTGGGCCAATCCAAAGCCAGGAGCTTCTTCCAGGTCTCCCACATGAGTGCAGGGCCCAAGCACTTTTGCTATCTTCTACTTCTTTCGCAGGTGATTAGCAGGGAGCTGGATTGGAAGTGGAGCATCCGGGACTTGAACTGGTGTCCCTTATAGGATGATGATGCCACAGGCAGAGGCTTAACCTACTATGCCACAGTGTCATTGTGCCATTTCTAAAATGAACAGTTCTAAGACCAAACAAGGGGCAGACCCAGTCCTGGTCTCACCACACACACATACCAGGGCCACTCCTGCAGCTCAGTAGGCACCCTAGGCTGCTCCTTGGGCACCACGATCCTGGCGCTGAAGGCATGAACAGTAATCACCACCCTGGCAATATGGACAACTGACCCCAGGTCCCCAGCCCCAGAGAGCAGCTCAGAAGAGAGTGGGGGGGCCGGCGCTGTGGCGCACTGGGTTATTCCTCCGCCTGTGGCGCTGGCATCCGATATGGGCACCGGTTCTAGTCCCAGCCACCCCTCTTCCAGTCCAGCTGTCTGCTATGGCCTGGGATAGCTGTAGAAGATGGCCCAAGTGCTTGGGCCCCTGTACCCGCATGGGAGACGAGGAGGAAACACCTGGCTCCTGGCTTCGGATCGGCGCAGTTCCGGCCATTGTGGCCATTTGGAGAGTGAACCAACGGAAGGAAGACCTTTCTCTCTTTCACTATCTGTAACTCTACCTGTCAAATAAATAAATAAAATCTTAAGAAAAAACAAATAATAATAAGAAGAGAGTGGGGCAGGCCATAGGCTCTGTTAATTCTTCCCCAAACACGTGGGACCTGAGAACTTGAAAGTGGGAGGCCCAGTGCCTCCAGGGCTCAAGGCCCATTCAGCTGCCTCAAGTGCATGATCCCTTCTTTTCTTGAACCAGCAATGCTTTATACACCCAGCAATGCCATGGGGGCCAAAGGAGGCAAACAGCCCTCCTTTCTGCTCCATGTAGGCTGGGGCCTACCAACGACTTTCAGTTCCAAAGAGGTTGCTTCTCTCTCCTCCCCCAGTGTTTCTCTGCTGTGTGACTAAACAGTTCCCAAACCAAGCAAAACAGGTGCCAGGCCATCAAGCCCATTCTCAGCCTCACATGGTTACACAGCTGGCTGGTGTCCACAGGGCGAATCCAAGGAAAACAGACTCATGCAGGCTTCAGTAGTCAGGGACAAAGAGGGGCATGCAGATGGGTCAGTGCTCTCCACAACACCACAGAAGAAACTGAGAGGGCAGAAGTCCATGACTGAAGAGGTTCAGTAGGTCCAAATGAGTTTTGCATGTTTATATCTAATTTTTTATTTATTTGACAGAGTTAGAGAGAGAGGTCTTCCTTCCGTTGGTCCACCCCCCAAATGGCCACCATGGCCGGCGCTACGCTGATCCGAAGCCAGGAGCGAGGTGTTTCCTCCTGGTCTCCCACGTGGGTGCAGGTGCCCAAGCACTTGGGCCATCCTCCACTGCCTTGCCGGGCCACAGCAGAGAACTGGACTGGAAGAGGAGCAATCGGGACTAGAACCTGGCGCCCATATGGGATGCCGGCGCCACAGGTGGAGGATTAGCCAAGTGAGCCACAGCACTGGCCCTAATTTATTTCAGAACATAAAAAAGATGAGGGCTTACCAATCCATTCTACAAGGTTAAAATAGTACTAAAAATCAGATAAATAGTATACAAACTGTTGCTTGGTTACGAGTAGAGATCTAGAAATTCTAGATGAAATATAGAAAATGGAGTAATTTGGTCCAGCAATTGAAGCATAGTTCAGTAAAGGATATTGTGTTTACACAAATGAAGAAAATAGGGAAAATGTTAAGAGTAACAGACACAGAGCATTTAACAAAATTCAACCACATTGCTGTAAAATTCCCTTAGTAACTGAGGGATAGATGACAAAAAATTACTAAGGTTCATCAGACTTGATGGTGAGACACTGAGAGCCTAACAGAGTCAACATGAGCAAGACAAGGATGCCTGTAACTACTGCTATTATCCAACACTCCTCAAGTCCAGAGTTTTGAAGACAAGAAAAGACATTACCTAAACATGACAAATTTTCATCTTTAGGATCTAAGCAGCAAACTAAATCTCATGCCTAAAAGCCACTCCAACCTGATATCATAAAGTTTAACTGATGCAAACCATGTCCACTAGTTTGTGGACTGCCTGTGGTGCAGCTGAGCAGTTGTAAAGACCCTAGGACCTACAAAGCCAAAAATGTTCCCTATCTGACCCTTTACAGAGAAAAAAGTTTGACACCAAAACAACTGGCCAACGAGGACAAAAATACTGAAATTAGAAAACAACAGCTTCCCTACATCCAATCTGTCATGATTCAGAAACGTAATGGGGAAGAGTTCCTTGTAAAATAGCCACAAAATAACTAGGAATAAGCTTAAATATGCAAGAACAACATGAAAACAAAGACTGTTCAACCACTATGGCACAAAAGAAGACTTAAAGGAGAAACAATACATTCATAGTGATGAAGACTCCTGATAATGATACCAATTCTCTCTAAATATATTACACAAATCCAATGGAATTCAAGTGAAAACTCCGATGGTTATTTTGGGAGTGGGAATTTTAGAGTCTATAAACTAGAACAGGAATGGCACCACAGTAGCCACAGTATTTAGAAAACAATTGAGTGGAGATAGCAATGATGTAAACTGCATTATCTAAAACTATTAAGTTACAGAGTTCCCAGTTAAGTGACGGAAAATAATTCATGGAGAAGTTAGGAATTTGGAAACCACAGAATCGCAGTATATGATGGTGATGATGCTTCCAGGTAGAGGAATGAAACACCAACCACCATGATTTAGATAACAATTCTATACATGCAAAAATGAATTGGAGCTCATTTCACGCAGCCCCCAAAACAAATCCCACAGAACTAAAGATCTAAACAGAAAAACCAAAACAAAGTAGTAGGCAGAAAGTGTGTGAATGTTTTTGAATCTTAGGCTGGGAAGGTGACCCTTATGTGTAAGACAAAAAGAAAGGAAAAGATTGACAACATGACCATCAGGGTTTTTCTTTAGTTTTTAAAGAAATAAACACAATTTTAAACTTAAAATGTGTACAAAGAGGAAAACTTTTCAGTAATGTCAACAATTAATAAAATATGAAGAATTCCAAAAACTCATTTGAAAAGTTAGGTAAAATTTGACAGTAAATGGAAATTCATGGAAAAAATACAAACGACTAATCACAGTTACAGATCAAGAAAATGCCAGTTAACACAAAATGATAAATTTTTTCTTGCCACACATTTTGGTAAGAATATAAATTGTCAGAAATTTTTGGAAGGCAGGCAGAATTTTAAATGTGCATATAATTTTTGTGACAATCTCACTAATAAATTATAAAATATCCAAATATGTTTCTAAAGATACATGAATGAGAACATTCTGTTTTTAATGGAAAAAAATGGCAACTTTTAATGTCCATCAAAAGGGAAATGATTACATAAACCAAGGGGCATCATGGTATAGTATCAATGGGACTTCCAGGTATGGAATCCCTGGGGCATCATGATATAGTATAGCTTGGGAAGTCATGATCTGCAGAGCATCGCACTATATGATCCTGTGCAGCCAACAAAATAAATCCATATGCAATCACATGGAAGGGGTAGCTCCAGGATATATATAGGTTTAAAAAATATAAAGCTTGTTGCTGAATACTACTTTTGTTTTTAAATAGAAATCTACCTGTGGGCGGTGTGTGCACTCTCCAGAAATCACAGGATATGCCAGTGTCCTCCTCCAACAATGGCACCTCCCGGGAAGGGAGTGAGAGTGAAGTGATAGTGTGGTGAGGAGGGAATCTGCTATTTATTTTACACTGTTCTGTTGTTTGAATTTTGTAACAAACATGTTACTTCTGTGTAATGGGACAAAATTTATGTGTCACTTCAATGGCATAACCTTCCTCGTTCCTTGCACTCACAACAGAACATTTAGCAATTCTTTATTATTATTAAATAAACTTTTATTCTGGAATAATTTAAGGTTGACAGAAAATTGCAGAGGTAGTACAGCCCTTCCATGTCCCTTTCACGACTCACACAGTACGGTGCATCACCACAGAGGATTTGTCAGAACCCAGAGCTGAGCCCAGAGCTGATAAAACTGCCAGTTCTGTCCTTTGTTCAAAGACCCAACCCAGGATCACCCACTGCAGTTCAGACCACAGTCTGTCCCACTCTGAAGCATCCATCACTGTCCCTAGGACTTAGAATGGGCAGAAAGCTATCTTCCTCACTGCTGAGCTGGGGAAACAGGTTTAAAATATCAAGTGACCATGGTTCCAGGGGGCAGTGGCAGCAGGGCCCTCACCCTGCAAAGACTCTTGGTTTCCAGAGTCCCTCTAGGATGTCCCTTTTGCTTATCCCATCCCACCCTGTACCCCAACCTTGGTGACTTCAAACTGAGCAGAGCAAGATTGGCATGAAACGGAGTGACGGGGCCAGTGCCATGGCTCACTTGGTTAATCCTCCGCCTGAGGCATCAGCATCCCATATGGGCGCCGGGTTCTAGTCCTGGCTGCCCCTTTTCCAGTCCTGCTCTCCGCTGTGGCCCGGGGAGGCAGTGGAGGATGGCCCAAGTCCTTGGGCCCCTGCACCCGCATGGGAGACCGGGAGGAAGCACCTGGCTCCTGGCTTTGGATCAGCGTAGCACCTGCCATGGCTGCCATTTGGGAAGTGAACCAACAGAAGGAAGACCTCTCTCTCTCTCTCTCTCTCCCTCTCCCTCTCCCTCTCCCTGTCTATAACTCTACCTGTCAAAGAAAAAAAAAGAAAAACAAACAAACAAACAAACAAAAAAACGGAGTGACAGCAAGAGAGAAATTCAGCCATGGGCTCACCCCTAGCTCATTTGTGATAAATAATCCATGGCCACGAGCTCCTGGTGGTGCCCCCCTTCAAGATGCAGTCTGTTCCCCATCCCCTGAATCAGGGTAGAACCTGTGACCAACTCAGAACCAAAGATCAGGCAGAAGCTCTGGGCCTAGAGCTGAAGAGGCCCTGTAGCTTCAGATGTTGCCCTCTCAGTCCTGAGGCCATCATGTAGGGAGCCTGGGCCAGCAGCTGGAAAGAACCAGAACCCTGACCACCAGCTGTCACCTGTCTTACAAATGCGACCATCTGGCCCTCCTGGAGGTGACAGCAGATGATGACCTCAGCAGGGACCCAGCTCAGCATTCATCCAAGGCCTTGCAGCCAATGAGGGGGCTTCATAGGAGGGGCTGTTTCGGGGTGAAGGGAGGGCATGACTGCTACACCCTCTGCCTGACTGCCTGAGGCCAGGAGCGTGCTCAGGGCTCTCAGAGATGCCAAGGAGGCTGTTCCGTGAACACAGTGGGGACACGCCCTGGTACACAGACTGCACACATATGGCAGTCCTGGAGACGGTGGTAGCTCCTAGAGCAGTCATCACTGACGGGGTCCTGGGGCCCAGAGGACATCGATGGATCACGTCCACCAGGCTCTGCATCTTGACCAGGCCCAGCACAGACCACAATGGTGGACGGCCATACTCAGTGCATATTGTGCCCTTAGGCTGTGAGCAGCCGTGTCCATGGCCCAACTGCCGTCGTGTCTTACTTGATTTTTGTCTTCTTCCAGAATCCTTGTCAAGTGACCTCTCGTGGGAAGGCTGGCAGGGGGCAGGGTGCCCTGTGCGGACAAAAGGCACAGGCTCACGGGTCAACCAGAGGTTGCTCAGGACAGCATCCCTGAGAGGCAAGGGCTCACAGTTCTGGGGGCAGGAAGTACATGGCCAGGGTGGCTCCTGGTAGTGGCTGACACACAGGGCGCGTTGGGTGAAGGCCTGGACAGCTGGGCGAGCACGACCCTGCCTTCACCAGCTCCGCACTCCTCACCAGCCCCTCCGACTGCATCCAGACGCTGGGGCGCCCGTGATCAGAGAGACCCTCGAGCAGAACTGTGGGGAGCAACCGAGACTAGACTAAATTACTGGAACTGCTAAGACTAACACTATGCATCTGATCTCCCACCACATGGCGCCGAGAGGGAGTAAACAACTTCCACACAGCTGCCTCACCAATTCGACTAACAAGCTGCAGGAGCTGATCCTGCTCCTGATTGGAGGAGAGCAGCGTGCTCAGCGCGTGGGGAGAGAACACCAGCAGAGCTGGGATTGGTGGAAGAGGACTATAAAGGAGGAGAGAGACACCATGCACCGGGAACATCTGAGCAACCCCTGAGAGAGCCGGCCGGCGGTGTGCCGCCCCTCCGTGGAGGCGGGGGTGGGGGTGAGGGTGGGGGTTGGGGGGGCCGACAGCAAACCCGGGAAGGGCCGGGCAAAGAGAACAGCGCAGGGTCCGGTGTCGTTCCTCCACGAGTGGGGGAGCGACACAGAACAAAGCAGAAGCTCATTCCTGCACTCTTGCATGCACTCAGTCCTCCTGCCCGCTGCGCTGTCCTGGTAGGGTCCAACCAGTCAGGCAAAGCTCAGGTAAGCTGGAACTCCGCGACGCGGTCCCCTTAAGGGTCGATTTGACACGCCCACCTTCCCAGGATGCACCTGTGGCAGCCGGGTCCAGGGCGCATGCTCAGACGCCTTCGCGTTGGGTAGCGGGGCGCTGCCGCCTTCCTCAGAACCGGGCGGGAATGAGGGCGAGGTCCTTGGGCAGTGGCCCTTCCTCAGAAGTGTCGCTCTCGCTTTCGTGCTCTCTGCTGCGGGTGTCTCCCCTTCCCTACTACAGGTACTGTGTTTTGGTTTTTCTTTGTCTCTCCTGCACGAGCAAGTCTTTAGCCCTCACGTGTTGGTTATTTCTCAGCGTGGAGCGGCCCATTCCTCGCTGCCAAATTAATTCTGTGCCTGTGTGCACGTGGAGACACGACGGCTGTCTCCGTTAGCGTTCCCCTCGTTGGGAGGCAAGAGCCTGGATTAAGAATCGACCTACTCGTGGCCTGCCTGACTTCCGTGGGTGCTGCACGGCCGCTGACGCCTGCACCCACACAGCATCTGTCACGGGTGACAGCCAGGGTGCTCCAGAAGTCCCGGGAGATTCCATTTCCCACCAAACCTTCGAAGTGCCCGGCAAGCCCTCCTCAGAACTAAACCCGGGTGGAGTTCAGCCTCCTCAGGGTGTCCTCCGGGAGATGCTGCGAGGACGCCTCTGGCTTTTCTCCGAACACCGCGTGGGTCCGTAGGTTCGAGCCTGACTGTACCGCGCAGCTGGCGTCCAGCCCACCACGTTGTGAAAAACCGCCGTGGACGTTAAGTCCCTGCCACCTGGATGCCTGCGCTGCGCGCAGGAGTGTGGGCTTGTTGCCATTGAGACGGAAATTCATACCTCCGAAGAACCTGAGGGGACCCGTTTCTGCACACCCTTGCCAATTATTTTTTTAAATTAATTCATTTATTTGAAAGAGTTACAGAGAGAGAAAAGGAGAGGCAGAGAGAGAGAGAGAGAGAGAGAGAGAGAGGTCTTCCATCCACTGGTTCACTCCCCAATTGGCTTCAACAGCTGGAGTTGCGCTGATCTGAAGTCAGGAGCTTTCTCCAGGTCTCCTACGCAGGTGCAGGGGCCCAAGGACTTGGGCCATCCTTCACTGCTTTCCCAGGCCACAGCAGAGAGCTGGATCAGAAGAGGAGCAGCTGGGACTCAAACCAGGACACATATGGGATGCCAGCACATATGGGCAGCCTCTTAACCTGCTATGCCACAGTGCCAGCCCCACCCTTGCCAATTCTTAACATCACCACATTTTATAATTTGTCAAAGCAATGGAGATTTTTCATTTGCTTTGCTTTTGTTGTTTGCATTTTCTAGTGAAATTGGGCATCTTTTCTTATAATATCTATGTTATTATATACAACATCACATATTTTATAGAATATTGTTAAATAAAATATAAATATATAGTTTTAAATTTCATGGCCCACTCAGGTTTCTTCTCTGGTGTTTTTGTCAGATGGGGATCAGTCTCATTTTTACTGACTTAGAGGAGTTTATATGCCCCTCTCGACTCTCATCTCCAGTTTCTCATCACATGCATTGTCTGCATTGCAAACACTGTGGTAAACATGACCTTAAATCTTTATATCACTTGATCTTAGCCAAAAGGCCAAAAAGTGATGAAATATATGTTTTCCCATGGTGTTTGTTCTATGCACCAGAAGAGCCTACTTTGCTCTAGAGTTGTAAAAATGGCTCCATATCTTTATGTATTTCTAGGATATTTTTACTCTCAATTTTCCTTGCTGCTTTTTATTACTATTTTAATTGTGCATATTTGTGGAGTACAGAGTGAGAATTCAATACATGTATTCAGCAGCTGAAGATCAAATCAGATTCGTTAGTATTTCCATCTCTTTAAAAAGTTTGTAGGGCTGGCGCTGTGGTGCAGTAGGTTAATCCTCCGCCTACAGTGCCGGCATCCCATATGGGCACTGGTTCTAGTCCCAGCTGCTCTTCTTCCAGTCCAGCTCTCTACTGTGGCCTGGGAAAGCAGTGGAAGATAGCCCAAGTCCTTGGGCCCCTGCACCCATGTGTGAGACCTGGAAGAAGCTCCTGGCTCCTGGCTTCGGATAGGCGCAGTTCCAGCCATTGCGGCCACTTGGGGAGTGAACCAGCGGCTGGTAGATCTTTCTGTCTCTGCCTCTCACTGTAACTTTATCTCTAAAATAAATAAATAAATATTTTTTAAAAACCTTTGTAATGTTTTTATCAATAACAATCATACATATTTATAGGATGCATGTGTGCAGTGTGTACTGATCTGTCAGAATTATCAACCTCGCTCTCTGAAATTACTTCATGATTTGGGCCTTGGAGCTCCTCTCTTCTATTTGCTCAGAAAATATGCAATAAGTTGTTGTGATCCACAGATGTATAATTTGTAATACCTGATTGTCATCCATGGATGGGTAACATGTAATGGCTGGCCGTGATCTGCAGAAACACAAAATGTGCAACAGGTGGCCATGATCCATGGAAATGCATAGCATGTAACAGGAGGCTGTGACCCACAGTCCTCACCCTTTATCCAACCTCCTGCACCTGCACCTGCACCTCTCCCAGCCTCTGTTTATCACTGCTCTGTGTCCAGATCGTTTTTAAGCAACAACGTATAAGGAAAGCATGCGCTGTCTGTCTTTGTAAGTCTGGCTTCTTTCCCTGTTATTTCCAACTGCTTGGATCCCTCTGCAGTGTTGCTCTCATAGCCTCGCAGTGAGGCCATGGCTCTGACTGTAGGCACAACCCTTGAGGACATGCTCAGGGGGGCACCCTTCCCACAGGCTGCTTCCACATCACTGCCAGCTCATGCCCTCCTCCAAGTATCCCATCGCTTCAGAGGCCCAGCACCTGTAGAGAAAAGTGGGTTCCCAGTTGCTTCCTGTCTCCTGGCCCTGGCTTCAAAGCCCCTGTAAGAAATGCCTTGACAGCCTCCACAATGCCTGCCTTCGAGAGCACCTGGGATTCAAAGGTGGGAGGCTTGTGTGATTGCTGGATGGCCCCTAAGGATGTGTCTGTTTCCTGGCAGAGAAGTGGGAACCTACATGGATTAGAATGAAAGGTTCTGAAATCTCTTAACAGGCTCTTGCATCTCCAGGAGCCTGCAGCCTCCACCCAGAAAATCTCACGTCTCCTTGATTGCCAGCTGGGACCGAGTCACGGCTGCGTCCTCCCCAGGGCAGTGCCTATGAGCACCATCAGGTTCCCCACTTCCCTGGGTCTGGGACAGGCCTGGAAAACATGCTGTGTCTTCCTCTGTGCCCCACCACACACTGCTATGTTCACCTGGGCCCCACATGGGTGAGGACCACAACTTCCACCTCAGGACAACAAGAAAAGGAGTTGGTCATGAAGGAATGCATGTGGCTGCAAAGAACAGCCAACAATTGTCTTTCAAGCCATCCTCTGAAAGGGGACAGGCCACCCAGGGCTGATGCGGGCACCAGTCTCTGCTCTGCCCTCCAATCATGCCAACTTCATCATTGTATGCATTTGTAAGATGGCAACTGCACTTCCAGGTATCAGGTTGAACTTCTACACAAGAAGGCATCAAGAAGATGAATGGCTGATGATACAGATCCCTTTTTTCAGGAAACAGAGGCTGATCCAGCCAGGAACTGAACCCTTCCCACCTGAAGTCCATGTTGTCATAGAGTTGCAGTTGCCATCTTGCAACCAGGAGGGTACATGTACCTGAAAGTAGCACGTGTGTGTGTTTGCCATAAATCTCTTACGATTTTTCAGTTTCTTACGTATCACAGCTCAGTTTTCACTCTCTGCCTCTCAGTCTTCCAATCCTGCATCTAAGAGGATATGGCCATGAATGATCATGTTTACTGCAGCAAGAGAAACAACTCATTTTGTAGTACATGACCTCTCATTTATTTAGCAATTTTCTTTCTTAAATAATCAAGAATTGAGAGTGTCCTCTTGCTAGTAAATTGTGATGAAACATCTTGCTTACTAAAAGCTTCAAGGCTGCCCTCAAGTCAGGACTCTTACTCAGAACTTGGCTCCATACCCCACCACCTCTTGGGCCATCACTGAGTGAAACTCTCATAACAGGAGCCAGGTACTATAGCCCTTGGGATGTAAGCAGTATCCCAAATTGTGTGTTTATCACTCTTTTACTTTCTTAAAATTACAATTTTATCAAAAATGCATTTCTAAACAGTATGTTGTTTTGCTTGGCTTTTGTAGCTCTAGAAATTAACTCTTACCTAGAGTGTCTCCTAATGTTGTTACTTCCACTCCTCACTCTGTTGTTGAGGTGATCTGTGTTGTGCTGAGGTGTGATAACCTGTGTCATGCTGAAGTGAGGCATCTTGTGTTGTGTTGAGGCGAGGTAACCTGTACAAGTTGTGCTCAGGTGAGATGCTGAAGTGAAGTAACCTGTGTTGTACTGAGTGAGCTGACCCATGTCGTGCTGAGATGTGGTGACTTATGTCATGGTGAGGTGACCTGTGTTGTGTCATGCTGAGATAAGACAAACCGTGTCATGCTGAGGTGAGACAACCTGTATCATGCTGAGGTATAGTGACACATGTTGTGTTGTGATGAGGTGAATGAGACAACCCATGTTGTACTGAGCTGTGATGAACCCATTTTAAGTGTTGTGGGTGCTTGTACATCCAGGTGTGAGGTGAACAGCAGACACTGTACCTTCTGCTTCCAGCCTGCATGGCTCCCTGTCCTCCAGGTTGCATCTGTAGGTGCCTCTCCCAAAGAATGTCCCCTCCCCAGTGATATCACAAGGTTTCCCCATAGGGAAGTGAAGGCTATATGTGTGTTTGAGGACTGAGATGAAGGCATTGTCATAGGTCATAGAAAAGTTGTTGCTTCTCTGGCTTAGAAAGTTATGCAGCAAATAGGAATGGATTATGTTATTCCCCAGAAATGTGTGTGTTAGCTCTGATGTGATATTACCACAGCCTGACCCCACAGTTTACTTAGTGACCCTAACACAGGCATACCTAATAACCAATCCCATTTTTCTTGATCTTTAATGCATGTGACATCAGCCTCAAATCATTTTCCATCTGGTCTCCACAAACAAAATTCAATAAGAAAATGTTGGTTCCTAAAGCGCTGTGGGCATGGAGTACCCTCTGGAACAAGAACCTTAAAATCTGGTGTAGTCTCAGGCCTGGAAGTCCCTCACTGTGTGTTTGAAGTGGGCCCCAAGCCTCCATCTCCTCCTGTGTAAAATGAGGAGATTAGACCAGAGGACTTGCACTAAGCTCCCTTCCAGCTCCACAATTTTTGCATCCTTTAATGCACACAAAAAATTAAGAAAGTAGAAACTGTCGCTCCCCGTCTTCGTGGAGGAACGACACAGGACCCTGCGCTGTTCTTTCGTCTGCTCGGCCCTCCCCGGGTTTGCTGCTGGTTCTTCCCGGGTTGGCTACCGTCCCTTCCACCTCCGTGGAAGGGCAGTTCCCCCTAGCCACTTTCCCCACTTCCGCGGGGGAGCGGCACACCGCCGGCTGGCTCTCTCGGGGGCTGCACAGGTGTTCCTTCAGATAGATGTTCCCCTTAGATGTTCCTGGTGCATGTTGTCTCTCTCCTCCTTTATAGTCCTCTTCCACCAATCCCAACTCTGCTACCTACACGCCAAGTACGCTGCTCTCCTCCAATCAGGAGTAGGTCCTACAGTTTATTGGTTGAACTGGAGGCAGCTGTGTAGAAGCTGTTTCTCCCTTCTCAGCGCCATATTGTGGGAGAGCAGATGCATAGAATAAGTCTTAATTCCAGTAACTTAGTCTAGTCCGAGTTGCTCCCCACATATCCCCCTTTCTTTTTATTTTTTGGCGTTGATACGCGCCTGTCTTCGGTGCCCCGCGGCACACACTCTGCTCTGCTTGCTAGAGTTGCCCACAGGTGCTTACAAGCCCTACCAATCAGGCAAACCGAATCCGGGTCCTCTCTTCGCCATGTTGTGAGGAGGTTTTTAGGCGCTGATGCGTGCCTGTGTTTGGTGCCCTGCAGCGCATGCTCTGCTCTGCTAGAACTGCCTGCAGGTGCTTACAAGCCCTATCAATCAGGCAAACCGAATCCAAGCCTTCTCATTGCCATATTGTGGGGAGACTTATTGGTGTTGATAACGTGCCTGTCTTCGGTGACCTGCAGCTGCCCACAGGTGCTTATCATCTTACTAATAAGGCAGACCGAATCCAAGCTCTCATTGCCATGTTGAGGGGAGGCCTTATTTTTCCTCTATTTCTCTATCTCCGGGCATTCCTATCTCTCCTATTTTACTTCTATCTGCCAGCATTCCTATTTCTCTCATTTTACTTCTAAACTTCTGTTTCTCCTATCCCTGCGGCTTCCCGGCGCCCGCCCCGAGGCTGCTTCTCGGCGGCTTCCCGGCTCTGAGCCGCTTCAGCCCGCGCTTCTCTCATCTGCGCGGCCTCCCAGCGCCCGCCCTGCGGCAGGCTCCCGGCTCTGCGCGGCTCGGCTTCGCGTGCACATTCCGCGGTCTCCACGCCCTTCGCGCCCGCACCACGGCCTCGCGCCAGCCCCGCGTTCCCTATCTATTCACGCCCCGTGCTCTCTCTGCACGCAGCGGCTTCCGCGAATCACACAGCGTAGCTCACGTTTCCGCCACCGGCATTCAGTCCAAGTTCCCCGGACTAACCTGGCGAATTCCAACCTGGCGGCCCACGTCTCTGCCTCTGGTTCCAGATCTTCGCCTCTTGCTCCCTGGGCTGACTTGAAGAATTCCAAGCTGGCTTATGTCTCCGCCTCGGCCTGCACTCGCGGCTTCATCCTCCCTAATATTTTTCTCTACCCGGTATGTTTCCCTAAGTTTTCTTCCAACAATATTCCTCCCTCATTTCTCCTGGCCTCTCCCCACAGTCCGTATCCAAGTCTAAGTTTCTTATAGGTTTCACTTTCACTTTCAACCTGCAGTCCGTATCTGAGTCTAAGTTTCTTCTTGCTTTCACTTTAAATCCTAACTTCTTTCCCACAGTCCGTATCCGAGTCTATGCCCAGGCTTTTGACAGCTTCTTCCGGCACCTTTTCTGTCCGGCTTTTCCCCAGGCTCTTTGCTAGTCTCTCTCTCCGGTATTTTCCACTTCTTCCCGTTTCTTCCCTCCTAAGTTTCCTATCCGAGTCACGGCACCATTATGTCGCTCCCCCTCTTTGCAGAGGAATGACACGGGACCCTGCCTAGGCTTCATATCTGAGTCACGGCACCATTATGTCGCTCCCCGTCTTCGTGGAGGAACGACACAGGACCCTGCGCTGTTCTTTTGTCTGCTCGGCCCTCCCCGGGTTTGCTGCTGGTTCTTCCCGGGTTGGCTACCGTCCCTTCCACCTCCGTGGAAGGGCGGTTCCCCCTAGCCACTTTCCCCACTTCCGCGGGGGAGCGGCACACCGCCGGCTGGCTCTCTCGGGGGCTGCACAGGTGTTCCTTCAGATAGATGTTCCCCTTAGATGTTCCTGGTGCATGTTGTCTCTCTCCTCCTTTATAGTCCTCTTCCACCAATCCCAACTCTGCTACCCACACGCCGAGCGTGCCACTCTCCTCCAATCAGGAGCGGCTCCTGCAGCTTGTCAAGTTGGTGAGAGGCAGCTGGGTAGAAGCTGTACGCTCCTCTCCCAGCGCCACATTGTGGGAGAGCAGATGCATAGAATAAGTCTTAATTCCAGTAACAGTATAGTCCGAGTTGCTCCCCACAAGAAACATCACTGGCAGGTGAGAAATATTGCAGTTCATGCTGCCTGGTCTTCATGCACATGCATGATGTTCTGTGATCTGTTTCATGGAGTCCATGTGGGGACTTCAGTTTTCTTTCCTTTACAGGGGCAGCAAATTTCCAACAACAAAGACACTCTTAACTAACTTCAAGAACCCAAGTGTATATGGGCTGTACAGATTCTGATACCAGAAAGTAAAAGAAATAGCACCTATTCCATAATACAACCTGGTTAATCCCACAGTTGGGCAAGGAATTCACCTTTTCACCTCACTCTGGATGGGGCCTCAGACAAATCCTGCATCCACCTACCCTGTGAGGGGTGAATCAAAGGGTCCCTGATATCCCCAGCCTCTAAAGTGCCAAGATCAGATCTGTGATGAAAGAAACACACAGAGAAGCCTTCTGGAGAGATTTGAATGTATAGAAAGAGAACCAACTTCCATATCTGGGGTCTTTGTCAAGCACTTTCCTGTGCTGGACACAGACTATGTGTCTTTAACACCAGGCCATTCCAAAAGGTAGCTTTCCAAAGGTATTCCAAAGGTAGCTTTCTCAACAGCAGGCATGCTGCTAACACAAATATCAAATGTCATCGTTAGGATCTTAGCTTGGCTGAGTGTTGGTAGAGGTTGTAATGTCTTTCAGACTACGAAGAGTCCTGAGACAGAAGAATCAAGAAGGGGGCCCCTGTAAGAACAAAAGGCTTCCAAGGGCTACTTCCATGGAGTATTCCAGACAGGGGCAGGGAGGTGGTCCAGGCATGGCAGCAAGAGTTGTATAGAACAACCCTGTGGGAGCTGGGGCTGGAGCTTGTGTCACAACATCCTTTACTGTCTCTGGGAGTTTGCTCCTCAGGCGACTGCCAGCTGCCCTGTTGGGCTGTGGTAACACTGATGGGCTCCAAGTGGGTCATGGCTGGACCGACATCACTGGGAGCTTAGACTGCTTGCTAGTAGTTGGCAGATCCCAGATGTCATTGCATGGGAGAAGCTAAGTAACAGAACTGCTAGTGCTTTTCATGGTGGGAATTGTTGGACTGTCCAGGCATGGGGGTCCTGGCAGCCTAGCCTTTCTCCCATCATGCTAGCTTTAAAAGCCCTAACAGGGAACAAAAAAGTATGAGGAGTGACTCAGGGTGTACTGCACCCCTATAGTGGCTTCACATGGGCCAGGAAGAGCCGTGCTACTTCTGTTTTTGTGTTCTCTGAAAACACAAAGGAGCCAAGAAGCCTAGGAGGATTCCAGCTGAGGGGGACTTCCTGGCAAGGAACATCCTGGCAGCTACTGCAAGGCCCTCCCAAACCCACAGGAAACAAGCACCAGAGACTGGTCCCATCTAAAATCTACCATGATTCTGTGGAAATGAGCCCTGTGGTTTTTAAAGAACACATCTTGAAAAAGTTGGACTCTTCATATACAGACACAGCAAGTTTCTCACCAAGGTAAATATTTTACAAATCACCCACCATTCTCTAGCCGGTCCCCAGCATACAGGAAGCCTAGCCCATCAGGGCCCCAAAGCTATGCTCAGCATTTTGTAAAACGAGGTTTCCTTTAAGTGGGCAGAGGAGCATGTCAAGTGGTTCTGGTGGGCTGGCAGAGTCTGTCTTACTGACTTTTAAGTAAAATTTAATAAGTAGTTTTTTTTTTAATTTGATTTTCAAAGTGGAAACTGGAGGTATCTGCCTCACAGGGCAACTCAAAGTCTGTGTAAAGTGGTAAGAAAGTTGTGACAATAGAACATGGATCCAGAATTGAGAGAAATAAAGCCAGAGTCTGCCACTTTCCTATCCCTCTTCCACTTGTTTGTCCCAAAAAAGAGGAGTTGATGATCTAGACAGAGGGCAAGAGGTAGACCCAGGAGGAGGCCTTGGGCCAAATGTCTGCCCAGGGCGGTACAAAGCCGTTGGCTCCAGAGTGGTGCTACACCAGCTCTCTGGGCTCCATCTGGGCTTCTGGAAAGGCCTGAGCTTCTTTAGCAGGTTGTCTGAATTAAGCAGCCCTGCGAGGTGACTGCACAGCCAGCTGGCTCTGCCCAGAGATGCAGGGAGGGCTGTGCCACAGATGCTGAGTTTCGCTGGACTGTGGCCAGGGTTACCTTGCTGTGCTGTGGAGAGCTGAGAAGCCCACAGTGGACTGAAACCCAGGCTGCATCCAGAAACTAGCAGACAAGGCCTTGCCATGCTGGAGATGCAGGCTGAAGTGCACCTGGATTCACAGGTGAAAAGAATCCTTTTCACCAGGAGAAGCACAGAGCACTTCAAAACATTCATGGGAAAGTGAAATTAAACAGTAGGTTTATTCTGATAACAGAATTTTTTTTGAAATCCATGCACTTGTATAAATTTTCTTGCAGCTCTTGCCACCCACCTAGTTGCTTAATTTTTGTCTTTTCTCACTCCTCTAAGTCCTCCCCCACAAGACTGCATGCCTCTGTCCTTCCCCATTCTTCAGTTCTTCTCTCTTTCAAAAACACTTTCATTGCTGTGAGGTAGCAGGAAGAAAAAGACCTTGGATCCAGGGGTCATCGTGATCACCTACAATCTAGTCCTGCTCAGTTTTCTCATAAAGTGTAGCTGATAACGGAACTGACGCCTGCTGTGACTGAGCTGTAAAACTGTGAGAAGCTCTGTGTGGGAAACTCCCAATATGCATCCAGATCTCTTGTTGAGTCAGTTTTCTGTGGAACAACTTTTTTGTAGTCTAGAAGTCAAAATTCTGAGTTGATTTCAGCATTGATGAATCTGCTGACAAGAAAATGCTGTATGCCATTAGCAACACTGCCACTCCAGGCAAAGGGCAAATGAACAGAAGGTTGAGGGGTGTCCCTGTGCCTGTGCACGGGAGCCGGTCACAGGCCCACAGAGCTCAGAGGGTTTAGGGAATGCCTTTAGAGAGCTGGGTGGAGAGCACAAGATGTACAAGATATGGAGGAGGAGGCAAAAGAAATGAGGGGAATGAGGCAGCGAGAAGCAGACAAGGACCAGAGGCAGGGGTTTCTGTTGGCCAAGTTTGTAACAATTTGACAACAAAATAAGTGACAATGTTAGCAGAATGTAACTCATAGAATGGAATTTCTGATCCACATTGATAGAAGACAAATAAATGAAAGAAGTGGAAGTACTTGCTTATGATAGGTTAGCAAGCACTTATCATGCAGTGCAAAATGTGGGCATACATGTGGTTATGTGTACTATGGGAACAGTGAGGGCACGACTGCTGGCCCTGGCATGGGGCATAGCCACAGTGCTAGGCCCCCTGGTATCTAGTTTCTCCATGCAGCACTCACCATGGCGCACAAACAAGAAACTGCAATAACAAATGACGTCTACCCCCTAAAGAATGCTCATGTGTATTGGTTAAAATTATTAATTTCATTAAACCTTTCAAAATCACTTTGAGACAGGAGTGGCATGTGAAAGGCTATGTGTATTTAATGTGTATGTCTTGCAGAGTTTGGGTGACGTGCACACCTATGAGAACGATGAACACACCCATCTTCCCCAAAGGCTTTCTCTTCTTTATTATGGTTATTGTTATTTTGTTGGCATTTTCTGAGGCAAGAGTGCTTAACACTTGCAAGTGCCAGGTGCAACCACTGTGCTGTAACTCACATCTCCAGAGTACAGTCATTTTGTGTAACTGAGACTTTGTAGCCCAGCACCTCCCCATTTCCTTCTACACCCAGACACTGGAACCACTGTTCCACCTTCTGCTTCTGGGACTTCGGCTGTTCTAGGTTCCACAGAGAAATAAAATCGTATGGAATTTGTCTTTCTGTGCCTGGTCTCTTTCATTCAACATCAGGTCCCTGAGGGTCTATCCACACTGTCACAAATGATCGATGTCCCATTGCATGTGGATGCCACTGAGTTTCTCCCAATGACCCAATCACCTGTGGAAGGCCCTGCCAGTTCTCAGCATAGTGCCAGTTACATTGGAGGTGGCAGTCAGAGGTCAGTATGGGGGCCGGTGCTGTGGCTCACTTGGTTAATCCTCCGCCTGCAGCGCCAGCATCCCATATGGGTGCCAGGTTCTAGTTCCGGCTGCCCCTCTTCCAGTCCAGCTCTCTGCTGTGTCCTGGGAGGGCAGTGGAGGATGGCCCAAGTATTTGGGCACCTGCACCCGCATGGGAGACCAGGAGGAAACACCTGGCTCCTGGCTTGGGATCAGCGTAGCTCTGGCCGTAGCGGCCATTTGGGGAGTAAACCAATGGAAGGAAGACCTTTCTCTCTCTCTCTCTCTCTCTCTCTCTCTCTCTCTCTCTCACTGTCTATAACTCTGTCAAATAAATTTTAAAAAAAAATTTAAAAAAGGTCAGAATGAGCTTTGAAGAGGACAAACCGCGTTCATATTGTAGCAATACATTATCTATTAACTTGTTCTACTCCCATCTTTCTATAATGCATTTACACACTATACACTCTCATGCACATATGACTCATACATTTATAATTATTTTCAGTTTGCCTTTTTGTTCTTCTATATTCTTGTATCCTAGCAGCTCTTTTTTTTCTTTTTCCATTAAAGACAATTTATTTCTTTAAAATATAATCTTATGTATTAATCAAAGCCAAAATGAGAGACGCAATGTTTACTGACATACCATAGCAGCCCCTTTCCTGCTCTGATTTATAATCCAGGTTCCCATTGCAGAAAGAAGCCCTCAGCAGGATGCCAGGCATCCTCTTTTCCTGGCACTCAGTCTGCTGGCAAAGGGAGGTGATCTTGGGGCAATGAGGTTATTCTGTGAGCCCCTTCAGGAGGTCCTTTGGGATCCTCCCAGTGGCCAGGGTCTGCATTTGGGCAAATGCATGAGAGCCTCTGTAGACCCCCTTTCCCAACATTGATGGAAACTGACTTCTCTCACAGGCAAGGACCTGAGTGACTGTGTCCAGAGCTCCATGACTCACATTTCTGTGTCTGTGTCTTTGCTTTCGCAGCCTCCTCTTGTTATTTGCTCCTCTTTTGCTGATGTGATAAAAAGGAACAGCAGTGGAAGTTTCCAGGCTCCTGACAAGTGTGTGCTGTGTCAGTGATTGCATGTTTTGGAAAATCTCCAAAAATAGGGTAGTTTCACAGCAACTTGTTAGGACAGCATCTCTCTCCTGCTCCCTCTGCCACCCACCCTCCCTGCTGGGTGCCAGCCCATGAGCATGCTGGGAATACTGTTAAAGGTCATTGATTTGTGTGGGAGGTGGGGTTAGCCATGCCTGTAGTTGGGCTCCCATTGACAAGCCCTAGGCAAGGACCTCCCCCTCCTGTGATTCTCCTCACAATCAGCACCAGGCAGGGCCAAAGGGCCCATCCCCATGTAAACGCCTTCATGGTCTACACTGTCAATCAGAACAAAATTTTGATCAAACGTGATTTTAAAGAAACCTGAGTATTTCTGTTTTTCCTATAAAAATAACAGAATTATTGTCATATGAAGCAGTCACAGTGTTTATTTTGTAGGAAGAGCATGGGATAAAAGTAGAGATGAGTCAAATATTGAAGTGAAATTTTTCTAGATTTTTTGTAATGTTTGTAGTATTTTCTTTCCTTATAAAATCTGTAATTGGTTGTGATACCATTTATCATTCTAAATAAATATTAATGTTTATGCCTAATTCTGTAGGAGCCATTTTTAATGATTTTCTTAAAGAGAGCCCCCAAAACGATACAGGTACCAGAACCCACCACACCTGAGTTCATCATGAGAGTGCATTTTCTCAGACCTTGCAAGTCTGAAAATCACTTACATCGGATAGATAGCATAGCTGAGTACTTCTGTCAGTTTGTCGGCTTTTCGTAACTACCAGAGAAGATCTGAGGCAACTAACTTTTTAAAGAGAAGGGGGTTTGGAGAGCCCAAGTCCAAGACTGGGCGACGCATGGGTTCAGCCTCTGTGAGAGTGGCAATGGCAGAGCATGTAGGTATGGAGGGAGACTGGGGGCAAGCCAGGGAGCCACAGAACAGTTATGCCCAAACTCAGCCTTTGGAGCAAGCCTCTAGAGAGAACCTCCTTCCAAGGGCACATTCCCAGGGCCTGTGGATGGAATCCTCCTCGCCCCCCACCCCCCATCCCACTGGGCCATAATTGGACTGAGTGTCCAGCCTGAGTACCAGCAATTCACAACATCTGAGCACTTAGTAGAATACTGAGGTTGCATTCAACATCCACACAGGGCCATCAAGCACTTGGTGCTGCCTTTGAGAATCTGCTGACTTGAGTCCCTGTTTGAAGGAAGCCACCTGGCTGCTCACTCCTATGTGGTCTTTGCATTTCACTCCTTTCTAGTGCACTGGTGCTTACACCACATTTGTTCTCTGAAATTACCTGGAATTCTTCTTTGCATAAAGAACATTGCTGTGGTTTCCATACCTCCAGAATCAGCTGTCATGAGCTCTGCTGGCAAGGTCCATTCCCCAGGCAGCCAGCATCTCACCCAGTACTTGAACTCATATTTATCATTTACTTTGAGAGATTTCCAAGAGGAAATGGTTTTATGAATAGGACCTCATTGGGTAAGAGGCCAAGATGAGCCTGAGACTGCACTGCTTTTCATGTGGAGGCCCACTAAATGTTGAGCTTTCTGGGCCTTTGTCTCTGAATCAGAGTCCTGGGAGATTCTGAAAACCTCTTTTCTGTACTCATACCATTAAGGGAGACTGCAGGGCCACCCCCCTGCATGATCCAAGCGCAGGTTAAATGGGGCAGGTCAGGGCTGTGCAGGTGTTAAACACAGAAGGCCTGGGCTGCAGGTTACCTCCAGATGCTCTAGGAATCTCAAGCTTTACAACCTGGAGGCCAGTGTATAGTGTGCCCCAGCTCATACCCCAACACCCTCCCCCACCCTCAGAGAACTTGGCCTGGGCTCTGAGCCACACCCAGGGACGGGCCTGGGCAGTAACACATTATGTTTTGTCTAAGTTGGGTCAGAAATAGGCAGAGGCCCAGCACCCCTTTCTCCGTGAGTGAAAACACTTTGTCAGCTTCCCCAAAGCAGAAACACAGTGCTTCACTTTACTCCCAGCATCCTCAGGGCCCCATGGTTCACACACTTCACAGGTCCACAGGGACAGAGGAGTGTGAGGCTCAGCTGGAGACTTAAACCTGCAGCGAGAAAGTGAGGCCCAATGGGTCCTCTGATGTCAGTGCCCCAGCCTCCTTCCTTACCAAAACGGTGCAGACTTGAGAGAATCAATCTGTTTATTTGCCTTATTTGATATGAGAAAACCATTGAACTCTTGATAAAGGAAGATTTAAAATCATCCTGAGATTCAGAATTTCAGTTTCTTTCTGTTTATAAAAATAATGCATGGAGAAAACTTGAAAGGTTGTTAAAAGTTAAATACATCATCGCTTCTCGGCCTTTTGGCTAAGATCAAGTGTAAAAGTTTAAATACAACATTGAATCATCCCTCGGGCCATTCTCTCTGGTGGCTGTACCTCAAAGCACATGGCCTCCACATGCACACCCACAGTAGTTCCCTCACTCCAGTCAGAGGCCAGAGGGGAGCAGCTCCTGTGCTTGAAGTATCTCCTGGGGAATGAGCCTACCTCCTCTCCAGGGGTGCTACTCACACATCACGTCTGACATGTGCCCAATGGAGTCACCAATGCTTTAATTGAAAGAAGGGAGTGACGCCTCTGGAATGAGGTTTAAGTTCCAAGGGAAACTCTTGTTAGGGCATTTGGGGAGAAAATAAGACTGCAGATCCAAAGAGAGAACCCGGGAAGAAGCATTTGCAGGACCATGGACATGCTGAGGGCATTTGGACAGGATCTGCTTGCTCACTTATTGTAAATAAAATCTGGAGCTTCCCCCACACTAAGGTTTATTTGTTTTATTTGAAAGGCATAATTACAGAGAGAGAGATCTTCCATCCACTGATTCACTCCCCAAATGGCCACAATAGCCAAGGCTCGGCCAGGCCGAAGCCAGGAAGCTGAAACTCCATCCAGGTCTCCCACATAGGTGGCAGGGCCCCAAGCACTTGGGCCATCTTCATTGATTTCCCAGATGCATTAGCTTGGAGCTGCATCAGAAGTGGAGCATTTGGGACTCGAACTGGTGCTCACATGGGTGTCTTAGGCAGCAGCTTAACTCAGTGTACCAAAATACCGGCCCCTAACCAGAGCTTTTCTAACTGCCAGTTAAAGAAGGGATCACTCAGCCTCTGAGTTGTCATGGCCTACTTAGACACATGTGTTGAGTTCTTTTTCTTCTGTTCTAGTAATTGCCCATGCATGGATCCAGCCCTCTGCTTTTGTCCCAACTCCAAGTCCAGGGATCTGCAAATATCCCAAAGCCTGGCTGCCACCTCTAACACAGCTTGATCCCCAAGACTCTCACCTGTGGCTGTGTCCCCAGCATCTGTGTGCAACAGTCACACAGGGTCCCAGTCCTTCTGCCACTGTCCTGTGAGATGAGGACACCCTCGTCCTGGCTGGTGACCTGCAATGCCAGGGAATGACACCCCTCTGTGAGAGTTGGTTGTTTATTTGTGGTGAAGTCCAAGCAACAAATCGTTCTGATGCCAGAAGGAGCCAGCTTCTCCACCTGTCTGCCTGAGTGACGTATGAGCAACATCACCCAGTGACTCCTCAGAACCCTGCTCACAAAGACACACCCCTTGCTGCAGATTTCCAGTAAGAATTCAGGTGTCATGGGTGTATCTATCCCTGTACACTTCAAAAAACATTTTTATATTTCTAGAATCTGTTCTTATCCATTGTGAATATAATAAATATCCCTGTGTTAGGAGTTAGCAAATAGCAACAGGCTCCCAGCAGCCTAGACCAGGGACCAAATTTCTGGAACAGCACTAGGGTGATTCCCCCTGCTGGTGAAATATGGCACCTACAACACAAGTGTTCAACGCCATTGCTTGAGCCACATTCAAACCTAGCAAGGGCAGGGATAGTTGTGCCAAGTCCTCTGCCGGCTGGCTTTCTGACCTCCTGCAAGGAAGTGTCCCGTCCTGGGCCTCAGGGATCTGCTCTGAAATGAGCATCCTGAGCTAGCAGCCTGATGTGCTTCCAAGCTCCTGCTTCTGTTGACCACACTGTGATGGGTCCCAGGTTCTGACCAAGATTTGGGAACCAGGTCCTCTCACAACCTGGTATAGGAGCAGTGGAACCCCTGAGCACTATGTGCTCCTTATCAGCAAAGTGTCATTCACTTCACCTTGAATGTGAAGTGAAACCTGTGAAGCCTGGGGCAAAGGTGACAGAACTACAGCCTGAACCCCAGTGGAATGAGGAGCCCCAGAGGCAGCAGCACCAGGCCTGCCTCCCTGTGCTGCACCTGCAGCCTTTGCAGCTCTAACTGCTTCACCAGCAGCTGTGTTACGGACTTGTGTTATGTGGAACGTGAGGCTCTTACTGCTAGCGCTGTTTGGAAGAAAGCATGTGGTTCAGTCCCTAATGGGCAACAGTCTCTAGCTCTGTACCACACATCAGCACCTGCCCTCTAAGTGTCCACTTTGCTGCTGAAAAGGGAAGGGACTTTGCTGAGAACCAGATTAGATGATGAATAGAAGACTGCTTTACAAACACTGAAGAATGAGTTACAAAGATTGGGAAGTTTGAAATAGCAGTGGCAGTATCACATCATGTATCCTAAAACATGCCCACCCTAGTGAGATGCTGGGTGAGGCAATTGCAAGAAAAACCCTCCCCTCTCCTGCCTGTCAGTGTGTTTATGCAGGCAGCCCTCTGTTTCTAGATTTAACCAAATACAGACTGAAAATATTTGGAAAAATTGTGCTTTGGGGTGGGTGTTTGGCCTAGCAGTTAAGACCCCAGTTAAAATGCCTGTGTCGCACATCATAGTTCCCTGGGCTCAATATGTGGCTTTGGCTGTTGACTCCAGCTTTCTGCTAATGCAGACTTGGGAGGCCATGGGTGACGGACAGGTAACTAAGTCCATGCCACTCATATTGGAGACCTGAATTAAGACTTTGGCTAAGCCTAGCCATTGTGGACATTGTGAATCAGAGGGTTGAACTCTCTCTGTATCTCTCTTTCTCTGTCTCTCAAATAACATTTTTAAAAATTTATATGTACTGGGGCTGGCACTGTGGTGTAGCAAGTAAAGGCACCACCTGTGGTGCCAGCATCCCATATGGATGCCGGTTCAAGTCCCGGCTGCTCTCTTCTATGGCCTGGGAGAGCAGTGGAGGATGGCACAGGTCCCTGGGCCCCTGTACCCATGTGGGAGACCTGGAAGAAGCTCCTGGCTCTTGGCTTTGGATCAGCATAGCTCCAGCCATTGGGACCATCTGGGGAGTGAACCAGCGAATGGAAGCCCTCTCTCTCTCTCTCTCTCTGCCTCTCCTTCTCTCTCTGTGTAACTCTGCCTTTCAAATAAATAAATCAATAAATCTTTTTTAAAAAATTTCATATGTACTGAGCATGTATACAATATTTTTCTTGTCATTCCTTAAGCAACACAATATGATAATTACTTACATAACACTTATATTGTGTGATGGATAAGTAACCTGAAAGTTTAAAGTGAATGGAAATATATGCACAGATTATATGAAAGTGCCATATCATTTTTGTAGAAGGGTGTTGAGCATCTGTGACTCCTGGTGTCAATGGAGGGTCCTGGAACCCATCTCCTATGGACACTGAATAATGACTATGCTGGACTCAGAACAGGATTTGGCCCCTGACCTCATGCAGATGTTTGAGCTCCAAAATCTTATGCTAATAACACTAAGAGAGTGGAAAATTAATCCTGGTATGGTGCTTGGAGGTGTGGCTGGAAAGAGGTCTTTAGGTCATTGTGAAGTAGGCAGGCATACAAGTTAAAATGGATTAGGTTTGCGAGCTGGAAGACCATGCCTTCACCATGCTCCTGTGTGACCTCATGCCCCTGCCTGGCCATACCTGAGTGCCCACCAGCCAATCAGGTTAATTAACCACTCCCCTTTGAGAGTGGATTAAAAGCCTGAAACAGGGTATATCCAGCCCTCTTCCTTTTCCTTCCTCCCTCGCCCTGGCCTCTTGCCAGTAGGGGGCTGGTTGTAGCTTCCTGGCCTAGATGCTCTTCCACATGGCTGGTTCCTGGTACTTGGTATGAACCCAGATTTACCCCTCTCTCTTAGATAAAGCTCTCACTTTCATATGCATCTTTCGCACCGAATAAAAGCTTAAAATGTACATGCTGCCTCGTTTATTTATGCCGGTATTTAGAATTCTTCTCTAAATATTAGACAAGAACCCACTCAGGCTTATTAATATTGGGGTTTATTAATAAGCATATGATGATATTGTATGGCACCCCAAATTCCGGTAACATGTGTGGCACCCCAGATGGGACTTCTGGGGAACTTTAAGGGGCCACATTCCGATATATTTTTTAGGGGTCAAATTCTGATATCAATTGGAGACAGGCCCCTGGAAGCTGATTCTCCTAAGAAGGTTGGTTACAAAAGTGTGATTCCTGCCTTTCAATGTGATCTACTTTCTCTTCCTGGTCACCATGTGATCCTCCCTCCACACTTCTGTGCCATTGTCAACTGCTGGCCTTACCAGATGACTGAACAGTCAGGCCGCTTTTCCTTAAATTGTGAATTCTCAGAACTGTCAGCCAAAATGAAACTCTCTCTTTCATAGGTAGCTCATCTGAAGTCTTTTGTTGTATTAAAAAAGTTGACTGATACACATTGTATAGGAAAGAGCTCAGATTTTACTACCAAGTGTTACCAAAACATTCAATTTTCAGAACTGTCCTGTTCAAAGTCATAGACAAGGAACTGCAAGCCATTCTAGTCTGAGTTCCTGAGTTCAGAAGACTCAGTCTTACCACCTGCCTTTACTTTGCACAGATGTTAGAAACAGTAGACGAACCTTCCCTCCCAGAGGAGATTTGGCACTTAAATATCTATGGAGCACAAGGTATTTATCAGGCAACCAGGCTCATGAGAATTCATCACCATGGCTGCCATGACCACCTTGATGTGGCTCCAGGTCAGTCAGGAGACAGTGATCCACACCAGAACTGCCCAAGAAGGAGGACTCAGGCACCTCAAACCTGCATTTCAAACCTAGCTTGTGGCCTGTGACCCAGCAAGTGCAAGCAGCAATGAGAAAAATCAGGATGGTTTGAACTCAGGACTGCCCCAGAACATAGAGGGTGCTGTACAGCAAGAGAAATGGGGAGAGGGCGTGGGAAATAAAGCTTTTCATGTCAAATTTTACCTGTCGTATCATTCTCACTTATTATATAGGTTGGAAGGAGGGGAACATTCTAACAATGAACATAGCAAATCACAATAAAGCTTTACTTCTTCTTCTTCTTCTTCTTCTTCTTCTTCTTCTTCTTCTTCTTCTTCTTTTTTACAGATGAAGTTAGACAGTGAAAAAAAAAAAAAAGACCTAAATGAAAGATCTCCGCAAGTGAGATCCCAGTGGAAAGAACAGGTCATCAAAGAAGGAGGTACCTTTCTCTGAAGGGAGGAGAGAACTTCCACTTTGACTACGACCTTGTCTAAATATGATCAGAGTCGGTGAACTCAAAAGGCTTCCATAGCCTTGGAAACTCATGACAAGAGCCTAGGGTGATTACTGATGCCATAAACAAGAGTGTCAATTTGTTAAGTCAACAACAGGAGTCACTGTGCACTTACTTCTCATGTAGGATCTCTGTCCTTAATGTGCTGTACATTGTGATTTAATGCTATAACGAGTACTCAAACAGTATTTTTCACTTTATGTTTCTATGTGGGTGCAAACTGTTGAAATCTTTACTTAATATATGCTAAACTGATCTTCTGTATATAAAGAGAATTGAAAATGAATCTTGATGTGAATGGAAGGGGAGAGGGAAAGGGGAGGATTGCGGGTGGGAGGGAAGTTATGGGGGTGGGGGGGAGCCATTGTAGTCCATAAGCTGTACTTTGGAAATCTATATTCATTAAATAAAAGTTAAAAAAAAAGATGTTCTTTTTTACAGCTTGAATGGTCACCTCTAAAAAAGAGAAGAATAATTGGGCTCCTGGAGCCTTGAGATTTACCTTTTGCCAAGTTGTGTCTAAGTTCAGGTCCTGGTAGTTTGAAATGAAGTCAAACAGACAAAGCACTTAACCTGAGATGAAAATTAATGGCTGGAAATTAAATCCAGACCCTAAATATTTAATAACACATAAATGTATATATTTGTATTTTTAAATCAGTAGGAAGGACTAAGGGTACTCTTGACAATTTTTGCCTCACAGAGTATTTGTTTACTAAAATAATTGATTTTTAGAAATATTTATGTGACCATAAATGAAACAAAAGTAAATAAAATGACAACCATAGTTTGAAAAAAAAAAAGTTAGTGAAAGAGTGAGAGAGACAGAGAGAAAGGTCTTCCTT
Source organism: Oryctolagus cuniculus (assembly GCF_051225735.1). Lineage (NCBI taxonomy): Eukaryota > Metazoa > Chordata > Mammalia > Lagomorpha > Leporidae > Oryctolagus > Oryctolagus cuniculus. The sequence continues at coordinate 94,537,555 of NC_142882.1, forward strand.
CTGTTGGTTCACCCCCCAAATGGCCGCTACAGCCGGAGCTACACCAATCCGAAGCCAGGAGCCAGGTGCTTCTTCCTGGTCTCCTGTGCGGGTGCAGGTGCCCAAATACTTGGGCCATCCTCCACTGCATTCCCGGGCCACAGCAGAGAGCTGGACTGGAAGTGGAGCAACCGGGACTAGAACCCAGCACCCATATAGGATGCCGGCCCCACAGGAGGAGGATTAACGAAATGAGCCATGGCGCCGGCCCCAAAGCTTTACTTCTTCAAATAGTGCTATGTGCTGTGTTATGTCCTGCACATGAATGAAGGCATTTATTCAGCAAGTACACACCTCATTCTAAGAACCCCAGATACAGGGTCGAAAAAACCACTGTTCCCAAGTCATCATCTTGTGAAAGTGTGTCACAAGTGCTGGGCTCCTGTTGCTGTTCCTCTGACGTTTTTTCATCCTTACTCCAGTACCACTGAATTTTGATTCTTGGAGTTTATTAGCTTCACACACGTTCTGAAAGAAGGCAGTGTATGCCTGAAAACTTTCTCCATTTTATTTTCAAGATGACATTAGATTATTTGCATTTCCATATAAATTTAAAAATCATCTTGCCAATTTCTACAAAAATTCTCACTGAGATTGCTTATATATTTTTGAAGAAGCGATTCTTTAGTAACACTAAGTTTCCAACCATGAACATCATATATATTTCCATTTATTTACAATTTTCTTTAATTTTTCTCAGGACCATTTTGCAATTTTAATTATGGAGTTATTGTCAATTTATTGCAAAGTATTATATGCTGTTGTTTATGGAACAAGGACATAAGCCTCAGCCATTCTCCCTCATTGCCCAAAAGAGATAAATATTAGAATGTATTCCTTGCCCTTGAATCTGAATTAGGTCTCACACTCTATTGCCACAGCCACCTGAAAGACCAGTTGCTGGGAACACTAAAAAGACCAGTCCCAGGAATTCCCCTCTGCCTGGCGCCCCCTACCCGACCCCCATCCCCAGCCCTCCTAAAATAAAAAGGCCAAGCCCCTGGAATTTCTGCTACGTGTTCCATCAATGTGCACACAGCAGGCAGTTGGTCACCCACCTCTATGGATTTATTTTCTCTGAATAAATTCAGCTGGCTGTAAATTCATGCACTGCCTCCTCTCTGTTCTGTGCCTCTTTTCCTAACATTTGTTACAGTTAATAGAAATTTCTTTTTCCTGTTGTGTTGATAGTATATTAAAATTGCATTGATTTATTTTTGTATATTAACCATATAGCCTGCAACCTTTTATTAGTTTTTGTGGTGGTTTTTTAATTTCTTAGGATTTTTCTGTGTAAATAATAAGTCATGACTGTAAATAATTAAAAATATCTCTCTCTCTCTCTCTCTCTCTCTCTCCCCGCGCCCCGCCCCCCCTCAAATAATTTGTTTCAAAAAGAGGGGATGGGAATTTGGGCTTTTGTAATAGCAGTTAAGTCACCATTTGGGACAACTCCCTCTCCTATGGGAGTGCTTGGGTTTGAGTCCCGGCTCTCCTTTTGATCAATCTTCTGCTAATGTGCACCCTGGAAGGCAGCAGCTGATGATTCAGGTACTTAGGTCCTTGCCCCCCACATGCGTTCCTGACTCCAAGCTGTGTCCTAGCCCAGCCCTGGCTGATGTGGGCATTTGGAGAGTGAGCCAGTGGTGATCTCTCTCTCTCTCTCTCTCTCTGTAAAATAATCTTGAAAAAATAAGTACGAACTCAAAAATGCATAAAATTATATTTTTCTGTAGACTCTGTGGATCCTTTAAGCTCAGGCCTCAAGCCCACACCAGGCCTAAGAGCTGCCCCAATGTCACAGCTCCCCCATGGCACCAGGCCAGCTCTGTACAGGGTCAGCCCCTGGGGTCCCAAGACCCAGGCCTCCTGGTCTCTAGTCTTATCCCTGTGTTTCTGGGCACAGTCCTGCCCTGGAGGATCCAGATGCCAAACTCATTCCAGTGAGCACCAGGTAGGCCCCCACAGATTCAGAACCAAGATCATCCCCAAAGCCATAGATGGGACCCCAGCACCATGGCAGCCTGCCCCCACAGACATGGGCTCCAGACCCACCCATGCTGATCTAGACAGCAGGCTCACCCCTGTGGGCCCTGTAACCAGGCAAACTCCTGTGAATTCAAGTGCCAGGTTTGCCTACTTATCCAGGAAACAGGCCAACTTGCCAAAGGACTCTAGTGGCAAACTTACAGACCCCTCCAAATGGCCCATCCAGAATCTCAGTAGGGCTAGCTAGTGAAAGGCTTTCCCTGCCAAACCCAGTCTAGAAAAACTGGAAGGTGTGTTTACTGCTTTGAATACAAAGCCACAAATATTACAGATAATCAAGGAAACATGATACTACCACCAGAGGAGCAAAGTAAAGCACCATAGCTAACTCTAAATAAAATGGAGATCCATAAACTGCCAAATACTTCAAAATAAATTTTTTCTTAAAGAAGCTGAGTAAGGCTACAAGAGAACACAGATCAACAACTAGACAAAATCATGAAAACAGTACATGAATAAAATGGGAACTTTACTAAAGGACAGAAAAAGTAAAGTCTCCAGAAATTTTGGAATTAATGAACACATGACTAAACCAAAAAATTCCATAGAGAGCTTTAACAGCAGATGTAATCAAGCAGAATTAGTGAGCTTGAAAACGGGTAATTTGATGTTGCCTACTCAGAGCAACAAAATAATTTTTTTAAAAAGTAAAACATATAGACTTATGGGTTCACTAGGTTAACCATCAAGAGAACCAACATATATATGCATTGTCAGAATATCAGAGGAAGCAGAGAAGGAGGCAGAAAGCTTATTTAAAGAAAAAATGACAGGGGCTGGTGCTGTGGTTCAGAGGGTTAAAGCCTTGGCCTGAAGCGCCAGCATCCTATGTGGGCACCGGTTCTAGTCCCAGCTGCTCCTCTTCCAGTCCAGCTCCCTGCTATGGCCTGGGAAAGCAGTAGAAGATGGACCAAGTCCTTGGGCTCCTGTACCTGTGTGAGAGACGGGAGGAAGCTCCTGGCTCCTGGCTTCAGATCGGTACAGCTCTGGCCGTTTCAGCCAATTGGGGAGTGAACCATCGGATTGAAGACCTCTCTCTCTCTGCCTCTCTTCTCTCTTCTCTCTGTGAAACTCTGACTTCCAAATAAATAAAATCTTTAAAAAAAAAACTGCAAAAGTAAGAATATAATTGAATTAAGAATACTCTAATACTATAATGGTATTATGTAAGTAACTTTTAACTATAGTATAAAAGCTAAAAGAAAAAAAAAAGCATTAAAAGTAGCCATAGGTAGAGGCCAGCATTGTAGTATAACAGGTAAAGCCACTACCTGTGGCACCAAGTCCCAGCTGCTCCATTTCCAATTCAGCTCCCTGCTAATGCACCTGAGAAAGCACCAGAAGATGGCCCAGGTACTTGGGTCCCGGGACCCACATGGGAGACCCAGAAGAAGCTCTTGGCTCCTGGCTTCAGCCTAGCCCAACCCTGCCTGTTGCAGCCATTTGGGGAGTGAACCAGTGGATGGAAGATTTCTCTCTCTCTCTATATATATATAATTCTGCTTTTCAATTAAATAAAATAAATTTTAAGAAAAAACCATAGATACAATAATTTTTAATGGACATATGATAAAGGATGTAAGTGTTGACATCAGTAATATATCTAATACAGAGAGAAGCTAAAGTGTAGAGTTTCATATACAAAGATAAGTTGTTGTCAACTTAAACTGTTGTGAATATAAAATATTGTATGTAAAACTTATGGTGTCCACAAAGAAAAGATCTATAATACACACAAAAAATAATAAAGAATCCAAGAATACACCATAATGAAGCCATCAAGTCCCAAAGGAAGATGGCAAGAGAAGTATTGGACAAAGGAAAACAAGTAACAAAGTAGCAATGGTAAGTCCTTACCTATCAACAATTACCTTAAGTGTCAATAGATTAAATTCAAAAGGCATAGAATGCCTGAATAACAAAAAGATTCAATAATATACTGCGTACAAGAGAGTCACTTTAGCTTTAATGACACAGAGCTGAAAGGGGATGGAAAAAGATATTCCATGCAAGTGGTAACCAAAGAAAGCAGGGACAACTGTACTTTATCAGACAAAATAGATTTCTAAGTAAGAGACTCCCAAGATATATCAAAGGTCATTATACATTTATAAAGAAGTCAGTTCTCAGGAGGACATGACAGTTGCAGATGTATTTGCACAGCATCAGAGCACTTAAATATATGCAACAAATATTAACACAACTGAAGTAGGACACACCAGGTGGTTCAGTAATAGCAGGGGACTGCAGTACCCCATGTTCAGCAACGGTGGGATCATCCAGACAGAAAACCAATACAGAGAACAAATGGACTTGCCATCTGAACACGGCAGACATAGTCAGCCATCTCTTGGACAATTAGGGGCTAAGAAAGTTTAACAAGTTGCTTGTTCCAACATGGGAAGCAGTCCACAGCAGACTCATAGAATGACAGTTGCATTAAATAACACTCTGACCTCAAAATCAGCCCTTAAGTCTTCCTGGTCTAGCTGGAAAGCCCGTGAGAGCATTTCAGATATGGAAAGCCAAGACAATGTGGCAAAAAATTTTCTACATGAAGGATCTCTGTGAGTGCAATCTCAACAGAAAGAAGTGGCCATCAAAGAAGGATGTACTTTTCTCTAAAGGAAGATTTTTCACTTTGATTATGGTCTTATCTAAATACTGACAGAGTTTGTGGATTCAAAAGGTTTCCATAGCCTAGGCAGCTCATGTCAAGAGCCTTGGGTGGTCACCGACATTATACATAAAAGTGTTAATTGTTAAACTAAGAACAGGTGTCACTGTGCACTAACTCCCCTTGCAGGACCTCTGTCTTCGGTGAGTTGTTTTCTGAGAGTTAACTGTGATACTTGTTCTCACAAACAGTTTTGTGTGTGTGTGTGTGTTGTATGCATGTATGTGCAAATTGTTGAAATCTTTACTTAATATATACAGAGTTGGTCTTCTGTGTACAAAGTTAATTGAAAATGAATCTTAATGGAAAATGATAATGGGAAGGGGAGAGGGAGGAGAAGGAGGGGTGGGTGTGTGGGTGGGAGGACAGGTATGGTGACTAACTATATTTCTAAAGTTGTACATATGAAATTTGTATTCCTTAAAAATAAATTAATTTTAAAGAAAGAAAGAAAAAAAAAACAAGTTGCTGACTGAAATAGCAAATCTATTTTCTAACCTTAGTGATAACAAACCAGAAATTTTTAAGAGCCCCAGGTCCCTGTCAGCACCTGTCTGGGAGCTGGCGGGGTCCACAGAGAAGGGGATGAGGGGAACTGTGCTTGGTGACTGAGATGTGAAGGTGTCCTCAGCCCACCTCAGGGAACTTGTCCTCCAGCCATCCCAGCCCCCACCCCATTGCTGGAGAACACACAAGGGAGAACTTGGGGCAGTCTCTAGTGGCCCCTGTTGACACCAGGGAGAACTGCAGAGGGAGTCTCAGCTCTTAGAAAATGGAGTGGAGTGGGGCCGGCAGGCAAGTGGCGGCAGACCCTGGCAGACAGGTCCTCTCTTGATCCAAAGACTGCACTAACCCGTGAAGCATATATCTGAAAACAAGCACCAGAAGCAGCCAGGGCTCAAGGAACTCGAATTCAGTTTTATCTTGTGTTAAGATTGACTGACGGGACCGGTGCTGTGGCATAGCAGGTAAAGCCGCCACCTGCAGTGCCAGCATCCCATATGGGCACCAGTTCAAGACCCAGCTGCTCCACTGCTGATCCAGCTTTCTGCTATGGCCTGGGAAAGCAGTAGAAGATGGACCAAGGCCTTGGGCCCCTGCACTCATGTGAGATACTCGGAAGAAACTCCTGGCTCCTGGCTTTGGATCGATGCATCTCCAGCCATTGTGGCCAATTGGGGAGTAAACCAACAAATGGAAAATCTCTCTCCCTCTCTCTGCCTCTCCTTCTTTCTGTGTAACTCTGACTTTCAAGTAAATAAATAAATCTTTTAAAAAAAAGATTGGATGACTTGAAAGGCAGAGTCGCAGAAAGAGGGAGAGACAGTGAGATCTTCCATCCCATGGGTCACCTCTTAAATGGCCCCAAAGGCCAGAGCAGGCCAGGCAAAGGAGCTTCTGCCAAGTCTCACTGGTCAGAGATGCAAGACTTCAGTGAGGGGGAGGGAGAGGTTTCAAGATTATTGTATAGCAGATGGCTGCAGTTGATAATAACAAATCCAGTGTTTCAAAGTCAAGAAGGGATTCCCGTGGGTGACGGATGTGTCTATCAGCATGATTTCATCAACCACATCATCACATTGTACTCCATAAGTACATACAATTATTTGTCAATTAAACATAAAAAATGTTAAAGACCCACTTTGTGTACTCAGTGCTATTGCCTTCACAGGCAGAGAGGATGGGTTTGTGGGGAGGGAATGGCAGGGACCTTCTTGGTGAGCCAACATGTGGCCCCCTGTGCCGGGGCTGGGCACCGTCTCCAAGTCCCCAACAGCAGGTAGCAGGGAGGTGGCCTTCACACTCCAGCCTCAGCTGTGTCACACTGTGCTGCCACCTCAGAGCTCACTTGTTTACTGCAGGTCCCAGACCTGCTCTGGACACGGCCATCAGCTGCGCAAGTGAAGTAGCTGTGATCCTGCCCAGCCAAGCTGACAGAGGCCTCAGAAGTAACAGGACTCAGGAAGTTGAATGTGCAGCCTGGAGCTTGCTTTCCAAAGGAGAGAAGCTTTATTGATTTTTTCCATCAACATTTCGGATGACCCCTGACTGTGTCCCTGAGGAGTCTCTGTCAGAAGCTCAGTCCCCAGTGTAGTGCCGCTGGGAGCTGGTGGACCTTGCAGAGGCAAGGGTCTCTGTTCAAGGCCGCCAAGTCCTATCTTCTCGCTGAATTGATTCTTTGATCTTTATACAGTGTGGTTTAGTGGTCTACTATGTTATATGCTATTCTATATATAGTAGTCTATAGCACTATAAACTGTTGTGCATCTGCTCTTCTGGTGGGTTTTATATTTTCACATCTTTCCATGTTGGGAGTTATCTTTCTTTTGCTTCTGGATATAGGACTGCTTAAGCATATTCTATAAGGTGACCTGGTGGTGATGAATTTCCTCCATTTTTTTGTATTTTCTGTAACATCTTTTTTTTAAAAGATTTAGTTATTTACTTGAAAGTCAGAGTTACACAGAGAGAGAGAGAGAGAGAAAGCGAGAGAGACAGAGGTCTTCCATCCGATGGTTCACTCCCTAATTGGCCGCAACGGCCGGAACTGTGCCAATCTGAAGCCAGGAGCCAGGAGCTTCTTTCGGGTCTCCCACACAGGTACAGGGGCCCAAGGACTTGGTCCATCTTCTACTGCTTTCCCAGGCCATACCAGAGAGCTGGATTGGAAGTGGAGCAGCCAGGACTTGAACCAGTGCCCATATGGGATGCCAGCACTGCAGACAGCGGCCTTATCCACTATGCCACAGTGCTGGCCCCTTGACTACTCTTATAAGTTGGGTATGGAACAAATGGTTCCCCTCTCAGGATGTATCTTTGGGTGTCCTGCTTGGTAGGCTATGCTGGCTTTGATTCCTTTCAGCACCCCAGTGAGTGTTATCTTTCTAAGCTTCTTTGGCTTTAGTTGATGGCTTTGGATATAGTATGTGTGTTGGTGGACAGGGTGCGATTCTCCCTCTAGAAGCCATATTCAGGAAGGGATACTCCAGTGGTCCAGGTGAGAATGCTGCACGTATCAGTGCTGGTAGGTAACCATTATATTCTGGCAATGGGAGTAGTGGTGCCAGCAAGACATCATAGGTTTTTGTTCACCAGTGGAGATAGCAGGGATAGTGCACTGCAGTTAAGTAGGCCATGTGTGGGCTAGTGGTAGTTGGGGGAGAGGGAAGGTGTATCACAGAACATATACCCTTGGACTGAGGGGCAGCTTGGGCTAACTGCAGGTCTGCCACAGCAGCAGTGGTGGAGTGAGGGGTGTAGCACAGGTCACATACTCATGGGCCCAGCAGTGGCTTTGGCCAACTCCAAACTGTAGCTACAAGGCCATACAGGGTGGAATAAGTGCCCTCTGGCCAGCAGTTGCTGCAGCTGCTGTGGTCAGCATTTGTGGTGATGGAGGAGGGGTGTGCTACATACATAGAGCCCAGGTCCTTAGGCCCAGCAGTGGTACTGGTCAGGGATGGGCCAGCAATGTGACTCTGCCCCGAATGTGTCATCAGAATATGGCAGCTGTGGCTGTGGGCTCCGAGGGGAAACCAGGCTTGAACCTTCTCTGGGGCAAAGCTGCAGAGTCCAGGAAGCTCCCCTATAACTGGCTCCAGGCCTGTGTCACCTGTAGGACTCTCTATGTTAAGGTTGTTAGTGACCATGGCTTTGGGTCCTTTAGCAAAAAGCCAAGCCCATCACTTCCCACACAGCCCTGCATTCATTTTGTCCCCTAAGGACAGGTTTCCTTCAGAATCCCAGGCAGGCAGGTTAGATGTGGTGCAGAACTGGAATCAGGAGTTAGTGGCAGTCAAGGCAGAAGTGGATCCAGGGAGAACAATGTCTTCTTGACTGTCACTCCCCCTCTTCATGGAGGAACGACACTAAACCCTGCCTAGGCTTCATATCCGAGTCACGGCACCATTATGTCACTCCCCCTCTTCGTGGAGGAACGACACAGGACCCTGCGCTGTTCTTTCGTCTGCTCGGCCCTCCCCGGGTTTGCTGCTGGTTCTTCCCGGGTTGGCTACTATCCCTTCCACCTCCGTGGAAGGGCAGTTCCCCCTGGCCACATTCCCCACTTCCGCAGGGGAGCGGCACACCGCCGGCCAGCTCTTCTCGGGGGCTGCACAGGTGTTCCCTCAGCTAGATGTTCCCCTTAGATGTTCCCGGTGCATGCCGTCTCTCTCCTCCTTTATAGTCCTCCTCCGCCAATCCCAACTCGGCTGCCCACACGCCGAGTACGCTGCTCTCCAATCAGGAGCAAGTCCTACAGTTTATTGGTTGAACTGGAGGCAGCTGTGCGGAAGCTGTTTACTTCTCTCCCAGCGCCATATTGTGGGAGAGCAGATGCATAGAATAAGTCTTAATTCCAGTAACTCAGTCCAGTCCGGATTGCTCCCCACATTGACATTTATGTATCATGATGACTATGGTGTAGGCTACTGTGAAGGCTTTGGAGAAATGCAAAAACAATTGAGGGAGAAGGGGAGTCAGAGACGGAGGAAGAGGAAAAAAGCAGTACCCTTTTAATGCACTCACTTCCCACAAACCATCAGGTCTAAGCTGTTCACCTAACCCCAGCCTTCACTCTTTCAAAGCTTAGAAACTGGCTGAACCCCAGGAAGAAGTACTAAGTGCAGCCAAAAAGGTGCCTTTCAGATCTCAACTCTATTGGTCTTGGGAAAGCAGTGAGACAGGAATATGGAAAGTATATTGGCTGTCTCCATGAAGAGCAGACACCCGCAGGATCACCAGAGATGAGCCCCCACCAGTCCATGATCTAGACTCCAGCATGAACACCATAGCAAGGTGCAGTTCACAAGTTGTCACCCTGAGCCCCACGGTAGAAAGGTCTGAATAGCACCGAAGTCGAGCTTGCCTGCCGCACTCCAGCTAAGCCTGCGACTCACACGAGGATGAGTGGGAAACAGTCTTTCTCTGTATGTAGGTCCAAAAGATTCCTAACAAAGTCTTCATTTAATAAGTCTTCTTGAAATGTTTAAATATACACAGGGAAGAGATAATAGTGTAGTGAATCATTGTGTATCCATAACGCACTACAATAATTACAAGCTCATGACCAGTCCTATTTCATTACCCACTTTTCCCTCTTCCATACTGCTTTCAAGCAAATCCTTATCATGACATCAGTTTATCTGGTGAGAAGGTAATAGTCCAGTTCAGCAGTTCCTTCTTATCGATCATCTGAAGTACATCCACAGGAACAAATTTCCCTCTATCATCTCGTTACCAACAGGATAAGGAAGTAAAAGGCAGGTGTGTTCCACTTTTCAAAACTGCTGATTCACAACCATTCTTTATTGTTAGTAATTAGATTTTTTTCATGCGTCATTAAGATAATCACCTTAAAGTCTTTGACAGATCAAGAAAACATAAAAATAGATGAATATAGAAAAATTGAAAATTAATACACTGTCATCAATAATTGAAGAAAATTGTTTTAACTAAAAGATAATTCACCACAAAATTTACCCTGTTCTACTTAATATGACTGGTTTAATTTTGTAATTAATACACAGTTATTCTTAAGTGTTGAAATTTAACTGAAATGTGATCCCTGTTAAACATAAGAGTGGGAATAAGAGAGGGAAGAGATGTACAATTTGGGACATGCTCAAGCTGACTTGCCCCAAATGGTAGAGTTAGAAACATACCAGGGGATTCCAGTTCAATCCCATCAAGGTGGCATGTACCAATGCCATCTCACTAGTCCAAGTGATCAATTTCAGTTCACAATTGATCATAATGAAAGGACTAAGAGTCAAAGGGATCACATAAACAAGTCTAGTACCTGCTAATACTAACCGATAGAATAACTAAAGGGGAGAGTGATCCAACATGGGAAGTGAGATACACAGCAGGCTCATAGAATGGCAGATGTCCTAAACAGCACTCTGGCCTCAGAATCAGCCCTAAAGGCATTCGGATCCAGCTGAAAAGCCCATGAGAGTATTTCAGGCATGGAAAGCCAAGACACTCTGGCAAAAAAAAAAAAAAAAAAAAAACTAAATGAAAGATCTCTGTGATACCTTTCTCTGAAGGGAGGAGAGAACCTCCACTTTGACTATGACCTTGTCTAAACAAGATAAGAGTCAGAGAACTCAAAAGGCCTTGGCAACTCATGACTGGAGCATAGGGAGATTACTGATGCCATAAACAGGAGTGTCAATTTGTAAAGTCAACAACAGGAGTCACTGTGCACTTACTCCTCATGTAGGATCTCTGTCCTTAATGTGCTGTACATTGAGATTTAATGCTATAACAAGTATTCAAGCAGTATATTTCACTTTGTGTTTCTATGGGGGTGCAAACTGTTGAAATCTTTACTTAATGTATACTAAACTGATCTTCTGTATATATATAGAAAATTGAAAATGAATCTTGATATGAATGGAAGGGGAGAGAGAACGGGAAAGGGGAGGGTTGTGGGTGGGAGGGAAGTCATCGGGGGGGAGGGGGATGCCAATGTAGTCCATAAGCTGTACTTTGGAAATCTATATTCATTAAATAAAAGTTAAAAAAAAAGAGCATACAACTCATTGTCTTTTAGTGCATTTGCAAGTTGTACAACCATTATCACTGTATAATTCCAAACAATTTTTATGACTCCAAAAGAAATCCCATACTAATAAGCAATGATTCTCTATTCCTCCTGGCAACCACTAATCTTTTCTTTCTTTTCTTTTCTTTTCTTTTCTTTTCTTTTCTTTTCTTTTCTTTTCTTTTCTTTTCTTTTCTTTTCTTTTCTTTTCTTTCTTTCTTTCTTTCTTTCTTTCTTTCTTTCTTTCTTTCTTTCTTTCTTTCTTTCTTTCTTTCTTTCCCTCCCTCCCTCCCTCCCTCCCTTCCTTCCTTCCTTCCTTCCTTCCTTCCTTCCTTCCTTCTTTCTTCCTTTGACAGGTAGAGTTACAGACAGAGAGAGAGACAGAGAGAAAGGTCTTCCTTCCATTGATTTACCCCCCAAATGGCCGCTACGGCCAGAGCTACACTGATCTGAAGCCAGGAGCCAGGCACCTCCTCCTGGTCTCCCATGTGGGTGCAGGGGCCCAAGCTCTTGGGCCATCCTCCACTGCATTCCCGGGCCACAGCAGAGAGCTGGACTGGAAGAGGAGCAACCAACCGTGACTAGAACTGGCACCCATATGGGATGCTGGCACCTCAGGTGGAGGATTAACCAAGTGAGCCACGGCGCTGGGCCCATCACTAATCTACTTTTGATGTCTACGGATTTGCCTGAAAATTCCTTGTTTACACATACATTTAAGAAGATTGGCTGTAGGCAAAGTCAGGAAGCAAATCCCAAGAAATTACAAAAGGTTGATATCATATTGGCCACATTCTTTGACTACAGTTACAGATGACGGAAACATGCTACACAACTGGAAAAGGGACAACATGTGACTTGTGGATTAGAGCCCCTGGGATGTAATGTCAATATTCATACAGTATAGGAAATTCCTCCCTTTGTAATTATTTAAGCCTAAATTGAGAAATATTAGGTGTCAAGTTAAAGGTATATGAATTTTTCAAACTGCTTTTATAAAGCAGTAGGAGGAGGGAGAAGGGAAGGAAGGAAGGAAGGTCACTGGTGTAAACACTTAAGGCTGATCCAGGGGCTGGAGCCAAACTAAACATGGTGTAATCTAACCTGGGGGCCAGATGGACAGCAGGGGTGGCCATGTGGCATGGCTGAGTTTTGGTATGGGGGCACGCTCTGCCTGCTAGCATTGTCAGCCCAAGAGCTGTTCTGCTGTACGTGAGAGCACTGGCTGCTGACACAGTGCCATGAGTACCACCTGGTCATGGCAACATATGTGCCTCCCTGCCATCTCTTTCATTCTTAGTCCCTGCAGTCAAGACAAATATCCCTGCTTGTTCCAGTTGCATCCACACATTGCTGGTTGCTTCCTCACTGGCTACCCTGACTCATCCTGCGTGCAGCAGTCAAGCTGGACTCTAGTCAGAGCATACACAGCATGGAAACCTCACCACAGGGCCCTGGCACTGGGGTTCTGCTGAGAACGGTGTTCTGAGCTGGAGGTGGAGCCTCTTCAGGACATGGGAAGGGGCAAAAGCAGATTCAGTACCCAGAGCTTGAAGAAAGCGCTGGTTCTAAGCAGTGTTGTTGACAGCTGATGCAGAGACTGAAACCAGTAGACAGTTAGGGATAGCTGTTCCTTAGTGTCCATGGAGACTGGTTCCAGGATCTCCCAGGATCCCAGAGTCTATAGATGCTCAAGTCCTTATATAAAATGATTTCATATTTGCCTTTAACCCATGCATATCCTCCTGTATACTTTGGTTCATCTCTAGATTCCTTATAATACCTAATACAGTGTGAACGCCATGTGAAATACACTGTATTATTTTGGGAATTATTTGGGAATAATGACAAGAAAAAACTCTGTGCATGTTCAATACAGATTAATCTTTTTACATTTTTATTATGTTTTATTTATTTGAGAGGCAAAGGGAGAAAGAGAGTTCCTATATTCTAGTTCATTTCCCAAATGGCCACAATGACTAGGGATGGGCTAGACCCAAGTTGTAAATAAGGGAACTCCATCAAAGTCTCCTATGTGAGTGGAAGGAACTTAGCCACTTGAGTCATCACCCCTGCCTCCCAAGGTCTGCACTGACAGGAAGCTGGAATCAGGAGCTGGAGCTGGGGATTGAACCCAAGCACTCTGATGTGGAATACAGATGATTTAACTGCTAGGCCAAGCACTATTGCAGATGCAGTTTTTTTCCTGAGTCTTTTATATCTGCAGTTGGGTCTAAACCTCCAAACTCTGCTGTATCGCCTCTTCTTTACAGGGAACAAGAGCGATAGGGGAATCTGGGAATCCCCTAATTACTGCTTTTGTGATAAGAAGAGGAAGTTTCATTCATCTTGTCTCTGCTGTCATTTTCTTAGACCAATGATCAAGGAAAAATGGTTGCATATGAAACTCGAAGTTGTTTGAAAATAGAACATAAAAATAGACTCCTGTTGTTGACTTTACAAATTGACACTCCTGTTTATGGCATCAGTAATCTCCCTATGCTCCAGTCATGAGTTGCCAAGGCCTTTTTGCCAGGAGGAATAGATGAGTGTCCTTGCATACAAGATTGTACTGGGAAAATCAACACCAGGCGACAATCACCTGAGTCAGAACAAGGTTCATAGATGGAGAGCTTTGAAGCCACTGGCCACTGACCAACAGGGTGTCTGTTCTAGGTCAGACACAGAGTCTGAGCCAAGAAAATCAGACCTGAGAATAAAATATTTCTGGACTTAATAGCATAACATGCTGGATGAAGAGGGAGTCTTTCCAAGATAAGCAAACTAGAGTAAGGGTAGACCTTGTTATTTTAAACATGGAGCACACACAGGGGCATCATTGTCCCTGAGATCAGCGAGAAGCACCCTTCATGGCAATTCTCACTACTCGATGCTAAGTCAAACTTCCCATTTCAGCACAAGTCTATAAGGGTATGTTGACAAGGATAAAGGGAGTGGCCAGGAAACCCTCTGCACGGGACATTTCATTCAGCTCCAGTGAGGAGGGACAGCAGGGCTCCTCTAGGAAGCTGGCTCCTGCTTGTCACCTTTCTCTTCCATTTCTGTCCTCTCAGTTTCTCTACAGGGCAACATTGTTTGCAGATTTTAGGGCAAAGTCACAGACACAGTTTGTATAAACTACAGTTACACATTTTCCTAATCAACCCAGGATCATGAATTGTATAGATTTTCCAATTGAGGAGCATGTTCCTTTATTCCTGTATAATGTAGCCATTGTTTTAAAGACAATAACAATAATACATGTTCCTCATCAAAGGTTTAAGAATATAAAATTCAAGGGCCAGCGCTGTTGCATAGCGGGTTAAGCTGCTGCCTGCAGTGCCAGCATCCTATATAGGCACCGGTTCAAGACCCAGCTGCTGCACTTCCAATCCAGCTCTTTGCTGTGGTCTGGGAGAGCAGTAGAGGATGGCCCAGGTCCTTGGGCCCCTGCGCCTGAGTGGGAGACCCAGAGAAACCTCCTGGCTCCTGGCTTTGGATTGGTGTAGCTTTGGCCTTTGCGGTCAGTTGGGGAGTGAACCAGTGGATGGAAGACTCTCTGCCTCTCCTCTTTCTGTGTCACTCTGACTTTCAAATAAATAAATATTTTTTAAAAAAAGAAATATAAAATTCAAACTGACCACAGTCCTATCTTGGGGGGGATTGGGGGGATTGGTGTGTTGTACACTGAGAATCTTACATGTGCACACACACACATGCTGAGATCTTGGCATGTGTGGGTTAAACGTGTGTAATTCCACCTATTCCATAGCAACTTCTAGGAGCACCTCCACAGGGTGTGACTTTCTTATTTTTTTAAAGGTTTATTTATTTTTCACTTGAGAGTCAGAGTTACACAGAGAGAGGAGAGGCAGAGAGAGAGGTCTTCCATCTGATGGCTCATGCCCAGTTGGCCGCAATGGCCAGAGCTGCGCCGATCCAAAGCCAGGAGCCAGGAGCTTCCTCCGGGTCTCCCACAGGGGTGCAGGGGCCCAGGGATTTGGTCCATTTCCTACTGCTTTCCCAGGCCATAGCAGAAAGCTGGATTGGAAGTGGAGCAGCCAGGACTAGAACCAGTGCCCATATGGGATGCTGGCGCTTCAGGCCAGGGCATTAACCCGCTGCCCCACAGCGCCAGTCCCAGGGTGTGACTTTCAGTCTGGAGTGTGGAGCTCATCGCCAGTGGATGAGCCTGCTGAAGTGAGCACCCAGACCTCTGAGGTCAGGCACAGCACACAAGAGAGCTTAGATTTATTTGAAAACTCTACTGAGAGTCAAGGAGACACATTCACATTCAGCATGTGAAAGAAGTGACTAGGGCTAACAAGAAATGGAAATACAGTGGCACTCAGAGGGAAAAGAGCGAAAAACCAGGGGGCCAGAATCTACTCTGCTCTCTGTCTCCGATGTTCAGGGGCAGCACATGCTGCCTGCAGGCAGGGGCTGTCAGCCCAGCTTTGGAAAGAGTGCCCGTGCGTCTGTTTGCACCCTGACCTTGTTAGTGGGTCCCCTAGTCTCTTGCAGGAGTTTCCCTCAGGTTGGGCCACTGTCACCGTGAGCGTGCAGACTCTCAGACTGCAGAATCAGGCAACCTATCTTTTTTTTGTTTTTTTTTGTTTTTTTTTGTTTTTTTTTTTTGTTTTTTTTTTTTTTGACAGGCAGAGTGGACAGTGAGAGAGAGAGACAGAGAGAAAGGTCTTCCTTTGCCGTTGGTTCACCCTCCAATGGCCGCCGCGGCCGGCGCGCTGCGGCCGGCGCACCGCGCTGATCCGATGGCAGGAGCCAGGAGCCAGGTGCTTTTCCTGGTCTCCCATGGGGTGCAGGGCCCAAGCACCTGGGCCATCCTCCACTGCACTCCCTGGCCACAGCAGAGGGCTGGCCTGGAAGAGGGGCAACCGGGACAGAATCCGGCGCCCCGACCGGGACTAGAACCCGGTGTGCCGGCGCCGCTAGGCGGAGGATTAGCCTAGTGAGCCGCGGCGCCGGCCAGGCAACCTGTCTTTAATGGGACAAGCAAACTTCTTCCTTTATCCTCACAAAGCAGATGCAATTTTATTTCTGGTATTTTCTGGCCAAGATGTCCACATTCTCACTGACTGCGTGGCCCCATTCTCTGACCCTGCGAAGCAGAATATCACTCACACCACATCCTACTTTGTCTCCTTTGCCTGTGTCTCTCCTTCTAGTGCCCAACTGCAGCTGCCTTAGCTCCAGTGGGCCAGCATATCTGTGGGGCTGCACATGGCCTTTTCTTTCTAACGGTAGAGCCTCCTTTCAATATATGATGTTTTGACCCTGCAATTTTCTGGTATAATGAACTTTTCACTCTGTAATTATGAACTGTTTTATTAAAACTCATGTAATTCTTGGTAAATTTTAGTTCAGAAGTTATTTATCAAAGCCAGATCTATTGAGTTATTTATATTCATTGATCATTTATTTAACACATAAAGAGCTCCCCATTGGTATTTCACTGAATTATTTTTTGGAACTGGGATACTTTGGACACCACACTTGCTTCCTTCCTCTGCAAGGTATTGAATCTGTTCCAGTGCCCCAGGCTGCCAAGAGGGAAGTGCAGCAGGGCTCATGTGTCCGGAGCTGACACCTGCTCCCTCTGCTGGGATTTTGTTCTTTCTCATTGTAGAACTGGATGCTGTGGCTTTGACTACACGTTTCTCAAAAAAAGCAAAGTAAAGCTGCATTTTATTCCTTCCAGTCAGGGACTTCTGACCTGGATGTGTAAATGTAATAAAAACCTTGTTGGATGTCACCAGGATCTCCAATCTTGTCTTTTCCAGTCAAGGAAAGTGTAATTAAACACAGGAAAATATGTCAAGCTTTGTTGTTTCAAACACCATTGACTCATAATTCAGTTAGCCCTTTCATCAACTCACTGTTACTGTAGAAACCAGAATTAAGTCAATAAATGTAGTATCTGTTGTCATCCACGGTGGATGGATTTTTGTTTGGGGCAGGGGAGGGTTGGACAAATCAGGATCCTAAATAGAGGCATTCAGTGGAGCGAACATCACACCACTGCAGTGAGGAACTTCATCTCTCCTTCCTTTTCTGAAATAACATTGATTCTTTTTTTTTTTTAAGATTTTTTTTTATTCACCCAAAAGGCAGAGTTACAGAGAGAAAGAGAGAGAGGGAGAGAGAAAGAGCACAAGATCTTCCATCCACTAGCTTATTCCCCAAGCTACCAGAGTGGGATGATCCAAAGCTAGGTGCCAAGAGCTTTTTCTGGGTCCCCTACATGGGTGCAGGTGCCAAAGTACTTGGGCCATCTTTTACTGCTTTTCAAGGCCATTATCAGGGAGCTGGATCCGAAGTGGAGCAGCCAGGACTCAACCAGTACCCGTATGGGATGCCGGTGCTGCAGGCGCCGGTTTTACCTGCTATGCCACATGGCGCTGACCCCACATTTATTTTCTTAAAGAAGCAGTTATTGGGGCCCATGCTGTGGCACAGAGGGTTAATGCCCTGGCCTGAAGCACCAGCATCTCATATGGGCGCTGGTTCTAGTCCCGGCTGCTCCACTTCCAATCTAGTTCTCTGTTAAGGCCTGGGAAAGCAGTAAAGGATGGCCCAAATCCTTGGGTTCCTGCACCCCTGTGGGAGACCTGGAGGAAGCTCCTGGCTCCTGGCTTTGGATCGGCACAGCTCCGGTCATTGTGGCCATTTGGGGAATGAACCAATGGATGGAAGACCTCTCTCTCTCTCTCTTTCTCTCTCTGCCTCTCCTCTCTCTGTGTAACTCTGACTTGCAAGTAAATAATCTTTTTTTTAAAAAAAGAAGCAGTTATTAAACGTTTTCAGTATGCTTTATACAAATTGGAATTTTTCTAGCAGAAACAGCTTCACTGTTTTTCACTGTTGCCATCTAAGCCTTTTGCCTAGCTTTGCTGAGTGTTCAGAGACAGAACAGATGCTCTACTGTTTTTTAAAGATTTATTTGAAAGGCACATTTAGAGAGAGACAGAAACAGAGACAGATTTTCCATACTCTACTGGTTCACTCCCCAATGGCAGCAATGACTGGGGCTGGGCCAGGCTGAAACCAGGAGCCTGGATCCCTGTTGGGATCTCCTACATCAGTGGCAGGAGTACAAGCACCTGGGCCTTTTTCTGCTGTTTTTTCCTGGCACGGTTAGCAGGGAGGTAGATTGGAAGTGGAGCATTCAGGACAAGAACGGGCACCTATATGGGATGCCAGCGTTGCATTAAGGTAGCAGCTTAACCCGCCATGCCACAATGGTGGCCTCTGTTTACCACATCTTAAAAGGAATTAATTCTTTTGACAAAATCTAGAAATGCAATTACCTCTGTAGCTTATCTCTCAAAATCAAAGCCCTGCAGATTTCAACATCTTTCATAAAGTTTGGAAAATCTCTAACAACATTTTTCAGTATGATGTTTTAATTATATTTTGTCTTGATTGTTTCTGCTAGTGATTTGAATTTTAAAAACTGACACTTTTAATTTTTTTTGCTAATACATGTGAAATGTTTAATTTTGTCCACAAATCCCAGGACTGTAATATTGCTGTTGACTGGTCTGCTTTTTGCTAATTTAATCTTGGATAATCTTCTTTTCCCTTGATCTAATAATCTATGCAAGAAGCCAGGCCAAGGAAGCAAAATACTTCACTTTGCTTTATCAAACCTGTCTTTTGATTTATCATCAAATGCTCAGCAACAGCTGTTACTTCCTTTATACATGTGCATATAAATTTGTATCATGACTTTTATGCATAAGCAATTTATCCCAAGCCAAGCCATAGTCTGCCAAAATGTAGTTTTGTGGCTATGTATTATTCCACCTAGTGAAAATTCACTACCTTAATAAGCAGCTCACTGTTTTAAACTCTAACGTTTCTGATTTTACTTGGAAAATACGTATTTCTAACACTGAATGTCTAAGAATTTGTTAGGATTGTTCCTAGAAGTACAATCAGTGGATCAAATGACATGACATTGTAAAGACTATTGAATTGTTTTTCTAAAAGATTTTCCTCATGAAATAATTTTGAATCTGCTCAAATGCACAGAAGACAGGAGAAAAATATCTGGGGTCGGTGCCGTGGTTCATTTGGTTAATCCTCCGCCTGCGGTGCCAGCATCCCATATGGGTGCTGGGTTCTAGTCCCGGTTGCTCCTCTTCCAGTCCAGCTCTCTGCTGTGGCCCCGGAGGGCAGTGGAGGATGGCCCAAGTGCTTGGGTGCCTGCACCCACATAGGAGACCAGGAAGAAGCACCTGGCTCCTGGCTTCGGATCATTGTAGCTCCGGCCGTAGCGGCCATTTAGGGGGTGAACCAATGGAAGGAAGACCTTTCTCTCTGTCTCTCACTGTCAAACTCTATCTGTCAAATAAACTAAAAAAATAAAAAAGAAAAATATCCAAGCTCCTTGTCCTGAGTATCTCTATGTTTGCAGTTTGTAAAATACTCAGAGTTGATGTAATGAGATCCTTACTCACACCATAAAAAAATACATCAATATAAACATTACACTGAATAGCACAGTTCTCTTATCATTAATTTTCCATTTACACATAAGATGGTATTTCCTTATTCAGCATGATGTTTAGAAGTATATATACTTGTGGCAGATGAAATCTAGCTGATTGATACAGGTAATGCAAGGATGGACCTGGATGGCATCATATGAAGTGAAATGAGCCAGACCCAGAAAGACAAGCACAGTTGACCTATTTCAAATGTGGAGTTTGGAGTGGACCTCATAGACGTGGACAGCAGGATGGCCGTGACCGGGGTAGAAATGTGGACCTTAGAGATGTGAAGAACAGAACGCATGGACTGAGGTGGTTTAGGGTGGGGTGGGGATACAAGGATCAAAGGATACAAGTTCCAGTTCGATAGGTGGAGGAAGCCCAAAAGATTGATTTCTTGCACAGCATGATGAGTATAGTTGGCAACGTGTTGTATCTTAAACAGCAAAAAGTGGATGTAGAGTTCTCACCACAACATGAAGTTCATGAAAGCACAATTCTCTGAAGGTCCCTATAAAACTTTGCTTGCTCTCCATGCCTCCTTCCTCCCTGTCCCATGGTGGACACAAACACTCTGGGTGCCTATGACTTTCTGTTCATTTACTTGCAGCCAACAGCCTTAAATCACCCTGCAAAACAGTCTCCAGCATATCCACCTACAAAATTGTGAGCCTGGGTTAACTCATGTACTTAAAATCAAACAAAGCTCCTGCATAAATTTGTGTCCACACTGATGAAAGCTTCTTAGAAATGACAAGGTTAGCGAGTCCCAGGCCAGTGATAAGGATGCAGCAGGATCCCAGGAGGATAAGGGTCATGGTACTCAGTGTTCCCCACGAAGGTGTTTGCCAAAGCTGGTGAATCTGACCCTCATTTTTTAAGGGCCAAGGGGACCATAATCAGTCCTGTCACAGAAAGAAAACAATCTCACAGCCTGACCAAGTGGGGATAAAACAAGAGACTCTTTGCTCATAAGCTGGGCTCCAATGCCTGTGCCCTTCAAGTAGTGGTCCCAAAGTAAATCGACCCTCTCTTCTCTTTCCCTTCTGTCTTTCCCTCTGTCTCTCTATAAATATTTATATGTTTGTGGGTATTTCAAAATGTTTGCATTCAAACAAACTTTTCTTTAATTCCACTTTTCCATGAATATTTTAAGAGCCCTCACAGGACACTTTCAACAGTGCAGTGTGTTATACCAAAGCCTGCCTCCCTTGAAATGAAGTGCAGTGAGCAACTGACCATATTCCAGATGAACAAGCAGATGAGAGGGAAACTTTAAATTCCATCACCCTGGTCTCCACCCCACTGGCTTCTGGAGTGTATCTGAGGAGGGGTTTGTCTCAAGTCTGTTCCTGAGCTGTCCGATTGTACTGCTTCTCTGCACAACACAGCTTCCCCCCAAAACATGCTTCTCTTCAATGTGCTTCTCACTCAATGTGCTTCCCCTCACTGGTGCCCCTTCTGTTGCTGGACAGCAGTCTGAGGGAGTCTAAGGTACTAACAGCCTGTAATAGGCATGTGCCTGCTTGTTGCATAGTAACTTATAGCCCATAGTAGCTGTTTCTGCTTAAAAAAAAAAAAAAAAAAATCTTTGGAACTGTCTTTCCAGGGTCCCTAATGAAACTGGACAGATCTGGCTGCAGCCACATTCCTGCACAGACTGCAGACAGGTGTTGCAATGGGGTTCATTATGACGATGACACTGTCCCCACCATGACCTTTCAGCAGCCATCTTTGAGCACGCCATGTATACAGTCAAGATTTGTCAAGACCCCTACCCAAAGACTTTTCCCACTTCCTCCTCTGCACCTGCCATGTTCTGTGGCTTTCTTACACCCAGCTGCGCCCCATGTATCCTAACCCTAAATCCCAAGCTCTTGGATGTGGCTTCACCATGACCTGCTCCTTCTCCAACAGGTAATTACATTAGTGATAACAACCACAAATGTTTTGTTTCTCAGGTGAATCCAGTGTTTTTATGTTAGTAATTGTGTGCACATGAGGGCCTGCTGTCCATCCAGTAACACTCCCTCCAGCCGAACTGCCGATTGCCTTGGGAGCACTCAGCCCTGGGATACCCCCTCACCATGAGCATGGGTGTGAGGGTATTTGCCCTTCCCTTTCCACGCACAAATTTGTTCTTAATTCCCTCATTCCCTTTTAAAGCTCTTACCCTTGCCTCTTCCCTGTTTGCTTTTCTCCATAGCCTTTTTCACTAAAAGTACTTTTTTTAGGTCTGTGCATGAAGTGGTCCAGAAGCAGTAAGCACACACAGGACTCCGGTCTTGGGTTCTAAACATTTCTTCCTAAATGGGTCCAGCAGTCCTGGGAAGTCCGATTCCGGGGAGGTCATGTAGCGCAGCCCCTGTAAGGTTATCATCCCCGCGGGGTCACACTTAGCCCAGGACAGTAGTGGGAACCCACCCCGCCTGAGACCAGAGGCAGGCAACCGAGCCCCTTCTCCCTCGTGTCACCTTTGCACACAGTAACATGCACTCAGCTCCAAAGAAACTTAATTCTTACCCCTTTCACCAACTGGGAATCCCCAGAGACTTCTTTATCGCTATTTGCTCAACCACAGTACCAATCACTTCTCAGTTCACGTTTGTGAGATGAAGTGCAATCAGACATTACCCTCAAGGATGAGAAATCCTTAAATCTTTGGTTCCAAATACATCAACAAGAGAACCAACCAAGACTGTGACCTAAGGTAGACCAACACCTCACTGCCGCCCTCCTGCCGCTAGAAGCTAACCCCACTGTAACCTTTCTGGTGCGCCTATGCTCCGGCAGTGGGCACGGTCCATCCAGCTCTGAAAACTGAGGCTGCCTCCCTGTCTCTCATGGTACCTAAGGACTTCCCAAAATAAAGATTGGAAATAAGACATAAAACGGGGGTGGGGGGGCAGCCGTGGCTCCTCCTCCGAGGCACCCCCCCACCGACTGCGATGAATGGGAGGGACCGGCTTCCTCCCTTCCCCGGGAGGCTCGGGCAGGGCTGCGGCTGCTTCGAATTCTTTTCTTTGACATTTTTTCCTGAACGCCCGAGGAGCGGCTGCTCCCGCCGGGGCGGCGAGGGCGGTGGGAGCGCAGTGCGGAGGCATCTTCGGGGCAGCGGGGCCGCGGCCCCGTCTCTGCCCCCGTCGCCGCCCAAGGAAGGGGCGGCCGGGCGCGAGCGCTCTCCGAGCTGCCGCGCCCAGATGTGCCGGGGACTGGCACCGCTGCGAGGCCCCGCGCGCCCGCCCAGCCCGCAGCCTCGTTCTTCCTGAGGAGCCGCGGCCCCGAGGCGCGGGCGCGGCAGGGGCGTTGCGGAGGCGCCGGGCCCGCAGGAGGTTTGTCCCCGCGCGAGCGCCGTCCGCGGCCGGCGCCGGAAGCGCGCGGCGATGGGCGAGACCATATCGAAGAGGCTGAAGCAGCAGCTGGGAGGGGAGGCAGAGATGGAGGAGCGGGCGTTCCCCAACCCCTTCCCGGACTACGAGCCCGCCGCCTCTGCGGCGCTCGCGGCCGCCGGGGCCGAGGGCACGGGCTGCGCTCGGCCCCCGCCCGCCACGGACGAGCCCGGCCTCCCCTTCCACCAGGACGGGAAGGTGAGTCGGGCCTCGGCGGTTGTGAGGGCCGGAGCAGGCGCCGCGGTGGTAGCGTCTGCGCGTGCCGCCCGCGCGCTCTGGCGTGACGCTGGTCTCGCGCGCCGGCTGACGTCCTCAGCGCGCGTCCCTGCCGCGGCGTGGGGCGCGTGCCGGGGGGCTTCTGGCATGGCTGGGCGAGGCGGCTCGCGGCCCTGGCACGGCCGGATACGCGGACCCGCGGGCGCGCTCGCACCCCGGCGCCGCACCTGCCGCACGCCCCCGGCGCCGCCCCAAGCCGCAGGGCGCCCTGGTTGCTGTGTGCCCGGCCTGGGAGGTGGGTGCAGCCGGGCGGGAGCCCGAGCCTCTCTGCGTCCTTGGGGCTCGAGGATGAGAACAGGGAGCCGCTGACTGGAGTGGGACCCTGACTGGGGCCGAGTTGCTCCGTTCTGGCTGCCTGTGAGAAATGTCCTTCCTAGGGGAGGATTAAAGGGCGGCCCTGAAACAGCACAGTGCTTAGTAACAGTGGCCTGAACGCTGTGCGAATCTGCCCTTGCACTGCATGACGGCAGCCAACTCTTCCTTCTTATATCTCCTGTACTTTGGTCATACGGGGAGCCAGGCCTTTTCGTGGAGTTAAGAGATTTAGAGCGCCTTGTGCCGTTTTCAGATGCTTTTAGCTCAAAGTGATCTGTATCCAAAGTGGCTTATTTGAGGTGGCTTTGGGGCACGGGAGTGTCATCACCGTTGTCTTCAAGTTGATGCAACCTGCACCGGTCACGTCGTCCTGCCCCTGAGGTGTTTGCCAGGCTCCCTCACCGCCCACTCACGTGTTTTGTGTTTCAAAAGAGACAAATTGGCCAAAACTAAGAAATCAGTTTTGAAATATCCCTTGGTCTGAAAATGTAATTTAAGGCAAGTTCTAGATATTCGTATGGTTAAAAGCTGGGCGCAATTTTTGCTTCCCAAGGATATTAGTGATTGTATTTGATCATGTTTGCAACTTGCCTGCAAACTCGGTGATCTCGGTAGACCGTCAATAAGTGACTCTATAGTCGTAGTGCTGTAAACTTAACCACTTTAGTCATACGGTTCAGAATTCATGTGTCAGTTTTGGTTTTCCTCCAGATTTCTACTATTTCCACATGCATATATCTGTTACATTTGTGATTTAGTGTTCAGGTTTTTTATGACAAAAATGTCTCTAGCAAATATTAAACATGCACACACACACATTCTCCTGGTTGGTGGCAGGAGCGTTGAGTTTTTCACCACACTGGTCTCTCCATGGGGGCTGCCCCATGACATACTAGCTGCTTTCCCAGAGAAAGATCGAGCAGATGGAGTATTCACAGGCACCAGGTGGAAGCTGCAGTGGTTTCTTAACCTCAGAGGTGTCATCCTTCTGCCCTGTTCTGTTCATCAGAGCAGGACAGAGTCCAGCCCACACTGATGGGAGAGGATCACCCAGGAGCATCAGTTTGCCAGGACTTAGAGCCCTGCAGCTAGGGCTGGGTCTTGCCTAGGGGTGCAAGCGCCTGTTCACTGGCTGGCTGGACTGCCCTGTGATGAAATGTGCTCTCCGGAGCCATGCAGTGTGTGTGAAGGGAGAATACATCGAGAGTATCAAGAAGGCACAGGAAAGATTAATTCTGCCCATTGACGCAGGTGACGATTATGTGGTCCTTGAAGGACTAGGTGGGATTAGCCAGGCTTAGGTGGCAAAACACATGGGCAGGGAATTGGAAATACAGCACTGCATCATGAGGCAGTCCGAAAGTGAAATATCACTGGATAAGACAGCATCAAAAAGATAGATTGGAGCAGATTCTGATAGACTCAGTGAGTTTAAAGATTTTAAAACTTTTTACACAGGGGACCGATGCTGTGGCGTAGCAGGTGAAGCCTCTGCCTGCAGTGCTGGCATCGCATGTTGGTCCTGGTTCTAGTCCCAGCTGCTGCACTTCTGATCCAGCTCTCTGCTATGGCTTGGGAAAGCAGTGAAAGTTGGGCCAAGTCCTTGGCCTCCCACCCCCTGCACCTGCGTGGGAGACCCTGAAGAAGCTCCTGGCTCCTGGCTTCAGACTGGCGCAGCCGTGGTTGTTGAGGCCATTTAGGGAGTGAACCAGCGCGTGGAAAACCTCTCTGTAACTATGCCTTTCAAATAAATAAATAAATCTTTTTTAAAAAAAAAAAAACCTTTTTACACAAAGAAGTCAGGAAAACTTTTGTTTGGTATCTAATTGGCATAATCTTAAGCTACTATAAATGCTTTAATTTTTTTAAGGTTTATTTATTTATCTGAAAGGCAAGGTGGTAGAGAGAGAGAGAATCTTCCATCCGCTCATTCACATTCCAGATGGCCTCAACAGCTGAGGCTAGGCCAGGTCTCCCACGTGGTAGTAGGGACCAAGTGCTTGGGCCATCTTCCACTGCCTTCCCAGGTGCATTAGTGGGGAGCTGAGTTGGAAGTGAAGCAGCTAGGACCTGAACCCTGGGGAATTGAGACTGGCACTCAGATACTGGAGCGGAACTGAAGTTGATGATAGCTATTGATTATTACATATACTATTCTATTATAGTATAACATGTGATAATGAAATTTCTCGAAGTTTTTTATATTTTCTGTAGAATACAGAAGTATTACTTTTCACATTCTTAGGGAAATGCTTTTTCTTGTCTCTCTTTCCTTCTGAGGACAATATAATTGGGGGTGCAATGTACATATGGGCATGTCCTCAGACTGTGAGTGCCTCCTGATTTGTAAATCCCATTCCATGACCCTCCTCACCTTCCTCATCACCCCTTATAGACACGCAGGTTGGGAAGTCTGCCCAGGTTTGCACCAACCCCTTCTGTTCACACAAGGACCTCACTAGAATTTCATGTTGCTGCATTGTGACATGAGGCTTCAGGTTCACGTGTCTATGCTTGAAACCCCAGACATTGAATTCATGATTGACAAAGGTCCACTAAAATTCATTTTTGTTTCTCTTCCCCCACTTCAGTCTTGGACAACACGATTGTTTTCATATGCTCGAGTTATTACTTTTTTGGGTTTTTTTTTTTTTTTTTTTTTTTTTTTTTTTTTTTTAAGATTACTTATTTGAGAGGTAGAGTCAAAGACAGTGAGAGAGACAGAGAGAAAGGTCTTCTGTCTGATGGTTCACTCTTCAAATGGCCGCAATGGCCAGAGCTGGGCCAATCTAAAGCCAGGAGATTTTTCTGGGTCTTCCAGGTGGGTGCAGTGGCCCAAGGACTTGGGCCATCTTCCACTGCTTCCCCAGGCCATAGCAGGGAGCTGGATTGAAAGAGGAGCAGCTGGGACTAGAGCTGGCGCCCATATGGGATGCCGGCACCACAGGTGGAGGATTAATCTGTGCCACGGCGCCAGCCCCTTGAGTTATTACTTTTAAATATCCCCTCTGCTTGATGCTGAGCTGAGATCATAGTAGTTACTGTTTTTTTTTTTTTTTTTAAATAAAGGTCATAGATTTTTTTTAACGCCATGGTTTCACCATAGCATCCTCAAACTGATTGCCTTTACTTTCCAAGTTGTATAATTTTGAATGTCTAGGAATTCTTATGTAGCCAAAGATTTCAGTGTTCGAATTGCTTCTGAAACATTGGAGACGTGTTGGACATGGGCTGCCCAAAGTGTGTGTCCACTGTCTGTGTAACTAGGTATCTTCTATCCTTTGACATGCACTGGTTGGGCTGATTTGCATGTGGGAAAGGGGGTGTTCTCTTGATCTCTGTTAGTGAATATCCTGAACTATATTTCCTTGAGTCATTGCAGATAGGGTCCATCTGTAAAACCACAACTGCATTGTGCATAGGTCTTTTCTGGGGTGAAAAGTTGGTCAATCAACCTAGCACAGTCATGGGGTGTCATGTCAGAGGGTGATGGCACAGTGAAGAGGTAGTGCTATGGTTTGAACAGGATTTGACTCCTGAACTCATGCAGATGTTTGATCCCCAGAATCATAGGTTGGTGGTTCTAGGAAGGTGGACACTTAATTCAGTTATAGTTTTGGGAGGTGGACCTAATGGGAGGTCCTTATTAGGTCACTGGAGATGAGTCCTTGGAAGCCATTGTCTCTGCTGCTTGGCTCAGTGTGATCGTTCCTCTACTCTTGCCCTCATCAGATGTCAGGCGATGGGGCCTCTTCACTTTGGACTGTGATGGGGCCTCTTCACTTTGGACTGTGAACCTCCAAAACCCTAAGCTGAAATAAACTTTTTCCCTTTAAGAGTACTGTTGCCAGGTATTTAGTTGCAATGATAGAAAAAAAATACAAGATAAGGATAAAGATGAACTTCATGTGTTGCATGTCTGTTGACAGAGTCATGCTGTGTCTGATCAGTTTGGGAGACTTTCCATGGAATGAGAAACACAAATAGAGGAGAAGCCCTTGCTGATTTATTCATTTATTTATTTGAAGGGCAAAGTGACAAAGGGAGACAGAGAGAGAGAATTCCTCCATCTGTTGATTCCTTCCCTAAATGGCCACAATGGCCAGGATGGAGTCAGGAGGTAGGAGCTTCATCTGGGTTTCCCCTGTGGGCCGCAAGAGCCCAAGCACTTGGATCATCTTCTGCTACTTTCTCAGACCATTAGCAGGGAGCTGGATCAGAAGTAGAGCAGCTGGGATTTGAACTGGCAAATAAGTGGAATGCTGATGTCATCAGGGTGAGGCTTAATCTGCACTACAATGGCAGCCACTGATGAGTCCCCTTCTGGGGACTGTGAGATGGTAGTCAGGTTGTCTTCCTAAAGAGACATGTAAGGGTTGAGCTATCAGGTAAAACTACAGTGCAGTATCCAACCAGTCTTAGACATCCTTAACAGTGTCTTTTTCCAGAAGGCTCAGTAAAGCCCAAAATACCTTTGATCCAATCTGAGTTTATTAACAGCACTTCTGAAATTAAGGGTTCTGGGTAGTTTTCTAAGATTTGTCAGAATTGTTTATCCTTGGAGATCTTGTGCCCCTCTAAAGCCAATTGAGAAAAAAATCAGTGCTGTTGGTCTTGGGAAGCCTGAGTGCTTGGAGAACATCCCAGGTCATCTGTACCCTCATTAAGTGTGGATCCTCTT
The DNA here is from genome assembly GCF_051225735.1 of Oryctolagus cuniculus. NCBI lineage: Eukaryota > Metazoa > Chordata > Mammalia > Lagomorpha > Leporidae > Oryctolagus > Oryctolagus cuniculus. The sequence continues at coordinate 94,566,047 of NC_142882.1, forward strand.
GGGAAGTTCGACTCTGCTGAACCAGAGTCTTAGTATTTGGAACAGGTAAGCGGGGCTTTCAGTATAACTGGAGTCATTATAGTCCAGATCTAGGCCACCATTCTATGAAGGCAAACGAATATTGGCTATTAGCAACCCTCGGGGTACCAAACAGGCATCGTACAGGTTGGTAACTGTGAATGCTTTACTTCCGGCAAGAGTAGCTGATAAAAGAGTACAGGAGTTGGGTACTACCGGATGCCTAGGAATTATATTCAAGATTTATTTTATTTACTTATAAGTGAAAATTAGAGGGAGAGTCACTGATTCACTACCCAAATGGCCGCAATAGCTGGGGCTGGGTCAGGCCAAAGCCAGGAGCCTCCTCCAGGTCTCCCATGTTGGTGCAGGGGCCCAAGCACTTAGGCCACCCTTTGCCACTTCCCCAGGTGCACTAGCAGGGAGCTGGATCAGAAGTGGAGCAGCGGGGCCTGAACTGGTACCCATATTGGATGCCGGTGCTGCAGGTGGCGGCTTAACCCACTGTGCCACAGCACAGGCCCCCATAATCGCTCTTAAGTCTTGTACAAAATGCCAGCTCTTCCTCCTTACTGGGAGGGTTTGAGTGTTCTAAGGACCTTTCTTGTATATTTTATTATTGGTCTGGCCCTGGTTTTAGGGAATATTGTTTTATATTTGGCAGTGTAGATTCATCTACTTCAGCTTTTTTTTTTTTTTAAGATTTATTTATTTACTTGAAAAGCAGAGTTACAGAGAAGCAGAGGCAGAGAGAGAAAGAGAAAGGTCTTCCATCTGCCCCAGATGGCTGCAACGGCCAGAGCTGTACTAATCCGAAGCCAGGAGCCAGGAGCTTCCTCCAGCTCTCCCACATGAGTGCAGGGACCAGGACTTGGGCCATCTTCCACTGCTTTCTCAGGCCATAGCAGAGAACCGGATCAGAAGTGGAGCAGCTGGTCCTGAACTGGAGCCCATATGGGATGATGGCACTGCAGGTGGCGGTCTCACTCACTTTGCCACAGTGCTGGCTCCCTACTTCCACTTTAATAGGAGTGGGTGAAAATCTTTCCAGTCTCTGGGATGAGTGAGGGAGGGCAGGTGTTGAGACCTGGAATGGTTGGTCAGAGTTTGAGTGGGGCGTGACCACCATTCAGTAAATCCAGATTGGAGCAATTTCGTCAGGTTTGAATCTGTTGTTTTTATTTCGATTTTTTAAGATTTATTTATTCATCTGAAAGCCACAGAGAGAGAAAGGGAGAGGCAGAGAGAGAGCGAGCAGAGAGAGCGAGAGCTCTCGCATCACTCCCCAAATGGCCACAATGACCAGGGCTGGGCCAGGTTGGAGCCAGGAGCTCCTTCCAGTCTCCCACATGGGTGGCAGGGGCTCAGGGACTTGGACCATCTTCTGCTGCTTTCCCAGGCATGTTAGCAGGGAGCTGGATTGGAGGTGGAGCAGCTGGTACTCAAACTGGCGCCCGTATGAGATGCTGGCGCTGTACCACGGCACTGGCCCCCTCAATGTGTTCTTTTTCCTTCTCATTCAGTCCCATTTCTTTTTTTTTTTTTTTTTTTTTTGACAGGCAGAGTGGACAGTGAGAGAGAGAGACAGAGAGAAAGGTCTTCCTTTTTGCCGTTGGTTCACCCTCCAATGGGCACCGCAGCCAGCGCGCTGCGGCCGGCGTACCGCGCTGATCCGATGGCAGGAGCCAGGTACTCATCCTGGTCTCCCATGGGGTGCAGGGCCCAAGCACTTGGGCCATCCTCCACTGCACTCCCTGGCCACAGCAGAGAGCTGGCCTGGAAGAGGGGCAACCGGGACAGAATCCGGTGCCCCGACCGGGACTAGAACCCAGTGTGCCGGCGCCGCAAGGCGGATGATTAGCCTAGTGAGCCGCGGCGCCGGCCCCCCATTTCTAGGAATATGTCACATGTCTCCCTTTTGAGAGAAGGGAATGTGGATGTTGTAGGTTTCAAAGTTTTTCTTTGATCTCTACCAAGAATCTCTACCAAGAAGATGTATGGTGGTCAGAGGAGCAAGCGGAAAAGAATCGGAACTGTTTAAAATTCTCAGTTGGGATTTAGCAGGTCAGGATCTGCATGGTCAGGGTTGGTTAGAAAGTCTCCTCTGTACAGCCCCTTACTCTGAGGAAGGGGCAGTTTAACGTTCAGGATCAAGAACACAGCGTTGTGGTGCCAGTGTCTGAAAGGGTGTGATTCTGTTTAACTAAACTTCTGTCTCCCCTGAGGTGTTGATTAAGATACTTGGAGAAGGCCGGCGCCACGGCTCACTAGGCTAATCCTCCGCCTTGCGGCTCCGGCACACCAGGTTCTAGTCCCGGTAGTGGAGCCCAATTCTGTCCCGGTTGCCCCTCTTCCAGGCCAGCTCTCTGCTGTGGCCCGGGAGTGCAGTGGAGGATGGCCCAAGTGCTTGGGCCCTGCACCCCATGGGAGACCAGGAAAAGCACCTGGCTCCTGGCTTCGGATCAGCACGATGCGCCGGCCGCAGCATGCCGGCCGCGGCGGCCATTGGAGGGTGAACCAACGGCAAAAGGAAGACCTTTCTTTCTGTCTCTCTCTCACTGTCCACTCTGCCTGTCAAAAAAAAAAAAAAAATGCCCAGGCTTTTTACAGTAAAAGGAAATTCCTCTCAAACTTCCACAAACTTCCAGCTCCTCTGGCTGAGGGCCTCGTTTGGCCATGGAAGCTGTCAGTTCATGATTTTGGAACCTCGTTTTTGTCCATTTTCTGGAGAGTACTCAGAATTTGATCCTTCAGATTGATGACGTCCCGGGTTTTGAGTGTTTGCCCAAATGGCTGGGCCATAATCTAGTCCACTTAGGAAGTTAGGGTTTAGGATAGCATCATTTTGATAACTGGCTTCAGCCATTCCAGAATATTATTTGGAAGCTTTTTCAAAGCATTCATCAGTCGTAACTCAGGGTTGGATTGGTCTGGTTTTCTTCTCTCTTGAATCTTATTCCACTCAGCCACCTTTTGAAATGTTTGAGCTTTGGCCTCATAAAGGTCCTTTGCCACATTGACAAGTGTCATATTGATCTGCTTTGCTCACTTTGCCAAAATACTCTTCTTTTTTTTTTTTTTCTTTATCCATGTTCAGTTTTTCTTCCAGAGACTAACATGACTGGCTAATAAACGTTGAAGAACCTGTGCTCTTAAGTTTGACTGTTTAAGTCTCATTCCTTAAGAAGGCCTGTAGAGTCCTCAATTGGATCAGAAAAACCCTTAACCCTTGATCTTAACATAGATCAAGGCTGTTTCCTTTCTCCCTGTTCTCCCTGTAGCTGGCTTTTCATTGAAGGGAGCAGGCAAGAGAGGAGGCTTGGGGTGTAGGCCTGAGTTAGGTTGGATTTCCTTGGAGGAGGTGGAGGGAGAGAAGAAAACCTGGCAGGGAAATAATGACAGACACAGGGAACATGTTGTTGGAAGCGGTAAGAGAGGAACAGCAGGGAAAAAGTAGGGAAGGCAACAAAGGAATGTCCCTTTTCTGCTCCTGCATCATCTGGTCTTTTTTATCATGAAGGAGCAGGTATGTGGCACAGGTGTTAAACTGTTTAACGCCTGCATCCCATATCAGAATGTCTGGGTGTGAGCCCCAGCTCCTTTCCTGATGTTACCTTCCTGCTAGTGCAGACCCCGGGAGGCAGCACGTGATGATGGTTCAAAAATGTTTTTGAGTTCCCAGCTCCAGATTTTTGCTGGCCTAGCCCCAACTGTTGGCACTTGGGAGATCATTCTGTTTCTCTTCCATTCTGCTTTTCAAATAAAATAAACTTTCAAATAAAAAAAGTCCATGAAAGATGGAATTTGATGAATGACTGGTTTCTCATGAGAAACCATGGTGCCTGAGGATTATGGAATGACATGAGAAAGAATTGAAGGAAAGTGCCACCCAGATCCTTCAAAAATGAAGGCAAAATACATATTTTTTCAGATTAAAAAGCAACAGTATTTCAGAGGATTTGTCATAGCAGATTAGCACTATGAGAAATGTAAGGGGGCGATGCCAGTTGTAAGCTCATCCTAGAAGAAACATGAAGAAAAATGAAAATGGTACATATCTGGGTATGTGCCAAAACTGCTCTTCATTTGCTTACAAAACGGGTAATTACTTTAAGCAGAAGTTACAGCATTACCTTGTGGGAAAGGATAGAGGGTAGGAAATGACCTGTAAGGCTCTGCTTTCTGCATTGTACATGAAGTGGTTCCTTAGAGCAAGTGGATTGTGAGGAGCTATCTCTGTTATGTCCTCCAGAACAGCCACTAAAAATGTTGGCAGAAGATCCCACTAAATGCTCAACACGAAAATTGAAATGCAGTTCTGAAACATGTTTAAAAAAATGTGAATAAAGGGAGAGGCAAGAAAGGAACAAGAGGGAAAGGATGATTGGGACACAGGTTCGCTGGTACCATCGACGCCAGAAGGCCAGATGCCCAGATGAGACTATTAGAAGGAACTGGCAGCATTCAGGCAGGAAGACCCTGCTGTCTTCTATGCAGGAGTCAGGCTGCAGACCGTACAGTCTGTGGCAAAAAGAGGAGGCATTAGGCTTCTGGTTTCTGTCTTTAATGTGCACATACAGATTTGGATCAGAGATTTCTTACTGCTTTACCTGAGGGGACAACACAGTGCAAGCAGTCTGTCATGCAGACAGGGATGAAGAAAAAATGCATTTTCTGTGGTTCTTGTGAAGGGGAAAGAAGCCCTGGACTCCCCTTCTGCTTCTGAGAGTCTCACTGGAAACACCTTGCTCCAACCCAAAGCACAGAAATCTCTGTGTGGATAAGATAAACCCTTTACCTTCAGTGCTGCAAGTCATGTGAACATGTACCTCAGGCTAAAGGAGCCTCTTAATATATTGTGGGTAAATTCCTCAGATTAACTTTAGTTCAGAATCCCAAGTTTTAGTAAAAGTTGCCCTGAAAACCCTCATTGTGTGGAAACATAAAAGCATTTTCTCTACAGTTCCACAGAGGGAGATTTCATTATGAAAATGAATCAGTTTGTCAGAAAGATGTAAGAATCATACATTTTTGCCTAATAATAGAACCTCAAAGTACAGGAAAGCAAAACCAAAGACTATTAAAGGGAGAAATAAACAATTCACAGCTATATTCGAATTTTAATCTCCCTCAGCAGTTCATATAGCAGTTTTACACTGTTGGCTATGCATTTAAAAACATTGGAAAAGACCACTAGCAGTTAGAATTCCTTTCTCCTTTGCTCCTAGAAGCCTTAGGACTTTTAAAAAATATTGAAAAAGTTTTCATATGCATTCACTGCAAAATGGAACATTTTTGCACATTTTTCTTCTTGTATGAGAGTGCATTAATGATTTTGGGTCTATTTCTGTATTATGTTCTTTAGATTCGTATTATGCAAATAATTCCCCTTTGTCGTTATTTTTTTTTTTTTTTACTATTGGAGAGGCAGACAGACATGAAAGAGAGCTCCCATCTACTTTTTTTTGCAGTATTAATATATTTTATTTTAAATTATAAAATATTGACTAAAATGTCTTCTCAAGCTGATTACATGAACATTTTTATATTCTTAGAAAATGATTTTTACAATTAAAATCATATTTTAACAAAAACTATTTAAAAGATGGGCTTCAGGAAACTAACATAGAAATATGGAGTTTGTGTGACAATAGGAATGTTGGAATTATATCACATACACTAATAAATTATGCTACTATTGCAGACAACACAATTATATAACTACTTCCCAAAACACTAGTATCATGAAATTTTTGCTTGATTCTACAGATGTTTGGCTTTTTGCCGTCATTTGTTATAATGAGGAAACTGGTTTTTTCAAGAGTTTTTCCTTTTAATGCATTTCACATGCAAAATGTTCTTTTATTCCCACCCTCAAATTAGTTTCCTAACCAATTATTCTTTATTACAAAATAATTTAACAGTTTAGAAATTTTTCCATGACTAGAATTTGAAGAACATGTCAGTTTTTATCATGAACATAATTGGTTCACATGTTCCAGTCAGTATTTCTCTTTTTTTTTTTTTCAGTACCATACTATTTATTCATTTATTTTGCAAGCATTTCTTTAATGGTAAGCCCTGTTGGTTGTTGAGGAGATAAAGTGGATACACCATGGTCTTTCCTGAGTGCAGAGTCTGATGGAGAGCTGGGAAGACAGTGTAGCCTAGTGATTAAAATATACGCTTTGGGATCACACAGCCTGGCTTCTCTGTAAACTGCTTAGCACAGTAACTAACACATATGATGGTACTTCAAAAAGTTGGTGGGGAGGCTGATGCTGTTGCTGGGGCTGGGTCAGCAGAAAGGCAGGAACTCCAGGTCTCACACATGACTGGCAAGAACTCAATTACTTGAATCATCACTGCTGCTTTCCTGTGTCTGCATTCGCAGGAGTCTGGAGCCAGGAGCAGAACTGGGTACTGGAACCCAGATACTCTGATTTGGGATGCAAGCACCTTAACCTGTCTTTTTTTTTTTTTTTTTTTTTTTTTTTTTTTAAGATTTATGCATTTATTTGAAGGCACAGTTAGAGATCTTCAGTCCACTGGTTTACTCTCCAAAATGGCTGCAATGGCCAGAGCTGGACCAATCCAAAGCCAGGAGCCAGGAGCTTCTTCCCGTTCTCCCATGTTGGTGCAGGGGCCCAAGTACTTGGGTCATCAGCTGCTGCTTTCCCAGGCACATTAGCAGAGAGCTAGATCGGAAGTGGAGCAGCTGGGATTTGAACCCATGCCCATATGGGATGCCAGCATCACAGGGGCAGCTTAACCCACTGTACCACAATGCCAGCCCCTTAACCTGTGTCTTAACCACTAGACTATCCTGTTTATGAAATATAGTTCATGCAGGCATTGTCTCATTATAAAACTAACCATATAAAAGCCAAGAAGACTCTACCTAAAGAAGTACCGAGAGGGACCAGGTGAAATAACTTCTATTAGGTTTGTATAGCTTAAGCTGTCAGTTAAAGTATGTATTGCAAGGTTGTTCTCTTGTGCAATTTAAACTTGTATCTTTTGGTTCTTAGATCATTCATAATTTCATGCGGCAGATCCAAACCAAAATCAAAGATCTTCTGCAGCAAATGGAAGAAGGGTTGAAAACAGCTGATCCCCATGACTGCTCAGCATATACCGGCTGGACAGGTGAGTATATGGGGAACCAGTTACTGAAATGTTTCACCCCGTGTAATAAGAGTTAAAGCTTTCTTTTCTCTTAAAATGGTAGTTTTATCTCCTTTAGCTAAAACCTTTAACTGTGTCTTCACTGATGAGATGCTTTGAAAATTTATTTCTAATTAAAGGCTTTCCACCAAAGTTTACATTTTAATATGTAGTGTGTCATATTTTTATAGCGCTGTTGATTTAACCTAACATGAAAATGTGTAAAGAAGCAGACTTGTCCAAGTGTCAGTTATTTGCTTTGTGGTTTTGTGTGTGTGTGTGTGTGGTTTTTTTGGTGACAAGACTGGTTGAGTGGTTCTTTGGTCTGTTATGTGGACTGTTACCCTACTGCTTGTACTCGTTTGACTCATATGTACACACATAAGGGGACATTATTTTTGTTTTGATTACAATTAAGCAAGCCATCAATAATACACTTCACTTGAAAAACTAGTTTCAGAATTAACCTGCCTATGACAGTCTTTTTTATTAATTAATTAATTAATTTGAAGGCAGAGTTACAGAGAGAAGAGAGAGAGAGAGGGTTTTCCATCCCCTGGTTCAGTCCCCAGATGGCTGCAATGAACAGGGCTAGGCCAGGCCAAAGGCAAAAGCCAGGAATTTCTCCCGAGTTTGCCACATGAGTAGCAGGGCCCAAGTACTGGGGCCACCCTCCGCTGCTTTCCCAGGAACATTAGCAGGGAGCTGGATCAGAAGTGGAGCAGCTGTGACTTGAACTGGCACCCATATAGGATGCTAGCATTGCAGGCGACAGCTTAACCTGCTACACCACAACACTCGCCCTGGGTGTGTTGTGTTTTTTTTTTTTTTATTTAAAGAAATTCCTTTTATTTAATTTTTTTTAATGTTGCCCCTTCAGAAACAGGATTTTTATAGAAGATATTTTTTCATGTGATTAGGGAACAGTGCCCTGAAAGTAAGAAGGAAATGTAGTAATTGTTGTCTTCTGGGGTGGGGGAATTATTCTAGGCATAGCCCTTTTGTACCTGCAGTTGTACAGGGTCACATGTGACCAGACCTACCTGCTCCGGTCCCTGGATTATGTGAAGAGAACCCTTCGGAATCTGAATGGTCGCAGGGTCACTTTCCTCTGTGGAGATGCTGGGCCCCTCGCTGTAGGAGCTGTAATTTATCATCAACTCAGAAGTGATTGTGAGTCCCGGGAGTGCATCACAAAGTGAGTTTTTAAAACTACATTTTCTCCAAATTCTCGGTTTTTGCTGTAGAAAGGTAGTCAAAACTAAAATTTTTAGTTCATGAGCTGTTAAAAATAGGCCTCTTCAAGAAGTGAAGAGGTGTATATGTTATCCTTGATTATAACAGTGGGATTGTATGTTGTCTATATGCCCAAGCTCGGATGTGCCTTAATTTATGGGGAATAAATGTATGTCTTTGAGTGGCTCTAATCATTTTTCCTAAGCAATTCTTGGCTGGCTTAGTGCATGAAAATTAGCTCCCATGTCTTAGTTAATCCACTATAGTAACTAAATTAATCTGAGGTTTAACATTGACATACATGGCTGCATATGCTAATGCTAGAAAGTTAGAGAGTATGACCTTTATTACACTCATTTGCTTCTACTGTTGCTCAAAGAGGCAAAAATCAGGACTCACTTCTGGGTCTGCTGTAGCACCTGAGTAAAGCCGGTCAGCTGATGCTTGTTTGAGTACAAAATGACTCAACTAATTCCCAAGCACAGGATTTTTGTTTTTTATAATTTTTTAAAGATTTATTTGAAAGAGTTAGAGATGGAGAGGGAAGCGAAGAGAGAGGTCTTCCATCTGCTGGTTCACTTTCCAGATGGCCACAACTGCTAGCACTTGGCCAGGCTGAAGCCAGAGCCAAAAATTTCCTCTAGTCTCTCACCTCAGTGGCAGGTGCCCAAGTATTTGGGCAACCTTTTTCTTTCCCTGGCCGTTAGTAGGGAGCTAGATCAGAAGTAGAGCAGCCAGAACACAATCTGGTTCCCATGTGGGATGCTGGCATTGCAGGTGGGGGCTTTTCACTGGCCCAGTGGGGTTCTATTTAGATTTTAAATCACTTGCTTCTAATTCTGGATTTACAACAAACTATCTTATATTACATGGATTAGAACAAATACAAAGTAGAAATTCTGAGCAGGAAGTTGTGCTTTATTTTGGTATTTGGGAGAAGAATTAGTAAAGTGGAAGTTTTTGGGGGTTTGAATTTTTTTAATCACAGTTTCAAGTTTAAAGATAAGTAACAGGTAATTCCTAAAATGTCAGAGTGACTCACTTCCCTGGGAAAATGAGATTTTTCTGTTGATTAGACTTCTGCAGCTCCACAGAACTGTTGTCTGCCAGGACTCAGACCTTCCGGATGAGCTGCTTTATGGGCGGGCAGGTTACCTGTACGCCTTGCTGTACCTGAACACGGAGATTGGTCCAGGCACTGTGTGTGAGTCAGCTATTAAAGAGGTACGGTGGGCGTTCTCTTCTCTGCCATTCAAACCGTTTATGGCAAGAGCTGGACTCTGCTTCTAGGTGGGACTGATTTTCAAAGTATCTAATTACAGTTTTTTAATAGCCCCATTTTTCTTTCTAGTAACATTTAAAAAATTATGTTCTTCATCCTTTATTCAGCTGTTTTTCCTGGAACCAAGCAATAGCAACTTGAGAACATTAGAATGCTTGTTTCTTTCTTTCATGGGATGTCTGTCCTCCTGTATTGTCCCAGGAATGCACTCTCCCTCATGCCAAAGCTAGCTGAGTGCCCCCAGCTCCTAGAAGGGGGAAGGGAGTGGAGAGTGAACAGCTTCCTTCTAAGGGACCCGTCCTAGTTGCCCCTCACTCTGCTCGCAGCCCTTTGCCAGCACTCACCCACTAACTGCGTTCTGCCTTCTGAGCTGGGAATGCGGTGTCCTGCTGGAACACTCAGTCTGCTACTGGATGGTGAGAGGGGTGTGTACCAGAATACACGCATGGCATGTGGTCACAGCAGAGGTGATGTTCTCTAGTCCACCGAGAATCCTCATGCCACAGTAGACCCTCACTTTCTTCGCCTTGCTACAGTGAAGCCAGGTCTCCCAGCTTTCCTGAACTCTGACCCTGTTTTCTGATTTCTGTCTGCCTGCATTTGTGAATAATTTATAGCTGCTAATTGCTGAAAGATGAACTAATCTCTCTCCTCCATGCTCTTTCTCTAGATCTGTCTCTATATTTGGGAATGCTGTTAGTGTTAATTAAACTGGAGCAGAGTGCAGGTAATGTTTTAGATTGATGCTTTCTCATTGTCTCTGTAGGTAGTTGATGCCATCATCGAGTCAGGTAAGGCTTTGTCAAGGGAAGAAAGAAAAGCTGAGCGCTGTCCCCTGTTGTATCAGTGGCACAGGAAGCAGTACCTTGGAGCAGCCCATGGCATGGCTGGAATCTACTACATGTTGATGCAGGTTAGTGGGAAGATCGTGAGATCCTAGTATGAGGACACTTTTGTGGAAACTTTGTGGAAAATGGAATTAAAAGGTAGGTGTAGAGTGGGCATTGGGCCCCACAGTTAAGATGCTTGAATCCCACATCAGAGTACCTGTATTTCATTCTTGGCTTTAGCTTGACTCCAGCTTCCTGCTAATGCACAGACTGGGAGGTGACAGATGATGACTCCAATACTTGGGTCCCTACCATGCATATGAGTGACATAGATGGAGTTCCTAGCACCCAGCTGCTATCAGCCAGTAGTCAGTATGTGCACTTGGAAAGTGAACCAGCAGATGGGAACACTCTTGTCTGTCTGTCTCTCTCTTTCCACCTCTCAAATAAATAAATGAAATTTTTAAAGGTAATTATTTTGATACAAAAATTTTGAAATCCATGTATAGTTTTTTTGGTAATATACATTTTGCATAAACTTTGTGAAAACACCTCATGTAGTAACCACCTAATAATAAATTAGATCAAATATGAAAAATGGAAATGAAACTTAGTGCAAACCAGGCAGGCTGAATTGAAATAAGAACTGGACTTTGAATCATGGACATGTAGACTCTGAGTTCCTGAGAGAACAGCCTTTACACAGTTTTTTGTCAGCTCAACTGTCTGCCACCCACACTTGTTTGTCCTTGTCTTCCTGCTGATTGAAGCAGGAGCTGTTCTAAGGGGACTTCAGGGAGCACAGAGAAGCCTGAGGTGGCAGAGGTTGTGTCACAGGATGCCCCAACTTGCCTGTTTCTAGTGAGGTTATAGCTAGGATCGGGATCTTGTCTCAGGCATCCCTGACACCTGTTACATGGGGTACTGATGACTCTGCCAGGCACTCAGAGGCCCCATGCCAAATACTGCTACATGGCATGGGGTTGCCTTCCCTGCAGTATCTACAACCTCCTTCCTTTTTGCCTTTTTTCAGTATTGGTATTTTGTAAAACCACAAGGCTAGAAAGTCAAAGAACATGGTTTAGAGTTCACAATAGCTGCAGCAGTCAGCCTTGTATCAGCACCCAAAGTGACTGAGAGAAGCTAGGGAGGCTCAGGTTGTGGTGGTATGAGTGCAGAAAGTGGCTGGGCCTGGCAACCAACCTTCTCAGGAGAACCTCCCCTTGGGGCAGCTCCCACTGCTTTTGGGAGGGCCAACCTCCCAAAAGCCATAATTAAATCAAATATCCACCCTCGGGCCAGTGATGTAGGGTAGCCGATAGAGCCACTACTGCAGTGCTGGTGTCCCATATGGGCACCGGTTCAAGTCCTGGCTGCTCCACTTCCGATCCAGTTCTCTGCTATCGCCTGGGAGAGCAGTGAAAGATGGCCCAAGTAATTGGGCCCCTGCACCCACGTAGGAAGACAAGGAGGAAGCTCCTAGCTTCAGATCAGTGCAACTCCAGCTGTTGCAGCCAACTGGAGGGTGAGTTAGCAGATGGAAGACCTTTCTTTCTCTCTCTGCCTCTGTGTGTGTGTGTGTGTATGTGTGTGTAATTCTGACTTTCAAATAGATAAATAAATCTTTAAAAAAGAAAAAGTCCACCCTCTTAGTGCTATATAATCAGTTTATGACCTTAAGAATCAAATGTCTGCATCAGTTTGGGAGCAAAATCCTGTTCAAGCCATGTCAATGTTTCTGATTGAAAAGGCCATGTTTTCTTTTAAAAAATTTTTACATTAAACCTCCCCCTCTCCTTTTTTTTTTTTTTTTTGGAACCTACTACATTGTGCCATTATTCAATGAATTGAAATAGGGGAATCACAGCTGCCCAAGACTGATACTCCCTGTTCTGGTGTCAGGTTCTCTGTCACTGTTGCAGAAAGTAAGGCCTGTTTTGTTCCTGCATACAAACTGCAGGGGTACATTTGTTTCCAAAATAACCAGAATTCCATGTCTCATTTAAAAATAGTACAGTCATTCTTAGTAATGAGTAGATTCTGTGTGTCAGTGTTCTCCAGAGAAACAAGACCACTACAGGAGATAGATACACACATACATGTATTACTGTATGTGTGTGGGGACTAGTGCTGTGGTATAGCCGGTAAAGCCATCATCTGCAGTGCCGGCGTCCCATATGGCTGCTCCACTTCTGATTCAGCTCTGTGCTATGGAGAGCAGTAGAAGATGGTCCAAGTGCTTGGGCCTCTGCCACCTGCATAGGAGACCCAGAAGAAGCTCCTGACTGCAAACCATCCCAGCTCTGGCCATTGCGGCCGTTTTGCGGGGTGAACCAGAGGTGGAAGATCTCTTTCTCTGCCTCTGCCTGTGTTTCTCTGTAACTCTGCCTTTCATACTTCATAAATCTTAAAAAATACACAAGACATCCGTGTGTGCATGCATGTGCATGCGTGTTGTCAAAATGTTTATAGAAATCTGTATTCAGAAAGAAACTAAACATAGAATTCAGTTTTGCTCCCACCAAAGAACACTTCTCTTTTCATTGAATTTTCCACAGACTTTTAAGTCCCCTCATGTATATGCACATGTGTTATACAAAAACACACACACAAAGGAGACTTATAGGAATAGGCTCATGCGATATACATGTCAATAATTCCCATCACTTGCCATCCACACTTGGAGACACAGGAAAGCTGGAATTGCCCATCTCATCTAGGTCCAAAGACCTGAGAATGTGGGGAGCCCATGGTGTAGTTCCCGCCCCAGGACAGGAGAATAGGGATGTCCCAGCTCAGTCCCAGTCCTACGGCAGGAGGACATGGATGTCCCAGCTCAAGCTGGCAGCAGAGAGGAACAAACTCTTCCTTTCTCTGCCTTCTGTGGGGCATGAACATCTTCCAAGAACAAGTTCACCTCTCAGGATATCACCCAGCACCTAGGAATGACTGTCTCTCTATTTAACTCCTGCTGGAAGAACTGAACTGGCTCTTAGGATTCAGAAAGTCAGGCTTAGAGGGGACTTGGAGGAGCTTCAACAAATGGCAGCCTGTGGTGAGACTACCCTCTTGCCATAGCCAGTCATGCTCAGCACCTCTGACAGTGGGAGGGGAGGCGGAACTGGAGCCTGGAAGGCTGAATGGTGCTTCAGAGATTACTGTCATACAGATGATGTGAGGGCATTTGAAAAGGCTCAAGGGAAATGGAATTTAAAGGTAATTTGTTTTCATGCAGAAAAAATTTATATCTATGCATAGCTTTTCATAATATGCATTGACCATAACCTTTATTTTATTTTTTTAAGATTTATGTATTTATTTGAAGCACAGAGTTAGAAGGAGAAACAGATCTTCATCTGCTGGTTCACCCCCCAAATGGCCACAGCAGCGGGGGCTAGACTAGGCCAAAGTCAGCCTAGTTACACAGGATCCCACATGGGCACCAGTTTGTGTCCCAGATGCTCCACTTCAGTTTGGCTCCCTGCTAATGGCCTGGGAAAGCAGAAGGTGCTTGGGCCCCTGCATCCACATGGGAGATCCAGATGAATCTCCCGGCTTTACCTAACCCAGTCCTGGCCATTGCAGCCATTTAGGTAGTAAATTAGCAGATAGAAGATAGATACCTCTGTTTCTGTCTCTGTCTCTCCAGCTCTGCCTTTCAAAATTAGTAAGTAAATATTTTTTTAAAATGATGTTTTTGTTTATTCAGGAAAGCATCTGGATTTTCTTTGGCTTTAATAGGATACTATAAATTTTTTTTAAAGATTTATTTATTCATTTGAATGGAGGAGTTACAGAGAGGCAGAGAGAAAAAGAGAGGTCTTCCATCTGCTGGTTCACTCCCTAGATGGCTGCAATGGACAGAGCTGTGCTGATCCAAAGCCAAGAGCCAGGAGCTTCTTCCAGGTCTCCCACCCGGGTGCAGGGGCCCAAGGACTTAGGCCATCTGCTGCTGCTTTCCCAGACCATAGCAGAGAGCTGGATTGGAAGTGGAGCAGCCGGGACTCGAACCGGCGTCCATATGGGATGCTGGCACTGTAGGCAGCAACTTTACCCATTATGCCACAGCACTGGCTCCAAGAATACTATACATTTTAAAGCCGTATCTCAGCTTAGGTACTAAGTGTAGTTTATGGGCATTTGCCACCCAAGTGAAGACTGACTCAAGCCTCAGCTCTGCAGTAATGCAGATTGGGCTTCCTGATTTGTCCTATGAGACATGTAATTGTTTTACCTTGCCATTTAATTGTCACCACTGTTTTTCATGGAACCTGTGCAGTGGATTGAGACTGAATATTTTTGTGTTAAATGCCTCAGAATTATCTCAATTGTGTTTTTGGTCTTAGTCGCAATAGTAAAATGTTAGCACAAGGTTGGTAATGCAGTCTGTTAGGCAGCATTTAATGAGCACTTGTTAGTAGCTGTTATGGCACACAGGTGATTGGGTGAAGGTGTGAGTGTGCAGTGCTGGAGTGCCTTTCACACAGATGCAAACACGGGTGAGGTGATATCCCTGGAATGACAAAGCCAGCCATTAGATGTGGGAGAAATGGGTATGTGGCTTTTCAGGAGATGAGACATAGAGAGGAAACCAAAGAGTAGTACTTATACCAAGTGGAACCATGGTTCATTCAAGATCCAGTTTTGTCACCTTCCCTGCTCTCTCTGCTCCTGCACTGCAGGGCAGTGGTCCTGATTTGTCAAAAACTATGTGTGTTCAATGTGTTACATCACTGATTCATTTTAGGAGATTTCAAAAAGAGTTGAAACCAGACATTGTCTGCTTAGGTCTTAAATAACCAGATCATTGTGATTCTCATTTATTTGTGCTTGGTTCCAGGTAACTGATGCTTTATTTTATTAGTTGTGACATAATAGTTTTTAAAAAACAAGCTTCAGAAAAAACAAGTGATTCATTTTTGTTTACAGCCAGCAGCAAAGGTGGACCAAGAAACCTTAATGGAAATGGTGAAGCCTAGTATTGATTATGTGCGCCACAAAAAATTCCGATCAGGGAACTACCCATCGTCCTTGAGCAATGAGACAGATCGGCTGGTGCACTGGTGCCATGGAGCCCCAGGAGTTGTGCACATGCTGATGCAGGCATACAAGGTCAGTCCTTCAGTTTTTCTCAGACCTAGTTTTTATTGCCAGGTTTTCAGTTTAACTGTGGTGAGATCATCTGATTTTGTACGTTAAAAGTCTTTTAGAATTAATTTTTAACAAAATACGTATAAAGTTTCTTTATTTCACTGTTCATCAACACACCACAGTTAGTACTATATGTGTGTGTGTGTGTGTGTGTGTGTAAATGTGTTTAACAAGCTTATGTTCAGGTGTAAGAAAGCCTTGGTGACGGATGGATGGTGATGCTCCTCCTAGGGAGTGATGATACTATCCAGCGGACACTGTTATCCAGGTGGCTTATGTTCACATCATCATTTCCTTGCTCCAATAAGCCTTTATTGATGGATTATTCTGAGGACCTTTTAAATTTGAGTTTTAGAATTACTCTGAAATTAGGATTGGAGTATACTCACAGTTTTAAATGTCCAGGGTATTACAGGAAAACAAGGCCTTCACTTACCAATTCTGGTAGGTTCTAGGTGTATTTGAGTGCAGTGTTAAGAATGCTGTTGGTTTCTTTTCTGAACCAATATTTATATGTAAGTAAAAACAGAATGCTTCTGGGGCAGTTTTATTTTCCATTTAATGTGTCTTTATGTGTAATGGGTGATGCTGGGTGAAAGTACACAACACACCTACAGTCATTGCTGTGTTCAGCCCAGGATTTTAGCAATCTCTTTATTTTGGAGAAATATATGGAACTAATAGAACAGAATTCCTTTTTCTTTCATGAAAATAACAAAAGGATGGAACCTGAATCAGTTCTATTTTCCCATTATGACTAACTACAATAAATTCATTAGAAAAATTATAGAAAATAATGTCTCCTGACTTAGGCCCCAGAATTGTTTATTCCTCAGCAGATACCAATAATACTTAAATAAGATAAAAGATATGAGCCTTCAAGAAAATAAGTTATGGTATTTGCAAGAGAAATGAAATGAACTACTTTTAACCAGAAGAATTTAATTTTTAACTCGAGACACAGTTCTCCCATTCCTAGGGTGTTAGATAGAGCAATCCTTGTATCATCATTACCAGTGTCCAACAAGCAGAAAGGTGACAACACAGAGACCCCTGGATCTTCCACACAGGAAGGGGAGCCTCTATTGGCCAGACTCCATTTTACATTAAAGAGGCTCAGCTTGTTGCAGCTGGGGTGCTCCTGGCCTGACCATCTCGGCTGTTGGGGGTACTTTCCCACTGCCTTCCACACCTGTGCCATGACTTCCTAGGGGCGCTTTCCTCCTGGGCGGTTTCATTCCAGTTGACTCTGCTAATAGAGCCCCTGCTCTTTACACCACGGCTGGGTATGTGGGGAGTGGAGCCAGCATCACAGTGCCCTTCTACCCATGGGCCTTCCATGGCCTGGACCAGCTTCAGAACACCCTCTGGACACCTCTCCCTGCCCTGCTGATTACAAAACGGAAGTGTCATGTGGAAAGCACAGAGCAGAGGAGGTCAAGATCCCATATATAGTCACTCAAACTTAGTTTTGTTCTCTGCATTAACATGAGGTAAGAGAGGAATGTCATAGCCTTCCAGGGCAGGAAGGCAGCAGTGGTGATTTAAGAAAGCACATAAAATACAGGTTTATAGTCAGACTGATAGTGTGTCTTCATAGTGTGAATTTCAGAAAATAAATTTAGACTAAGCCTTCCTGCCTTCTGCACAGCTGTCACTGAATGGACAGTGGCATTTGCATTTGACCAAGGCAGGGGCAGGGGCAGCCCTGGGGAACCTTTAGGCTGTATTTTCTTTCCAGTCACCGTGGCTTAAGTTAGGAGGGCCTGTGTTCATTGATGCTGTCTCTTAAAACTAGGCAGGAAGTGTTTTAAGTTTTATGTGTGATCAGTTTCCCATGCTGGCATATAAAGTCCAGTTCTTCAGCTGTGATTATGATGGCATAGTTTCCGAGTATTTGAAAAAAAATTGATGTGTTTCACAAATAAAACAGTTGACTCTAGATTCATAAAATTTTCTTTCTGTCCCTATAGATGCTAATCCTGTTTTGATATTTAACTAGGAAACATGCTTCTGTAAATGAAAGTGTACTTTAGATGGTCTTGTTCTGTGTTGCCTTGGGGATTTTGTTAATTGTGAGTGATTTTCTACCAAATTACATTTTCAGACCCCATAGGTGGAAGCAGTTTTGATGAAAACCTGCAGTCAGCTCTTGATTATCTGACAGTAAATAACAGGTAATGGTAGCAAATTCTACCTTCTCATCTCACATTTGGAGCTCTAGAGCCTTGGCAATTTTTGTGGGTTCAGGTACTGAATGTATACAAATGGCCACACTGCTTAAAGGAGATTGTTTACAGAGGTCAACATGATGCCTGAGAAAACCACATGCAGGTCTTACCACAGTGATACTTGGCAGTTCATGGATTCTGTACCAGATGGGCGAATAGCAGCCTGTCCTTCAGGTCCCTTTCTCTTCACTCTGAAGACTACCCTCGGAATGCTCCCTCTCTCGGAGGAGCAGCAGCCAGTGCTTAAGTCAGAATGTTTTCATGTAAATGATGCTCCAATTTTGCATATAACTGATTTGAAACATTGGGATGTCTTTCTCTGGGTGTGTATCAGAATTACTTAAAGAGGTCTTTGCAAACTTTATTTCCATCTTTCTCAAGATTTTGTAATGTCCTAATTTTAAGCATCACTTATATAAGTATACCACAGTTTATCAGTTTCCATTATGAGTAAGTTGTTAAAACATTCTTGTCTGGGTCTTTCTGTGAACATATGTTCTCATTTTTGGGGGGGTTAAGACTTAGAAACTGCTGCTCATGTATTTTTAAATTATCCTTAAGATTTTCTTTTGACCCATGGGATAAGTGTGTTGTGTATTTTCCAAGTGTTTGAGTTTTCTAGATATTTTTATTGATTGCTGGTTTTTAGTCCATTGTTGTCAGAGAACAAGCCCTGTGTGATTTGAGTCATTCAGGGTCTGAGTAGACTCATTGTGTGTTCCAGCCTGTGTCAGGGTGAGTGTGCCAAGTGCACCTCTGTGTTCTGTGAATGTGTCAAGTAGGGTGGTTGGAGGAGTTGCTCTCATGCTGTTTGACGGGCTCAGCACTCTCTGGGACTGTGGTTTGCACAGTTCCTGCTGTGAGGATCCAAGTCAGTGTTGGGCAGAGTGGCCTTGGCCCTGTTCCCAAGAAGTTTTGTTGACAGAATCATGCCGGATGGCTTGTAGTCTGCTGACCCCCGCTCTCTGACCTTCTACATTTGGTCTCCTATTATAATCTCCCATATGTTAGTGTGGCTTATTTATTTCTTCTCTTCGATTTTATTGGCTTTTGGTTCCTGCACTTTGAGGCTCTGTTACCAGGCATATTTTTAAACCAGCGTACGTCAGAGCATTTTGGGGAATGACTATTATAACAAAACATGGGATTCTAAACATTTTTTGCACCAAAATAAAATCTTTTAATTCAATTTTTCTGTGAACTTTTATGATTATATCTTCCTAATTAATTGGTTCTTTTGTCATTATGAAATGTCTCTTGTCTCAGGGGATAGTCTCAAGATAGTCAAGACAATGTTTTTGTATTGAAGTCTACTTTGGAAACTTTTTCATTTTTCAAAGTAGACTTTAGAATTACTTTTGCATAGGGGCCATTGCAGTACAGCGGATCAAGTCACTGCTTATGACACCAGCATCCCTTGTGAGAGAGCTTGTTCAAGTCTCATCTCTTCCACTTCCAATCCAGCTTCCTGTTAATACACCTGGGAAGGCTGTGAATGATGGCCAAAGCGCTTGGATCCCTCCCTCCCATGTGGAAGACTCGGATAGTTCCTGGTCCTGGGCTTCAGTGTAGCCCTGTCCCAGCCATTGAAGCCATTTGAGGAGTGAACAAACAGATGGAAGATCTGCGTCTCTGTCTCCCTCCCTCTCTCTCTGATGCTTTGCATTTCAAATAAACAAATTTAAAAAATAAATTACAGCCAATCCAGCATTTTATCATTATGGTTTACATGACGTATCTTTACCCTCTTTTTGCTTTCAACTTTTCTGAGCTTTATACTTAAAATGTGTCTCTTCAAAGTGGGGACTTTAGTTTCATACATTTTAGAATTCTCAGCTTTGCCATTGGAATGTTTAAGTTCATGTGTGTTTACTGATACGGTTAGATTTAGCTTTGCCATATTTTCATGTGGTTTCTTCAGTTATAACCTGTTCCCCATCCCCCTCATTTTTTCCTTTCCTGCTTTTTCTCAGAGTGGGAGGAGAGTTCAGGTGGGTATTTTTCAGAATTTGATTTTCATTTCTCTGTTGACTCTATAGCTCTTTTTTACTGGTTGCTGTAGGGCCTGCGTATCCTTCCCTGACTTCTCACATCAGCCACCTCACATCAGCTTATGATTGTATTCCTCCCATTTGACTGTAAAATGTGTTACTATAACTATTACCTCCAGTGGCACATTATCATTTCTTCTTTAAATAATCCTGAGTATTTTAAAGAAATAAAGATATATAAGGCACTTTGATATTTACAAATATGTTTCTTATTTTCAGTGCTCACACCCACCCCCCGAGATCCCAGCTTCTGTTTGGTATTATTCTGTTCTGTCTGGTACAGTTCTGTTCTATCCAGTATGATTCTGTTTACTTCTGATCCAGCTTCCTGCTAACGTACCTAGGAGGCAGCAGATGATGGTTGATGTCCTTGGGTCTCAGTCCCCAAGTGAGAGACCTAGATGGAGTTCCTGGCTTCAGCCTGGCCCAGACCTGGCTGTTGTGGGGAGATCTCTTTATCTGTCTTTCAAGTAAATCAGAACTTTAAAGAAAAAGAAAAGAAAGGAGTTTTGTTTCTGTTTGGCAGCCCAGCTCCAAGAACATCTGACCCGTTACCTCTGCCTGCATAGACACTGAACAGAACCCTTCTCAGATGAGGGCTCAGAGCTGCTCAGTGACCACAGCTCCAGTTCACACATCTGGTTCCTTGTCCAAGCTCACTCGTGATAGGATGGAAGGGGTTAAGCAGATGGAAATGACTACCCAGGAAAGGACAGGGAAACAGTAAGTGAGTGTGAGGAGAAAGAAAACCTAAAAGGCATCTGAGAAGGTGAGAAAATCCCCTCCCATCTATCATTTGCCTCCATCCAGGCAGGTGTGCTCTGGATGGCAGAAAGTTTTGTACAGCTTCCTTGTGGTGGATTCTGACAGATACCACAGCCTTGGTAGGGCGTGGTGCTCAGGGTCCTATCAGTGTGTGGGTCAGCGCAGGAGATGGGGTTGTCTTGTCCTAGCAACAGGACATCGTGGAATCCTCAGTCCACGGGTTGTCTTCCACTGGAGCAGCTTAGAGCTGCAGCAGGTATGCCCTCTGCAACACTGAATGGTTTATTTGTGACCAAACGTCTTGCCAAAGAGTGTGGCAGGGTTTTCATTGTCCAAAGTGGATTTTAGAATTACTTTTGCACAGGGCAGAGTGCTAATGTAAGACATGGCTACTCCACTCCCATCTAGCATCCTGCTAATGGACCTGGGAGGCAGCAGATGTTGGCCTGGATGTTGGGTCCCTGCCACCCACGAGGAAGACCAGAACAGAGTTCCTGGTTCCTGGCTTTGGCCTGGTCCATATCTGGATGTTGTGGCCATTTAGGAAGTGAAGCAGCAGGTGGAAGATACCTGTCTCTCCTCGCTCTAACTCTTGCTTTTCAAATAAATAAACTTTTTTTTTTAAAAGATGTATTTATTTATTTGAAAGAATTACAGAGAGAAAGAGAAAGAGAAAGATCTTCCATCCGGTGGTTCACTCTCCAAGTAGCAGCAAGGGCCAGAGCTGGGCCAGGCTGAAGCCAGGAACCAGGAGCTTCTTCTGGGTCTTCCACATGGCTGCAAGGTCCCAAACATTCCCATTGTTTTTCCCAGCCTGTTAGCAGAGAACTGGACCAGAAGTGGAGCAGCTCTGTCTTGAACTGGCACCCATATGGAATACCAGCATGACAGGCAGCAGCTTTACCTGCTACGCCACAACACCAGCCCCAATAAATCTTTTTTTTTTTGTTTGTTTTTAATTACATTTGCTCTACAGTGAGGAAGAGGGTAGGAGGCATATACTGGCCAGTTGCAGTCGTAAGGTGCTGTCTGCTACTGCTACAAGGTTTTATTTTTTATCCCCAGAGCCATTTCCATTTCCCTGGTGTAGTACAATTTTCCACCAGAAAGGGAAAGTGCTGTGCTGAGTCTTCTCATTGCCCAGGTCTTTAAGGAGGAGAAGTACTTGAAGGAGGCCATGGACTGCAGTGATGTGATCTGGCAGCGGGGCTTGCTCCGGAAGGGCTATGGGATCTGCCACGGGACTGCTGGAAATGGCTACTGCTTCCTGTCCCTCTACCGCCTCACGCAGGACAAAAAGTACCTCTACCGGGCCTGCAAGGTAAGGGCAGCTTTACCCAGACAACATCTAGACACCCTAGGACATGGCACAGTCGAGGAATACAAGCCCTCTTCCTTCTGTGAACCTATTTCTCCCAATTTTGTGGGTTTGAGGTTCCTGCTTCACAGTCTTGTCCCTGGCCTCAGGGCCACAGCATCTGTATCTGTAAAGTGGTGATAGAGTGGTAAAAATGATTTCTGAAGAACATGAGTTTTGGGGCCAGACTGCCTGGTTATAGTTAGGGGTACCAGTACAGTCTGTGCCTGGAGTTGCACTATGTGGTTAGGGGAGTGTCTGTACCTGGAGTCAGACTGCCTGGTTAGGGTCAAGGTTACTGTCTACTGGGAGACCCTGCCTTAGTAGGGTTCAGCTTATTGGCTATACCTGGTGTTGCTTTATGATGTGGACACATTTCTTTTTAAGAGCTTGGTTCCCTGTTTTGTAAAAGTGGAATAATAAAACCCATCTTGAGGATGGCAGGAGGAGTTAACCTGAGATGCTATGCAGTCATCTGAGTTGTCCCTGTATGGAATCCTGAGTGAGGTCCCAATGTACTTCAGATCAGACCCACCCCCTCCCAGGTTCAGAGCCCTGCAGGCCTCAGCCCAGCCTAGCCCACTCCACAGCAGCCACATTGGGCCCTAAGGAACAGTCCCTGCTGTTTCTTGTCAACCTGCTCTTGCTGTCTCCCTCAGTAGCAGAGCTCTTCTCCCTGAAATTGCACAATAAATCCCTGCCTTTCAGATATTCACTTAACTGAAATTTCAGAGGCTTTTGAGATCTTCCCCATGGGAGGATCACCTAGTCTTTCACTGTGTATTTTTAATGTTTATACAGTACTGTAAGCTCCATGACCTTATTTCTGTGGGTCACTGCCCATTCCTGATACAGAAGGCAGCACCAACTAGAACCTTCTTCCATGTGTGGCGAAAGGGACACAGGGCACGTGTAGGGCTTTGTTCCTACATGCACTTCACAGATTGCAACTGCCCTCCCACACACAGAGAAGGAAAGTAGGGTTTATGGGTGAGAGTTGGTGGGTGGCAGCACAGGGCCGGTGCATTCCAAGTGGGGCCATCTGTGTCATGAGGCTTTTCCCCAGCCCAAGCAACATGGCACCCACATACTCAGAGCACACATGGAACACGACAGCCACATGCTATGCAGCAGCAGCAGCACCTGTACTCATAGAGTGGGAGTCAGGATATGGCATCTAGGCCAAGCCCTGAAGGACAGTGAGAGTTAAGGAGGACGAGATACTACAGGATGGTGAAAAACTGATGTGCAGCCCAAGAGGCAGAGGTGGGAGCAGCCAGAGCGGAAGGCTTCATCAGCCTTGATTATATGTAGGTGATTAAGTAAATATTGGGAATTTATGTGGTCTGAGATGGGGGCCAGGAATGCCCTGGCGAGTTGGCGTATGTTCCTGCCACAGAGGCAGGAAACAGGAGCACGACAGGGTTCATGCAGGGGAGTGGTAAGTGCTAAGGTCAGACAGGTAGTCACAGCCACCCTGTGAGTCCTCCCCCTGGGTCCTGCTTGAGACAGAGGAGTCGCTTCATAATCATGCATCCCAGGGATACATGAATACTGAACCAGAGGTGTGCCAGGGGGCAGTTAGATGGCAGTGGTGGGCAGGAGGCCTGGGCTTCACTGTGGCTCAACTCTTGATGCAAGAAATGCCAAGTTACAAAACCAAGGCATCGTTGATGCTGATAAAAAGATCTTCTAGGTGGAACCCACAGAGTTTAGGGCATTGTTTTTATGTGGAGAGGTGGAGGTGTCCATGTATGTCCCTGTTGCCTGGCTCAGAAAGCTAAGTGTGGTCTGAAGCAGCTCCAAGGGTGAACAGATTGGCAGGGTAGAAAGCAGTCAGTTTTGCTTCACAAGTACTGGATTTGCTACTCACTGTGTTCATCACTGAAGACCCCTGGCATACAAATGCCATTGTGGTTTGTGCACCAAAGGATAGTTTATTAGATAATTCTGGAACCTCTAGGGCCCAAGGGACTCCCAGGAAACAGCTGAGAGCTGCAGATCAAGGGTTTTCTAACTGGAGACAGCACCATGCGGTGAGAGTGTGGGCTGGGCGTCACCATTTGGTTAGTACTGGGGATTTCTCAGCTGGTTTGCAGGTGCTGCAGGAACCAGAGGGTATTTACTGGGGATGGAAGAGAATTCTCACTTAAGGGCAGGAGGTAGACACCAGGGTCAAAATGTTCTGCTTCTGGCTTCCCAGTGCTTTGTGTAGTGAGTGCCACCTTATGGGAGGAAGCAGGGCGAGGTAGTGCCTTGGCCATGTCCTGCTGAGAAGGGTGGCTGTGTCCTTCGGTGAAAACCTCATTCCTAAAAAGAAATGTCTGTTTAGTTTGCAGAGTGGTGTCTGGACTACGGAGCACATGGGTGCCGCATTCCTGACAGACCCTACTCCCTCTTTGAAGGTAGGAGGGAGCACAACACTGGGTTTAGGCGTTCGGGTGGAACCATCTCCGTGGATGAGCATGAGCTCTAGTCTTGCTTCACTTTACTGTTTTTCGCTCCTGAGGATGTTTGCCAGGTCATTTTAGGTCTTTGGTGAAGTTTGCAGGCAGGCAGCTCATGCCTTTTGTGGATGTTACATATGTCACATATTAACAGTGATTACCATAACAGGAAGCTTGAATAGTTAAGTATACTTACTATGTAAATCATATAAAGAAATATGAATAATAGCATGTAGGAATATTAATGGTTAGAAATACTACTAATTAGAAAGAACCAAGCAAATATTGAAGGAAGTTATAGAAAGAGCAGCAGTCTGTCAAAGCACTGAGGCCATTCACAGACCCTGGTGCTGGTACAGTAGAGAGGATGTGGTTCAGGAAAGCTGGGTGGAGCCCTCCAGAGAGGCCCCTGATGTTTTGTATTTGTGTGTGACAAAATGTACAGCATCAGCCACAGAATTCAAAAGCAAAGGTTAACTGACATTGGAATAAACTGATTAGAATTTTTGATTATTTAGAGCCACACCTTAAATGAGTAAATACTTGATTTTAAAAAAAATCAACAGGTGAGTGTTGAATTTAATGAAATGGTTACTCTCTTGCTGATGAGATCTTGCGATTTTTCTGTTTTTAGCCCATTAATATTGTAGATGACATTGGTTGATTTCCAGTTAAGCCAGTCTTGTATCTCCACACTTACCTCATCTTTAAATGTTGCAGAATTGCTTTTGCTAATATTTGTTAAAGATTTCTGCATCTGTAGTCATGAAGTTTGTGCTGTCCCTATTTGATTTGGATCTGAATCGGATCCTGAAAATCAGATACCTGAAAAGTGCTCTGTCCTCTTGTTGCCTGGCACACCAGTTGGTGTCACTGGTGAAAGAACTGTTAATCCAATTCAGATGTCTGAATTCTCCAGTAAAACCTGCTAGGCCTGGAGAATTCTTTCTGCAGCTTTTGAGAAACTGTCCATTTCTTCTATGAGGTCCAATTCTTGTGTGTTAAAGCTGGTGTTGTATTCCTCTGCTACCCTTCTGGTGTCTGAACTGTATTTAGTGACATGTCCTGTTTTATTCCTGATATGTGTAATATTTAAAAAAATTTTTATATTTTTTTATTTATTTGAGAGGTAGAGTTACAGACAGTGAGAGGGAGAGAGAGAAAGGTCTTCCACCCATTGGTTCACTCCCCAAATGGCTGCAACGACCAGAGCTTTGCCAGTCCAAAGCCAGGAGCCAGGAGCTTCTTCCGGGTCTCCCACGTGGGTTCAGGGGCCCAAGGACTTGGGCCATCTTCTACTGCTCTCCTAGGCCACAGCAGAGAGCTGGATTGGAAGAGGAGCAGCCGGGACTAGAACCGGTGCCCATATGGGATGCCGGCACTGCACGTGGAGGATTAACCTACTGTGCCACAGCGCCGGCCCCTAAAATCTTATGATCATATGAACAGGATACAGAGCATTTGTTAGGTCTTTTGTGGAATATGTTCTTTTTATTCAGAGAAATCATAGAAAAAATACTTCTCAGATAAAACATTTAGTCCTTTCTGATGTCATAAAAATGCAGTGTATCTGCAGCAGATTTAACAATCGAAACCCAAGTTCATTCAGCTTTGTAAATTCAGGTTTACAGTAGTGGGCTAGAGTCTTTCAATGGAGAACTGGCTAAAGGTCATGGAGTTAACAGGTCAACTCTCTGCCCTGTCTCACCACAGTAGGAACCAAACAGGTTCTGTCAGAAGGACCAAGCGATGTCATGCTGAGTCCTGTGTGGTCACTGATGGTGGGGCAGTCTCCTCTAGGAAGAGCCCAGTCCTCTGGATCTGCTGTCCTTCACCCACTTGGGGAAACAGGTCATCTCAGCATGGCATACACTTTTCATAGTATTCATTTTCTGTGAACTTCTTGAAGACCCCTCCCTCACATGCAAGAATTTCAAAAACGTATACACTGAAATAAACTTAAATGTCTTAATCCTATTTCCCACAAATGTCTTGAAGCCTCTTATACAAGCAGAGAGCACTGGTACTATGCCAGCTGGGTACTGTGCAGGTGATTCGCCACTGACTCCTTCCCCACATGTTCACATTCTCCAGAAAGGAAGAAACTGAAACACACTGCCCTTGTGCCCACTCACGAGCTGTCCACACTCTATGTTGCAGGCATGGCTGGTGCTGTTCACTTCCTCTCTGACATCCTGGTGCCAGAGACATCACGGTTTCCAGCATTTGAACTTGGCTGTGCACAGAGGGATGAAAAGGTACAAAAAGACAACTAAAATGCCAGTTGGACCAAAAGCCGCAGACTGCTTAGTGCCTGACACAGACCAGCTGTGAATCCTGGAATGAAAAGCAGCAAACACCTTCATGGTCCCTTTCCTCACAAAGACCTTTGAGTCAGAGCATGACTGACAGAAACCCTACCTGCGTTTTGTGACCGTGTTCCCTCACCCATGTGCAATATGGATTTTCCACTTCCAGACCTGTGTGGTGTCTGCATGTTTCTTGGTGTTTGTGTCTGCAGGTGTAGGTGGTTGTTAGTGCAAAGCCCCTTTGACCCCCATGAGCTTGCAGCTCCCCTCTACCCAGGGGAGTATCTTCCAAATTAACAGAGGTGGTCAGGTCTCTTGTGTCAGAAAGATGAGGCAGGGATGCTTGAGGGAAAGAAACAAGTGGGGTTTGGGAAGTGAACAGTGGGCAGCCTCTCTGCTTGTGCTCACCGTAGTGTTTTTAAGAAGCCCCAGGTGGCACAAGCAGTTTCCAGGACCCTGCTGTCAGCACAGGTTGTAGGAGCTTTGGGTAAAGGCCCCTTGCAGCCCAAGGCTGTCTTGGGAAGAAGACTTCAGGCCCTGGAGAGTGATGTCAGGGGAAGCCTACTGAGCATGGCCATCTTGGACACTTGCCAGGCACAGACTCCAATTATTCAACATACTCTTGTGTCAACACCATAACTTACGGATACTGGGAGAGAGAATGCAGTCCATAGCATGATGAGCTGACTCTCAGCTAGACCCAGGGCTCTGCCATTAGCACATTTCAAAATGTGGGGAGTCATCAAAGCACAGACTTGGGATGAACACAGTTCCTACTTCATGTCCACTTTGGGGTGGAATAAATCAGAAGTCTGGTTTGCATTACGTATGGGATACAGTGTTCTAACCAAAAAAATGACAGTATTAGTTGTATGACATTTTTCTGTCTCATAAAATGTGCACTGATTTGTCTTTAGAAGGATACTGTCTCAACCCTTATCAGCCCGGGAGTTTTCCCAGGGGTAGGAAACATCCAGCCTGCAGGCCGTATAAGAACCATGAAATCATTTGGTTTGGCTCTGCCAAAGCAAGTGCAGACAGAACTCAAAATTCAGTAAATCTGTATAGCAGGCTAATTTTTAAGTTGTTAATTTTGTGTGACCCATGAATGATACTATAAATATTCAGATGGCGCTTGGCAGAAAAAAGGTTTCCCAACCCTGGAACCCTTAACCACCCTGGACACCCCTTTCATAAAGGAGAAAGAAGAGCATCGATCTGAAGAAACCCTTGATGCATTTGCAGCCTTTTGATACTTCTGACCCTTCCTGGTGGTGCTGGCATGCTGAATACATGACCTGCTACTTTTGAACCTGTGCCTCTCTCCATTTTTTTGCTCCTGTGTGAGGCAGGTGGTTTCCATGTGTGCAGATCCTTGCAGTTTTATTTGGGCTGTGCTTTTTGGGGTCCAGCTCCTGTAGTCCTAAAGGCACGACATGGGCCACGTACAGGCTGAGCCATCCTCAGAGCAACACTGTGCCCATCATACTCACCCTCTTCACTGGAAATGGTATGTTCGTTTCTGAGGGACGCTGGTGGCCACCTCGGGCCTCTGTAGCACAATCCTTCTCAGCGAGGAGGAGGAAGCTCACAGATGTATCACTGGCCAGGATGGACTTCAAGGTCCACTCACATACATCTTAAAATAGTTTGACTAGCCTGCTGTGGGAAAGATAAGATACCTGTGGAGTAATATCTTGGAGAGAGTTTTGTTTTTCCTGTGGATGTACTTTTTAAAAGCCATTCATCCACCAGAGGTAACAGGGTGTGTGGGTCGTGGCTTTGCTTTAACCACTTCCTTGTGTGCTGTATGGGCTGCTATTGGCACGTTCACCTTGGTCCCTGGACATCACAGAACGGGATTTACAGATGCCCCTTGGTCGTTGTAGGCATCTGAAGTCAGATATCTCATGTTCATTTCTTGGATTTGTTCCAGTCTACCGTGGTGCTCTCCAGAATGTGTCTAAATCTTAAAATACATGTGTTCACAATGCAATTAAAATCTGAGGGCAAAAAGTTGACATCCACAAAATGTGTGTGGGGTTCTTTGGTTTTGTTAATAAATAAATAAAAGGCAGTCTGTTGTGACAACCTTTGGTATCTTCGTTTGTTCTCACGTCTGTTGAGAACAATAGGGGCATCTGCGCCGGTCCTGACCACTGGGTTCATTGCTGAAATGCCGCAGTTACTCATTCTTGTGCATTCTACCAAGACCTCCCAAACTCTGCCTCATGATGTTGAGGTTGCTGACCACTTTCCCACATAAGAGAATGATGGGCTGGGGTGGCTGTTCATGGGAGCAGCTCAGTGCCACGTGGTCTCAGCAGTGGTGGTACTTCTGGATGGCACTGAGCTCCTCCTCTACACCACACGCAGCCAAGCGTGTGACTGGGCATTTGCCTCACCACCCCAGGGGCCCTGCATCCATTCCTTCCAGTGGATGCCACTTTTAACTGAGAAACACAGTTTTGTATTATTGCTTCATCTGTTAAATTCACAAAAACAGTAATCCAAGCGAAAGCCCAGGTTCCTTTCCTCCTCATGTTTACAAACTTCTAGGGCCCCACCTTTCCTAAGCCTCAAAGTCTGTAGGAGGCAGGAGGTAGAGTAGGGGTGGGTGTTGGCCTGAGGAGGAGCAGACGAGTCACATGCGTGGATATGGTTCCTACTCTTCCTCAGAGCTTCAAGCCTCCTGGACTAACAGGCATGTGGTGGGGTTAGCAACACCCTGTCGGCAAGCTGTTCTGTGGGATGTGGAATCAAGTTAAGTGCTGACAGAGACCCCTCCTGGTGGAAAATGCCAACTGCAGGTCTGAATTTATTGCTGTGGCGTATTCTTGGTGAGAGCAAATTGCCAATCAGTTGGACTTGTGCTCTGGTCCTGCAGCCTGTCGTGGCCTTCCTGGTGCAGGCAGCTGAGCTGCAGGTGGTGGCGGTCCCAGCTGCTCAGCATTCAGCCCACTCTGCAACGGTACTCCTTGTCTCTATCAGAACAAGCTGTGGGCTCCTTTTGGGGCAAGCTTTGCCAATACTCTGGCTCCATGGACCACAGCTAGATCACTGAAGCACCAGTGACCTCAGATGGTCCAGTGTGCCTCACAAATACTGCTGCCCCATTTCCTGCCCCATCTGGAGATAGGAAGCTTGAGTCCTTCATCCAGCACAGGTGTACTGAGTGCCTGCAGCATGTCGGGCATTGTGCTAGGTGCTGGCAGTGAAATGGAGAACTGTCACCATGATGCTGTCTTCACGCAGCTCAGTCACTAAAGAGTACCTGCTGGAGGAAAGCACCCTTGAGCAGGACCCCAGCAGCCCTCTGCAGTCAGGCAGCAGGCCTCCAGGTGGGCAGTGTGTGCATCTTCCAGGCAGTAGTCAGCCCAGCCTCCAGTGTAACACTCACTGGGCTTGAAGGAGGGGGTGGTCCCGGTCCTAGGCACAAGATGGGGCAGACAGCATCAAAAAACATTCCCACTGGCAGGCCAATCCCACACAAGTGTTGTGTGGTTGAAGAGCAGTGCCTCTGGGCTGTGTTCACTCTGTGAACTTGAGCAATTTCTGACTCTCCACATCTTGTCTGCAGTCAGGAATGACAGGTCCGCCTCATTAGGCTGGTGGGAGCACTAGGAATCTCAGGTAGAAGGCAAACCTGGTACAGACAGGTGCATGGCTTTGATGTGCCTGGTGCTGCCATGAAAACCTAGTCCATATCAGAGTCCCATGCTCACCACAGGCCTGCTCAGCCATCTGGAGCTTTAGTCAACTGCATGCCATGTGTGTAATGTGCTCCTATATCCCTCACCAGCACAAGGTGTTTCCAGGGAAACTGGATGCAGCAGTAAGGATGCCCTCAGCCATGGTTTCAGGCTTGCTCAAAGCCTGGGGCACAAAGGGCTAGGTTCTAGGCATCTCTGGCTGCTTTGTTTTGTGCCCCATAGGGCTTGTTGGGCCAGGCAATCCTCCTGCCCACTGCTGTACAAGAGAGAGCTGATTGGATTATCATCCTTAGGCTGATCCCATGGTGATAAGACTTGACCCCACTCAAGTTCTGCCCACAGAAGAAAACACACGGAGCAACCCATTCCTCCAAACCACCCTGATGCTAGAAATACCCTCAACAGTCCCAAGAACAGAGAGGGCCAGCCTTTCACTCAGGGGCTGCCCATTAGGGGTGGCCCCAACAGGACCGATGACCTCCACTCTCTTGACAAACCAGAGGGTGCTGTCTTCCCCTGAGCATCTCACACAGCCCTTCCTGAAGCTGCCAGAGCAAGCATGGGGGCCACATGCTCTGTGCCCTCAACACAAAAAGGGAGAATTTCCCATGCCTGGAAGATGGCTTGGCTCTGCTCTGCCGACAGAATTTGTGACTGGAATCCCTTTCCTACTGAAATCTCAAGGCGCTGCTCTACTGCCTTCTGGCTTCCAGCATTGCTGGTGGGGATTTCACAGCCATTGCAGTTCCAGTTTCTCAGCAGTTTTGTGTTTTATCTGCTCACTTTGGAAGCTGTGGGGCATTTTATCATCTTTCATGATAATGGGCCTGGTGCTGTGAAGTCTTTGAATTCTAGAAAACGTTCAATTATTTTCTTAGTGCAGTTTTCCCCTCCAATGTCCTTTTTTTCTTGAACACCTGTTACTTGGATAATAAATCTCCAAATATAGTCTCAGTCTTGTCTTCTATTTTATATGCCTGTATGTTTTTGCTTTACTTTCCAGTCCTGCTTCTGAGTTTCAGGAATTTGTCTTGTTCTCAGTGTACCTTTGTACAAGATCTTGTTTTTATTTCTTGGTTGCAATATGAGTACTCAACTCTTCATTAAGTATTTACTCAACACCAGACACCATTCTAGGCATTTGGACCCACCCCCTACCATGATCACAACAGGAAAGTAAAACTAAACCAGTAAACCTATATAAGCAGGTTTTCTGATGCGTCGTAAGGTGGCAAATAAGCTAAAGCAAAGCGAAGCAGGGAGGCAGCAGTGATGGGAAAGACACAGCACACTGGGTCTGGGTGGCCCAGGAGTGAACCTGGAGACGGTGTTGGTGGAAGGTGCATCCCACAGGGTCTCACTTCTGGGGAAGACGAAGGGTTTGGGGATCGCACAAGGCAGTGCTTAGGTGTGGCTTTGCTCCAGATGGAGCAGGGCTCCTGAGTTCTGAGCACAGGAAGGGATGTCCAGTGCACATCCAGGGACAGCTCTGAGATGAGACAGTGATGGCTCAGAAGAGTTGGGAGCCCTGGATGGTGAGAGGCACCAGACTCAGTATTTTCTTGAAGCAAGAGCCAGAGAGATGGCTCCCTGATGATCAGGTACAAAGTGTGAAAGAGCTGGCAAAGACTGCACAGCATTTGCTTGAGTGGAGAGGCTGGAAGGGGCTTGCCAGAGCTGGGCTGCAGGGCTGAGGTGGAGAGGTCAGGCAAGGAAGGTGAGGGTGAGCCAGGCACAGGTGTGGAGTTGGGGAGAAGTCTGGGATGGAAGTGTCATGTTGTTGATGTCATTTTCAGCCATGAGATGGCTGCAGCCTTCAGAGACGAGACCAAGGCGGAGCCTCAGGCCACGGCAGCACCGAGATGTTGCAGAGCAGTGTGCCCAAGTGACAGCGATGGTGATGGTGCTTCCACTAAGTGCTTAGTAGGAGGGGGATGAAGCTCCCACTGCTGAATTTACCACAGGCAGCCCTGGTGAACCTGTGGGCAGCATGGACAGCACTGTAAAGGGGTTTCATTACAAAAGAAACAACTTAGCTGATGAAAAAGAAACAAGATCAAGAAAATTTAAGTTCAGAAAATGAACAGCATGTCTGTGAATTAATGGGAATGACTGGAAATAAATGAGTGCAGGAGAGGACAAGAGTGGGCGAGAGGGATGGCTTCAGGAAGGAGGCAGGCCTGCGTCACCACCAGTGACAGATGCTGGGTTGGAGGACTGAGTGGGAATCTCTTCTGATGGCTTAGGTTTCCTCAGTGAGGCAGGAGGAGCCAGCCAGCATCTGCTGAGTAGGGGGAAGAGGGGGCAAGTGCTGGCATTGAAGAGAAGAGAGTGAAAAGCCTTGCCCAGGAGAGACCAGGAGTCATGAAAACAGGCTGCAGGGAAAGTGTCTGGCTCAGGAGGTCTGGGGTGGGGCCTGAGAACCTGCAGTGCTGCTGCAGAGCCAGGGACCCCCTTGGAAAACAAGTGCTCCTGCCCCCTCTGGCTCCAGAGGGCTGGTTAGAGGCAAGGCCTTGAGGTGTTCAGGGCCCACATGGCCTTGAACAGCAGTGATGAGTCAGCAACGCCATGTGCTTCATTCTGGCCACCTGCAGCTTGCCTTGTGGTTCATCTGAATTGCCACCTCCTGTTGGCTTGTGTTTATCTTTCACTTTGCAGGAGCATGATCATGCAGTGCAGAGGACTGGGGGACCTCAAGCTGATGCTGGCCTCGCAGTTGGGGGACACTGGGGTCGGTTGCTGGGTCTCATCAGTCCCTGCTGAGCCATCACAGGAAGAGCAGCCCCTTTCATTTCAGGAGGTCACTGAGTCAAAGACCCTGTGTTTCACCTTCTCCATTGTCCTGGCTGCCGATCCCTCACAGTGGCTTTCGGTGCTGTGAGCTCACGGCACACACTGCTCTGTCCTTTCACCCACCTTGCTCTGCTCCGTCGCCATCCTCTGCTGTCTGTGGAAGGAAGCTGGGCTTGGAGAGCAGGACCAGCACAGGCTCTCCCCAGACTCACTGCCTGGGCTCCTGGCTGGTCTTGAAAGATGACGGCTAGAGGCTCTCACCTGGGTAACTTCCTGGAGTGGCACTGGGCAGCCATCATAATTAGCATACATGGAGCTCCCTGTGGTCACTGCGGTCATCAGCACTGCTGTCCTTTGTTGGAAGCTTGCTCAGAGTTGGTGTGAGGCAGGCACTGTTGGCCCCCAGACTATGATTTTCTGATACTCTCACATTGGAATATTTTGCCAGCATCTTAATTTTGTGATTTAGTCCTGTATGGAAAGTCTATTTTTGTCAAATGGAAAAATTCACACATTAAAAACAGTGCTTGCAAAACACCCACCAGGGTCTCCCAACTGTTTCCCCATTACATGACTCAAAGCAGCTCCCACAGCCCAAAAAACATCTCACACCTGGAGCCTCGGGGTCAACCTTTGATGTTGCAGGAAAGAATACTGACTTCCTAGTTGACCCAGGAGCCATTTTACTGAACTGTGACACAGGACCCCTGTCCTCATACAGCTGTGTCAGCACAGGAGTTGATGGCAGGTCTCACTCCCCAAAATTTACTTTGCCCTTAGTTTGCCAGACAGAAGATGTTCTCATCTCTCCCCAGTTTTAGGTGGTGCCCAAGTGTCCTTTACATAGGCAGCAATCTGCTATCAGCACTGGGCATTTCTCTCAGGTTAACTGCTTCCAAGTCTGAATCTTTTGTCAAGACTCTAATGAGTACTGAGATAAGGCGTAGGCCTTTTGATCTTCCTCCAGAAATCAAAAGATAGAGCAGATCCTCAAGTCTGGGATCAAGGCACACCTGGACACGTCCTACACAGCACCCCATTACAATTCTCTTAAGACATTTCCTCATGGACACCAGTACCTCTTAAGACAAAACGCTAAGTGGAGACTCTAACCCTTCAGTCCAGATCAGTATCCTTATACTACCCCTATTCTGCCTGTTTCAAAGCCAATTGTGGAATACATTTAGTGAGGCAGTGATTTCACATCATCCAGTTGTACCAAATCCCTCTACTATCAGCCCAGATAACTGAAGGTACCTCTTGGTTCAGCCTTAGACCTGAGTATACATTCTTCTGTATATCATTGAACCCAGAATCCTGGGGGCCGGCGTTGCGGTATAGTGGGTAAAGCTGCTGCCTGGACTGCCAGCATCCTATATGGGTGCTGGTTCAAGTCCCAGCTGCTCCATTCCCAATCCAGCTCCCTGCTAATGGCCTGGGGAAAGCAGAAGATGGCCCATGTGCTTAACACCTGGATATACACATGGGAGACCTGGAAGAAGCTCCTGGTTCCCAGCTTCAGAATGGCCCAAGCCTGGCTGTTGTGACCATCTCGGGAGTGAACCAGTGGATGGAAGATCTTTGACTTTCAATTAAATTAATTAAAAAAAAAAAAAAGACAACCAGAATGTCTGTCTGCTTTTGAATATACTGATCCATCCTCAAATACAACTCAACAGTACATATGGAAGGTCCTTTCTCAGAGCTTTAGGGATAGCCTTCACCTTAGGGTGCTTCAATAAAGACTGGAGCCAATCTACAATGTGTAGATAATATTCTCATTTGCAGTCCTTCTAAGGAGGATGTAGATGAAACACCATCTAAGTCTTAGGCTTTTAGGGGAATGAAGATATAAAGTCTCCCAACCCAAAGCTCTGATTTCTAAAGAGGAAGTCACCTACCTGGGATATGTCCTGACCCCAAGGAAGCATGCCTTCTGAAGTGACAGCAAACTGTATTACATAGAAGGCCACCACAAGGAACAGCTGGAACACTCCTGGGAATGGCAGTTTTCTGCAGGATCTGGATTCCAGGATTTGGGTTGATAGCCAAACCCTTGTTTGAGGCCTTAAAGAGTACTGACACTGACCCACCTGAAAGGACTTTCAAAATAGGACCAACTGACGAAGACTCCTGCACTAGGAATCCCTAATCTAGACAAGCCTTTCACTCTGCAGCAGAATGGCGAGGAATAGCCCCAGGTGTTTTCACTCAAAAATTGAGCCATTTATGACCAGTGGCTGTTTTCCCAAACAAGAGAAATCAGTGACCACAGGATGGCCTGCATCCTTGAGAGATGCTGTGACTACCACACTTTGGTAGAGAAAACCACCAAGCTGGCTTTATGTCAGCCCTTTTAGTTCAACCTCCACACCAGAAGCTCTAGAGATTAAAGGACACCAGTGGTTAATAGGAAGAGACCTTACTAAGTACCAGGCTCTCCTTTTAGACTTACCCCAGGTTACTCTCAGGTATACCAAGTCCTCAATCTAGCTACTCTCCTGCCTTCCGAAAAGCTGGTTCTTGTGTAGAGACCACAGAGCAGCTCTCCAGCAAACCTCGTCCATAAGATGAACCACTGCAAAACCTAGATGTTGAATGGCTCACTGACGGCAGCAGTTTCATGGAGGAAGGCATTAGAAAGGCAGGCTATGCCACAGTGGGTCTCACTCAAGTGCAGACTCAGGCATTGCCACCCAAAACTTCAGGCCAAAGGCTGAACTTACTGCCTTGACCAGCTCAGAGCTGGGAAAAGAGCTAGTCAATATGTACAGACTCCAAGTATGCTTGTCTTGTGCTACATGCACATGCAGCAATTTGGAGAGTGAGCTCTTTGCAGTCAGTAAGCCTACCATCCTAACATGGAAGAGACCTTGGCTCTCCTCCAGGTAGTTTTGGAGCCTCTGGAAATGACAGAAATGACAGTCGTCCACTGCTGGGGACAACAAGAGGACCAGCCACATCATCAAAGGACTGGTAGACAGTGCAGCAAAGATGACTGCTACTCAGGAGTTTGGTAAACAGCTTTAAACCTCTGCATCTTGAGACTTCACAGGTGCACAGTTTAATGCCACATTCCTTACACACATCTGACACTATATGTGCTGTAAACTTAACATGCTTAGTGCTACAGCTCACACGTTAAATGCAGTGTCGTCATCTTCCCCACTTCCCTGTTTCCTGGGAAAGTGCAATCCTGCCAGCCTTGATTTCACCAACCAAAGATCCTTTCAAGGACATGGCTCTCACAGGCAGTGAGGGACTCCGGCAATAAGGAAATGGCACTCATTTCTCAAACTGGCAAAATCAAACATGGACTAAATCATTTGGAGCAATTACTCTTGTGATTCACTTGAAAGCATTATTAGCACTGTAATGATTTTCATATGTAACTGCCAATAAGATAGCATTGGCAAAGGCTGGTGGAGCCCGTCAGCATGATCATCCTGAAGGTAATTTGTGTCACTTACATAAACAAAATATCAGGAAACAAGTTCAAGAAACGTGCTCAGCACCTCCTTATTTACCACAGAGGAAAGTGAGCAACAGCTCGAACAGAAAAGTAAATTGGAGAGAATATATTATCATAAAGTTCAAAATGAAAGAGAACACTTAAGGGGTAAACTCACAAAGAAAAGCAAAGAGAACATAAGCAAAATGGGGGCTGATGGTGGGGGCAGTGCCCAAGGGTTTGCAGGAACCCAGCTGCCACTCACGGGAACAGCGGCCTGGGGCATCTCAGGAATGGTGCACTCCTAGAGTAAGTCTGCGGGCCCCAGGGACCTGGGCCCTCAACGGACCCTCCGACTCCAGTCAGGGAAGCAGGGCTGTGAGTGCACCTGCTCCAGGGTGAGCCTTTGATACCCAGCAGCGACTCCAGCTGGTGGGGGGAGGAGGAGCATCTTTAGGGCTGAGGAAACTGGCCAGGAAGATAGGTCCGGTCCCAAGTTGTGTGGCCAGGGCCCAAGAGCAAGAAAGGGGTGGATTACAAACCTGCTGGGGGTCCCACATGGTGCTTTCCCTGCTCCTTGATGTTTCTGGTAGTGTCTACGTTCTTCTGCAATGAGCATCTGCTATTTTCATAATTATTTTTTTAAAAAGACCACACAGGCTTGGTTTGTTTTTGAATGAAAACCTGTTAGTGCTTAGCAGGTTCTCCCAGAGACACCTCTCAGCACCAATGCTCCTACAGGTCATGACCTTGCCCTCCATGAACCAGGTGTGAGCAAGGCATACCAAGGGGCTGGAGGAGTGTAAGTGCCAGCAGGAAGGGGGGTGGGGTGGGCGCAGACCCAGGCTTGTGGCCCCCACTTTGTGCCTGGATCTGTAGCAGCACCTGGAACAGCACTGGGATCCCCCCACAGGGGTCTCTCTCACCCTCTCAACCCCCAGCATACCCCAAGGGCCCCCTCGACCCCGCTTTACAGAGAGGGGAAGAGGCAGCAGGAGGTTCCCATGAAGCTCAGTTGTCATCTTGGTGTCCGCCCACAGCCCAAGAGCACAACAGTGAACGCTCCCTGCTCCCACCACCACCACCACCACCACCACTCCCAGATTCTGGGGCTGAGGACAAGGAAGACCCAGACACAGTGTCTAGGAGGAATAAGAGGAAGGCGGCCCCACTCCCTAGGGGTGAGCTGTGCCTTCAGGGTCCAATGTTCTCAGGCACCTGAGCAAGAAGCCAGAGTCATGGAGAGCCAGGGCAGCCCCCACAGCATGGGTGGAGCCCCTCTCACCCCTGCTAAAGGACTGTGGTCTAAGTGGATAAGTGCTGGAGGTGCACGGCCAACCTCTGAGAGACAGATACCATCAGAGCATCTCAGATGGGTTCTCAGGACGGTGCTGTACTAGGGGTTTGCAAATGTTTCTTCAGCACAGAAGGGCATGTCAAGAGTACAGCTTCTGATCATGGGAAGCTGGGTGTTAATTTAAAAAAAAAAATTTGAGTGAGTGGGGCCACCGCTGTGGCGTAGTGGGTAAAGCCACCGCCTGCAGTGCAGGCATCCCATATGGGCACCGGGGTCAAGTCCTGGCTGTTTCGCTTCCAATCCAGCTCTCTGCTAATGGCCTGGGAAAGCAGAAGTCCTTGGCTCAAGTCCTTGGGCCCCAGCACCCACGTGGGAGACCCGGAAGAAGCTCCTGGCTCCAGATCGGCACAGCTCCGGCTGTTGCGGCCATCTGGGGAGTGAACCAGCAGACAGAAGACCTCTCTCTCTCTACCTCTGCCTCTCTAATAAATAAATAAATCTTAAAAAAATATTTGAGTGAGTGAGTGAGAGAGAGAGAGACACACAGAGAGAGAGATCCCATCTTCCAGCTCACTCCTCAAATGGTTGCAACTGGCAGGTCTTCCACACAGGTGTCAGGACCCCACCCCCCTGAGCCATCACTGTTGCCTCTCAGGGAGTATATCAGCAGGAAGCTGGAACTGGAAGCAGGACTTGAACCCAGGTATTCACTCCTTCTTTATTACTTACTTACTTATCTATTTACAGAGCTGGATCTCCAAATGACGGCTCACCTGGCTGTACAAGCAGTTGGAGGTGCCAGGCCGATGAGGCTGCCTCAGCGGGCTGGGTGACCCCAGCAAGGCTTCTCCACACCTGCTCCCCAGCGACAACTCCTTCCTCGGCTTGGTTTTCCAATGTGCTGGGGAAGGAGAAGTCCCTTCCTTCTCCTGAGATTGTGTGTGTCCCCACCCCACCCACTGAACTAAGGACCCCTGCCTATTCTTCTCACCAGAAATGTCATCTCTGCCTTCTTCCCACTCCCCAGCAAAGTGAAGAAATTAATGCCCAATTTACTTTATTTTGCATACACAGGAATTAAGACCCTATCAAAAGAGAACAAAGTAGAAATGAGCCAAATTTCTCAGAGAAACATGCACAGGTCAGCTTCAAGTTCACCCCTGCCAAAGGACCTCTCACCCAGGGGTGGGGTCACATCCAGAAGCAGCACAGAGGAGACGCACAGAAGTGGGTTCCCATGGACACCACCAGCATCCACCATCGCAGGACCCTGACCCAGGTTCAACGGAAAACAAAGTTTATCTTACACAAACATGGAAATATAAAATCGTTGAGCCCTCTCAGTCATCAGGCTTAAGAACTTTGCTTTCAAAAAGACAAACAAAATGGAGTTGTGGGCATTTGGGTTACCCTGACCAGTCCCAGGGCAGCAGTGTTCCAGTGTGCTTCTTTGTTTAAAAAAGGAGAGGAATTGAAGTCAAAACACACACAAATGACCTGGGGGTAGAGGAATGATTTGGACCCACGTGGATGTCCAAGTTGTAAACAGTGCAAGTTGTGCTTTGTTGCATCATCGAAACCAGGACCCCGGGGTGGGGAGTCCCAGTCAGAGCAGCAGTGTCCCCCAGCATGTCCTGCAGAGGCCCAGGAGTCCACGTCCTTGGAGTAAACGAGTCCAAGGGGCTGGCTATTCAGCCATGTCTTATTCTTCAGCCCACCCCGTGTAAACACGGGCAGAGCATGGACACGGAGCCCTTTGGCCTAGGAAATGAAAACCAGAATCCACTGCAGTGGATGCCTTGATGCTCAAGTTCAACAATTTCTCAAGAAGCTCTGATTAGTTCATTTCAAAAACACACGTGGCCCACCCTGCTCCCCATGACACTACACACACAAGAATCGCTCCCCACAATACTACACACACATGGGGATCTAGGCGTCTTGGCTACACTGCTTTGCTCTTAGAACACACGACACTTAGCCTGGGATTAAATATACATCAACACTACAAACTATGCAGGGGACAGAGCAAGCTCCCTGCTGACTGCCAATCAGACTGCATGTATGATCCTGGGATGGGACCTCCCTCTCTCTGCCAATCAGACTGCATGTATGATCCTGGGATGAGAGATGAGTCCTACCCAGGGAGCTGCATTCCCACGCATACCCTCTCCCTCCTCGTTCTGATTATGTGCTCAATGCAATCCAGTCAGTACCTTCCCATCTCTCAGCAAGCTCCTCTTTCACAGAGCCCCCACCCCCACAACCTGCCAAGACCAAACAACCGCTGACCACCCCAGGCTCAATAATGCTTGCTGTGTGTGGCTGGGTGGCCTCAGCCAGTGTTTCTCCTTTCCAGTGGCCATCAAACCCACCCCTGGCACTGCCCTGGGTAGGTTACAGGAGCCTCTGGGTCCAAGACCACATTGGAGAGGCAGGGACACAAGAGACACATGCCTGGTCTGATTTCTGAGGAGAGGATGCTATTCACATACTTTTACAAATACACTGAAAAGGGTGGAGCATTTTTATCCCAAGAGTTGATAAAATGCTTGGAGTGATTTCCCACGGCTACACAGCCTTCCTCAGTGACCTGCACGTACTGTGGAGGAGAAAGATGCTTGCAGGCCGCCAGCCCGTTCCTGGCTGTTTGGAGGGAGCCTGTGTTTAGAATGTGAATGAAGACAGAAAAGGATTGAGGGACTTGTCTCCCCTGAATGCATCTCTAACAGCTTCTAGAAGAGGAAGACTGATGGGAGAATGTGCCAGAACAGTGACCCTGCGGGCCTCATCTGTCACACTGCTGTGTACAGGGTTCGGCTGGGCCCGGCCCTCCATCTGTGCCCCTCCCATGCAGCTCTGCCTTCCTCCCCTTCTCCTGGGGGTCTGGCGATGCCTCCCTAAGAGCACCAACCCCTGGGAACTTTGCCACAATGCAGAGAGCCACGTTACACTGGGACAGAAGCAGCAGAGCAGACACGGTGTGAATTCAAACATCCTCACGGAAAACTTGAAAAGGCCTCTGCTTGCTCTGAAGGTATCAAGAAGATCTGCCCTTGGACCATTCCTGGAAGTGAGCATTGGTGGGGAGGGTGCTGAGTGGATACCTCCCTGTCCAGTGGGCAGCGGTCCTACTTGGCCTTCACCACCTGTTCGTAGGGGGGTGGGGGCGTGTTGCAGTAGGAAGGAGGGGGTGGATAGGCTGAGCTTCCCTGGGATGAGCTGGGCTGGACCTGGAAGGCCACAGCCATGGTGTTCCCAGCAGGATTCACGCCCGGTCCTCCAGGGTCAGTGTAATACGGCGGCCCCGGCTGCTGGGCTCCTGAAAGACAGACAGCCTCGTGTGAGCAAGGGAGAGAAAACCAGCACCTGTGACAACCAAAGCACTTGTTGCCGGAGAGCTGTGGGGAAATGGGCCCCACTCAGTTCCTAATGAGTTGTGTGTCAAGCACCCAACATGGCCATGAGGACACGCAGAGGCATCAGCAGGGGCCTGCCCTCCAGGGCCTCTGTTCAACCAGAAAAGACAGGTCATCAGAGAGCCACAGGTAGGCTCCCAGGGCATCGTGAGTTATCAGAGGGATGGTGGTGTGGATGGCACTGACCCAGAACCTGAAGAGAAGGCTGCTCTGCGATAGAGGTAAGGAAGCACCCAAGGAGTGACCAGCTAAAGGTGTGCATGTATGCAGAGGTGGCCAACAGAGGGCATGCACACTGCTGGTGGGGGCCAGGCCCTCGTAAGGTCATTCGATGTGCAGCTGTGTGGAAAGAACCAGAAAAGCAACCTGCCTTCCTGACTTTCAGCCCAGATTTACTGCTGGCAACTCCATAAGCCTACAAGCGCCAATTTTCTGGTGACCATTTCTGAAGTGTGGCCTCCATTCCCACATGTAGGTTAGCATCTTCTCAAGGCAGGGACTGCCTATCCTCCAGGCAGGCCCAAGGAAACAGACCAGGAGACAACCTGCCAGGGCACACACTGGAGGCAGAGCTGTGCTGGTTGGTCTATGGGAGCTCTACTTCACTGGATGCTGCCAGACATTCTCTTCTCCAGGCCAAGGGTCTTAGACGCAGGCCAGGGAGCCGGACACAGAGGCCTGAATATGTCACAAAGACACAGGCGGGATCTGAACAATGTCACAAAGACACAGGCAGGGTCTGAACAATGTCACAGAGGCACAGGCAGGGTCTGAACAATGTCACAGAGGCCCAGACGGGGTCTGAACACCTCACAGAGACACAGGTGGAGTCTGAACAATGTCACAGAGACACAGACAGGGTCTGAATAATGTCACAAAGACACAGACAGGGTCTGAATAATGTCACAAAGACACAGGCGGGATCTGAACAATGTCACAGAGGCACAGGCAGGGTCTGAACAATGTCACAGAGACACAAGCAGGGTCTAAACACTGTCACAGAGGCACAGATGAGGTCTGAACACCTCAGAGACACAGGTGGAGTCTGAACAATGTCACAGAGACACAGGAAGGGTCTGAACAATGTCAGAGAGGTACAGACAGGATCTGAACAATGTCACAGAGGCACAGGCAGTGTCTGAACAATGTCACAGAGACACAGATGGGATCTGAACATCTCACAGAGACACAGGTGGAGTCTGAACAATGTCACAGAGACACAGGCAGGGTCTAAATAATGTCACAAAGACACAGGCGGGATCTGAACAATGTCACAGAGACACAGGTGGGATCTTAACAATGTCACAAAGACACAGGCAGGGTCTGAACAATGTCACAGAGGCACAGATGGGGTCTGAACACCTCACAGAGACACAGGTGGAGTCTGAACAATGTCAAGAGACACAGGAAGGGTCTGAACACACCACAAAGACACAGGCGGGATCTGAACAATGTCACAGAGGCACAGGCGGGGTCTGAACAATGTCACAGAGGCACAGGCAGGGTCTAAACACTGTCACAGAGACACAGGCAGGGTCTGAACAATGTCACAAAGACACAGGCAGGATCTGAACAATGTCACAGAGCCACAGGCGGGATCTGAACAATGTCACAGAGACACAGGCGGGATATGAACAATGTCACAAAGACACAGGTGGGATCTGAACAATGTCACAGAGGCACAGGCGGGGTCTGAACAATGTCATAGAGATACAGGCGGGGTCTGAACAATGTCAGAGAGGCACAGGCAGGGTCTAAACAATGTCACAGAGGCACAGGCAGAGTCTTAACAATGTTATGAGACACAGGCAGGGTATGAGCACACCACAGAGCACAGGCAGGTTCGGAACACACCACAGAGCACAGGCAGGGTCTGAACAATGTCACAGAGACAAAAGCAGGGTCTGAACACACCACAGAGACACAGGTGGGGTCTGAACAATGCCACAGAGACACAGATGGGGTCTAAACACTGTCACAGACGCACAGTTAGGGTCTGAACAATGTCACAGAGACACAGATGGGGTCTGAACACCTCACAGAGGCACAGGCAGGGTCTGAACAATGTCACAGAGACACAGGAAGGGTCTAAACACTGTCACACACAGGTAGGGTCTGAACAATGTCACATAGACACAGATGGGGTCTGAACACCTCACAGAGGCACAGGCGGGGTCTGAACAATGTCACAGAGACACAGATGGGGTCTGAATACCTCACAGAGGCACAGGCAGTGTCTGAACAATGTCACAGAGACACAGGCAGGGTCTGAACACACCACAGAGCACAGGCAGGGTCTGAACAATGTCACAGAGGCACAAGCGGGGTCTGAACACCTCAGAGAGACACAGATGGGGTTTGAACAATGTCACAGAGGCACAAGCGGGGTCTGAACACC
Source organism: Oryctolagus cuniculus (assembly GCF_051225735.1). Classification (NCBI taxonomy): domain Eukaryota; kingdom Metazoa; phylum Chordata; class Mammalia; order Lagomorpha; family Leporidae; genus Oryctolagus; species Oryctolagus cuniculus. Next base: position 94,609,962 of record NC_142882.1, read on the forward strand.
TCAGAGAGACACAGATGGGGTTTGAACAATGTCACAGAGACACAGGCGGGATTTGAAAACCTCATAGAGACACAGGGGGGCGTCTGAACACAGCACTCCTCTTCCTGCATCTACCCCCATTCCCATGTGGCTGCACCAGTCACTGGTGAGACTATAAGTAAGTTATGGGTCCTCCTGAGGAACCGAGACCTCAGAGTCAGCTTCCTGCCAGTCCAGTCTTACTTCTCACTGTCCTGCCTTACTCTTTTATCTCCCAACAACCCCTACATTGTCAGTGTCTTGCTCACCCTCCCTGAGCCCTCACCAGAAATCATCTCCTGGGTTTTCCACACACAGACCCCAGCTCAAGGCCCTGCTCCTCACTACCTCTCACCTGGCTAATTCCTGTTTATCTTTCAAGTCTCAGCTCAGAACCCCAAGCTCTGGGGAGCCACACGGCAGTGCCTGTCCATGCCGTCCTAGCTGGAGCAGGCACCCCTGTGCTCTCAGCATCCAGGACAACACAGTGGGTGGGTCTTGTGGAACCTGCACAGTGCAGTACGCTCTTCAGAGCGCTGTGCATATGAGGAAAGGACAGGAATGCCTCAGATGGTGCTGGGCTGGTAGCAAATGCCCACAGACAAGGAGACAGATGAGCAACCAAGATCGGGGAGGCAAAAAGCGATCAGGGTTTGGTCCTTATGCCAGGTCATGCTGGGCAGTTTCCTGAGACAGAGAGTAAGGGCTAGCTGATCGCCCTACAAGCCTGCTGACCCCCAGCCCAACTCCCCACCGCAGATGAGGGTGGGGTACATGGAACCTGTACCTGAGTTACTTAGGCATGGCTGCTCACCCTGGAGTGCAGTGAAAAACCCTGGCACCTGTGTCTATTTAGTGGACATTTTCACACTAACAGTCACAACTTAGAGGTATTGCCAGGAATTAGTGGGATGGAACTATTTGAACATGGAGAGGCATTTAGAATATAGTAGATATTGAACAGACAAGAGATGGATAACTCTTCAAGAAACTGAGAATATTCTTCAAGAACACAAACCCTTAGGTGAAAACTCCTGGTATCCATGGGGATGGAACATGCTGGCACAACTGGAGGCAAGGCTCAGGGCAGCAGAGATGGCTGCAGCTTCACTGGGAGCCCCCAGTGATGGGGCACTTAGGCGAGAACAGGATCAGCTCCACCAGAGACAGCTCTCAGAGGAGCACAGGGCCCTGCAGGATCTGTTCACGTGACCCAAACTGAACCCTCAACAGGACACAGCCCACAGTGGCCACTCGGGCTCCACAGAGAAGCGGCCCAACTCAGACCAAGGTGGAGCCTCACTCATGGAGAGAAGGCCAGCGAGGGCCCAGCATCATTTCCAGGATGTTCCCAGAACATACAGTTCTATAGCACATGATTCTGGAATCAAAAGTACCCTAAAATCAAACCTCAATGTCTCAATTGCGAATGAGCACGGTGAGAGCAAACCCCTGAAAGTCCTAAATGGAGCTGTGTAACCAATCCTAACCTGGGGTTACTACCAGGAACAAATGCAGGAGCAGAGAAACTCAAGCCCAGGGACTTGCAGCCTGGAACAAATCTGGACATAGAGGACAAGGGCAAGAGAGACCACCAGAAAGAAAACAGAGACAAAGAGAAAGCAAATCCGATTCCCTGCCCTGGGTCTCTACTGCAGAATCTGGACCTGCAACTGTGAGGGAAGCCAGGTGGCAGAAACACAGCCCCAAGCTGGGGGCCACAGGGAAGATAGCAGGGCTGAGCGGACGGGGCAGGCACTGCCTGAGGGTGAGATGAGGGTCTCAGGCAAGGTCAGCTCAATCTGTAGACCTGATGACCCATTTGATGGGTGCTGCTGGGAGAGGAATCTGGAGTCTACCCGGCAGACAGGGCACACAGCCACACGGGGGAGTGAGATGAGGAAGGAAGGCACACATGCCACACCCTCTCCTAGAAACATGGAGGGGCCATGGAACACCCAAGCTATCCTACAGCAGGAGCTCAGGCCCGAACCACCACTGCCTCCACCCCAGCTCCATCCAGGCAGTGGCTCAGCAGGCACTGTTCCTACACTGAAAACTCTGGCTAAGCCAGATACAGCCCAATGAGTGAGGGCTCTGGTCACCCGCTTTCACTGAGCATTTGTCAGAACACAGATTTGAAACTGTTCAAGATGACGAAAGAGCCTGAGTTAAAGTTTAAGGCACAGCCCAGCTCAGCTGCTATAGGAAATGCAGATCTACCTTTCTGAGTAACATTTTTAAAGACAATATTGAAAAAAATTTAAAGGAAAAGCAAAAGGGAACAAAACTGCAGAGATCAGCTCCATTCCCTTTGTACTGAGAGAACCAGAGAGAAGGCTGCTTCTGCCTCTCCACTCACCCCCTACTTCTCATTTCTGTTTTAACCCACTTTATCAAGGCAAGACTAACTTGTAGGAAGCTGTACATATTAAACGCACACAACCTGATGAGCGTGGTGTCAGAGACACCCCATGCAGACATCGACACCGTCACTGCCTCCTCCCAGCATCCTCTCCACTCTTGTGTTTACAATGGTGGAGACAAAATGCGGGCTAACAACATGTAACTCATGCCTGCCCTCTTGGCAAATTTTTAGTAATATACTGCATCTTTATTAATCATAGGCTCTGTGCTGTCAGTAGACCTGTAGGAGTTACTTACTTTGCATAACTGAAACTTTGTAAAAGTATTTTGCTCCAAGAATTCTGACCATCCACCTGAGGTCATCAGTGGAGACTGCTCCCTGTCCCTACCCATCCCTGGGTGGAAACGGTGACTGGGAGCACAGCGGCCTGGGTAACACACCGACACCTCACTCCCCACACACCTGACTCTCAAGAGCGCTGCCTGCCTGTGCTCCCTCAGTCATCAGAGGGTTCCCTCTAAGGAAGGGAAATACTTCACAGGACATAAAAATCACAGCACCAGCCTGTGTCCTGACAGGGAGCTTGAGAGTGACGGTGATGTTTTATGGGAATTAAGAAACAAGGAACTCTGACCCTGGAAAATTGCATTGCATGTTAACCTCTAACAGGACAAAAGTCATCTGTGCAAAAATGTCTTGAGCTGCACTATGGATATAATTACTCAGATACTATTAAGCACACAATAAACACTTGCTGAGTGATAAAAGGCAAAAGAGAAAAACAAAATAAATTGTCAGCAATGAAAGAACAATTACCGTTCAGTGGCAGAATTAACATTTAGGTCAACAGCTTTGAGACTGGCAGGGAGTGCACACTACGCACATGTGATGGTACCACCTGTGTGTCAAGTACCCGAATGATCAGGTTAGAGTACGAGGTGATGCACACGCACTCCGAATGCACGATCAAGCCATCACCAACTTACAGGGATGGCCTGAGTGTCCTCTCTTCTAGCACGGTCTGTGGGAGTGACCTTCAGAGATGTCTGAAGAGGACCCATGAAATGTACAGGGAAGAGACAAAGACAGGGGCTGGCTGACCTGAAGCGGGGTTTGGGGGCTGCCTTGTGTAGGACACATTGAATGCGGGCTCCTCGATCAATGGTGGGGGGTACATTCGCCTCCGGATGAAGAAGCCAGCCCCGCAGCAGAAGAGCACACCCATCATGAGCAGGAACCTGGGGAGAACAGACAGGAAGTAGAGCTCAGAGCAAGCAGCCATTCAGGCACGACCTCGAGGACTCAGCCAGGGACTCGAGAGGCCTTGTGGATGCATGAACTCAGATCTCAGGCAGTCAGACGAGAGGGCAGGGCAGAGCCACTAGGTTCCTGGTCAGAAGCACTCGTGCCCTGGACTTGGTCCTCTCTGCACTGTTTCCCCCAAGGCTCTTCCTCTGGAGGAGGAAAGCCGGCAACACCCAGCCTGCAGGCTCCTGGACATCCCCTAGATGGAGGCCCCAGACACTGGGCAGCTCTGGAAGGGAGCCCTGTCTAGATCTCTCTGGAGATCTAGAAAATTCTCAGCCGGGGGGCTGAAGACTTCAAAAACAGGCCTGAGAACCCTCACTGGTCACCAGGTCACCACGGTGTAAGAAATGACTTCCTTCCATTTCCCATCTGTGCTCTACTTTTGTTTCTAGAAAAAGGACTCACTCTGAGAAGAGCCAATAAGTAATAGATAAAACTGACAAACAGGCAACTGAAATTATGATGGGACCCACGGAACCTTTCAGAACTTCACACGACAAACCCATACTCTGAAAGGAGAGCCCTTGCTTCACGCAGGATGAACACGGCAGAGCTGGCCATGCCATGGCATAATGTCCACACTTAGCAGCTATTGAGGAAAAGAACAGTCAGCAAAGCCTTTGGGAACATTACCACGATGCCAAGTGCAAGTCTGCCAGCCCGTCGACACGTGTTTACTGCATAACCCTGCAACACTGAGTAGGAACTGCAGTCACAGGCCCAGGACAGCACGGGACTTGGGAAAAGACTGAAATGCAGCTCTGTGAGCTGTGGTACAATTCATTCAACATTCTTTAGCCCCATCCACACTCCTCACACCATGCTGAGCACACAGCAAGGAGACAGAAAGGCCCCTGCCCACCCAACTAGAGTTCTGACCAGGGAAGCAGACAGGGAACACAAAGGTACAACTTTGGTGAGTGCCCAAAAATATGAAAGATGCGAAAGTGGGTTCTGATGCCTGCATGTGGTAAAACAGACTTAACAGAGCTTACCACTGTGGCAGTATTTTATTTTAAAAAAGAATCATGTATTTTATTTGTTTGAAAGACAGGAAGATCTTTGGTTTACTCTCCCAAGGCCTCTAACAGCCACTGGAGCCAAGAACTCTCCATCTAGATCTTCCAACTGTGTGAGCCCAACTGCTTGAGCCATCACCACTGCCTCCCAAGGTGTGCCTTAGCAGGAAGCTGGTCTGGGGTGGAGCCAGATGTAGAACCCGGACCCTCCAATATGGGAGGAGGTAGGCTTCCCAAGCAGCACCTTAACTGCACCAAGCACCCACCTCCAGGGTGAGTGTACAGTTTGGGTGCAGAGTTACACAAGGGCCATGACGAAGACTAGAGAAGCTGATCCCTCAGAGGAGCCAGATGGTGAGACAGGAGGCAGCTGCCAGTCTTCCAAGCTCAGATTCAGCCAACCCCAATGAATGGGGAAGATTTCCAGGCAGCAGAAGTATCTCGATTTGCTGATTCTCTCCTTACTCAGGACAAGCAGCCTTGGCCGGCCAAAGAGCTACTGTGCAGCCATTTTCTGAAAGTGGCTCCTTCCTCCCCTTGCCACCCATGCCCTGGCCAGAAGCCTGGAGGGGAATGAGCCTTCGACGTGCACGGTGAGCACAAGTGCAGCCACGAAGCATTTGTTTTCTTGACCCAGCTTGCCCCAGGGTGAAAGAGATGTCACCAAGACTGAGACAACACAGGTGATATGCAGAGCCCTTGGGGACTGGGGAAACAGAGGAGCAGAGCTGTGACCTACCAGAAATACCACAGTCTCTGTATGGAGAGGGCCCGCACGCAGCACCGGGAGCCACAGCAATCCTCGTAGGAACGGCATCTGCAGAAAGAGAACACAGGCTGATTACCGCTTTCACCAGCAGGAGAGCACAGGATGGCTACTGCTCTGTGTCACAAGGTCATGACGTAATCATGCTTAGAAGAGAAAGTAACAGTGATGAGGTATGTACTGCCATGCCTGCATGTCAGGAAACCAGTAGAAGGTGCTGAGATGGATGTGGTCAGTGCCTTACTACACACTCCACATGCCACACGGATTCCTGCTGGGGCATCAACTCTTGCCAGCACTGCAGTCAGCAGAAAGGCAGCAACCTGGCATCAATAAGGTGCCAACCCCCTGAGGCCTCACTGCTTGATGGTGTGGAAAGGGTGGACATACCTCCCTAAGTCCAATGAGGCTAAGAGCAGAGGTCGTGGAGTCATACAGAGGTACTACCCTCATCTCACCACTCATAACTGTGAAGCGTGTGCCCCACCTCTGACACACAGTGCAGGTCTGTCCTTCCCATACACAGTGTGCTCACACTCCCTAGTGTGCCTGAGGCTTCAGGGACCCAGGCAGGTATAGGCTCTGGAGGTGCCCTCCCCCAGCACAGCCCACCAAGGGGGCACACACGGGAGGACCCAGTGCAGGCCACAGGTCACTCAGATCCTTCAATGTTTCTGTCCTTCCCTGACCCCACATGGTTTGCCTTTGCAAAGGGAAGATACTATAAAAGCTCAAATCCTTTCCTACCACACTTTAGTATTCACAGGAAACTTGTACCAGAGCAACTGAGTCCAAGCGGCAGCACACAGAGGCTGTTTCTCAACAGCACTGAATGATCACATGCTGGTGACTCAGATGTCTGCCAACTCTTTACTTTTAAAAGGGGTATCTGGTGGGGCCCGCGCTGTAGCGTATCGGGTAAAGCCACCACCTGCATCCCATATGGGAGCTGGTTCGAGTCCCAGCTGCTCCACTTTCGATCCAGCTCTCTGCTGTGGCCTGGAAAAGCAGGGAAAGATGGTCCAAGTTTTTGGGCCCCTGCACCTGCAGGGAAGACCCAGAAGAAGCTCCTGGCTTCAGAGCAGCGCAGCTCCCACCATTGCAGCCAATTGGGGAGTGAACCAGCAGATGGAAGACCTCTCTCTGCCTCTCCTTCTCTCTGTTTTACTCTGCTTTTCAAATAAATAAATCTTAAAAAATAAAAAAATAAAAGGGGTATCTGGGAGAAATGCATAATTCTACTCAAGATCTTGGGTAATGCAAACAAAGCCTCTGTTTTGTAGGAAAATGTGTAGGAAACAGCTCCCTTGAGAACTGGCTGGAGAGAGGCATCAGCAGTGGCCTGTAGCTCAGCAGGTTTGCTACAAAGCAGCTGCTTCCCAGTTCCTCAGCATGGCAGGTCCCTGGGGCTCCCAGGCTGGTTCCCTCTTTCTGTACACACCCAGCACTGACTGAAGCGAACTATCATTTCAAGGACAAACTGGGCTGACAAATACCCCACACTGCCACTGTCCCTGTCTCCTGATGTGCACAGACACACAGAGCAACACAACATCCCACAGACAATATGAGTGTCGCTGCAATTGCAATGAGATCCTCCCACAACAGTGACCTAAACGAGTCTGTTTAACCTGCTTTAGCCAACAAGCATCCAGCAGAGTGGCCTAAATGGGTGCTTAGAAATCCTGCTGATTCTTAAAACCGACGCAGTCCACAAACAGCCACCGAGGAGCTACAGGGAGCTTGATCCTGGTGTGTGGTGGGGGAGGAGGGATGGAGCAATCCTAACCAAGATGGAACTCTTGCTGTGGAGGAGCCTCCCTTCTGGAAGACAGGATAAGGAGAAAAGTGTTGGTGTGATACAACACGTGTGGGTGTGCATGCACGTGGGGGTTATGGAGGGGGGCACTCAGAGACATGCAGGACTTCTGCTTTTAGGGGAGTAGAGCTCAGGCAATTAACTGTAAACTAAGAGATGTGGCCATGAAAATCCTTAGTGATTGTGTTAGATTCACAGAGCCTGACAGTGTGGCAGGCAGAATCCAAGATGTCCCCAAATGTCCACCCCTAGTGTACACATCTGCTCTCCCTTCAGTGTAGGGTCCTGTGAGTATGATGGGATGGTCACTGCCACGAACATAAAACTCCACTGTGGCCAACTGCAGATGCCCCTGCCACGAGCTGTGAGGGCCACATGGCCAGGTCCGCACAGGGTCTCTAGGAGCTAAAAGCAGTCTCAGCTGGACCACTGTCCCAATCACAACAAATGAACATTGCCTATGACCTGAAAGAACCAGATGAGGGCCGCAGCCAGTCAGGCCCTTGTTTGTCTTGTGCAGCTCTGAAGAGGACCTTCTGTGCCATGCCCACACATCTATAGGTGGTAAATGTATATTGCTCCAAGCTGCTAAATGCATAGTGATATGCTACTGCAGAATAGAATAAACAAGAATATAAACACGTCTAACATTAATACTGTTTTTCAACAAAATAAACTTATCTTGGGGCCACTGTTGTGCCAGCATCCCATATGAGCACTGGTTCAAGTCCTGGCTGCTCCACTTCTGACCCAACTCCCTGCTAATGGCCTGGGAAAGCAGTGGAAGATGGCCCAAGTGCTTCGGCCCCTCCCATCCACATGCGAGACCAGGAAGAAGCTCCTGGCTCCTGGCTTTTGCCTGGCCCAGCCCCAGCTGTTGTAGCCATTTAAGGAGTGAACTAGCAAATGGAAGATCTCTCTTCTCTCCCTCTTTCTGTAAATCTGCCTTTAAAATAAATCTTTAAAAAAATAAACAAACATGTTTTAATTCCATTTTCCCATAAGGTTGTTGAAGAACGCTCATGTTATCAGAGCCATGTTTGAAATGAGCTTAGGAGATGAGTCACGCTGTGCCTCCTCTCCATCTAGGCCACTCCTCGTGAAGCCACGAGTGGACCCGCCAGCATCGCAGGACAGCACTCTGCACAGACACAGCCTCTCTTGCCACACTTCGTCTGAGTAACTAAGGGCCGCCTCCTCCACTGCCTCAGTTCTCCCCTTATTCCTTGGCCCCACTGTAGGAAGACCACAGAGCCAGCGTGGAGAAAATGTAGTGATTCCTGGGCACAGGTCAGGAGGGCTCTGGGACACAGCCCACTCTTTAACAATGCCCATGCTGACCAGACACAGTCCCAGAAGTATACTTTCCATGTCAGTAATGCCCAGTTTGCAGCTAACTCAGTTGTCAAGACAGAAATAACAGGTGCATCAGACGGGGTGAGCCACCAATGCCTCTGTAATACCAGGCACCAGGACAATGTTCCCAGGTGCCTAAGCCCAAAAGTGGATTGAGAAATTTATGCGGTTCTATTTCACAATGGTGAAAACTGACTTCAAAAAATGAGAGAGCAGCAAAGTAAGAACTGTCACATATGCTCACACATGCACAAGGGTGGGTGTGTATCACAAACAATGTAAGCCTCATTTCTTCAGAGCTAATGCTGGGGAAGCCCTGGGTCAAAGTAGATAGGTTCAAATTCTGTCATGTCTACAGTTGGCTCCTATCATCCTCCGGGAAAGTCCCAATGGCCCAAGTCCCCTGACCAGGAGGTCACCTCCCACTGTTCACAGTGCTAGTATTCTGTGTGTAACAAAGGTCAAACGGCTACTGTGGCCAACAGTTATGGTACAGCAGCCACATGGGCTCCAGTTCAAACCCTGGCTGCCCCACTTTCAATCCAGCTTCCTGCTAATGTGCCTGGGAAAACAGCAAAGATGACTGAAGTCCTTGGGTCCCTGCACTCACATGGGAGACCCAGATGGAGTTCCAGCCTCCTGGCTTCAGCATGACCCAGGCCCAGCCCTTTAGGCCATTTGGAGAGTGAGCCAACACATGGAAAAACAATCTCTCTAATTCTGCCTTCCAATAAATCTTTTTGTAAAACAAAAATGACCATGGCTATTCTTGCTCCAATTCTACTACTTTTATAAAAGTAATTTTAATGGAATCAAGATATATTTATTTATTTAAAATCTTTATCTATTTACTTACTTATTTGAGAGTGAGAAGGAGGGATAGAGAGACAAAGAAAGAGTTCCCATACATTGTTTCACTCCCCAGATGCCAAAGCTGGGAGCCAGGAACACAATCCAGGTCTCCCATGTGGATGGAAGGGACTCAACTACCTGAGCCATCACTGCCGCCTCCCAGGGTGTGCACTGGCAGGAAGCTGGAGGCAGGAGCAGGAGCTGGCTACCAAACCACGGTTCTCTGACGTGGATGCAGGCATCCCAATCAGTGTCTTAACCACTAAGCCAAACATCACCACCCCCAATTCTACTCTTTAATGTCCTGGGGTGAGCAAACCCTGGAGGGTGCAACACTCTCGCAGATCCTCTCAAATGGGAGCACCCTGCTCCCCGAGGGGCAGGAAATATGGGCAGACACCCGTAGCTACGAGGAGTTCAGCAGTGACCTGAGCTCAGTGCCACCATAATGCCCCCTGTGTTATTTTCCCCCAAGGATAACGAGAGCTGTGTCAGCTCTGCACAGGCGGGAAGGGGCCTTCGGACACCATCCAATGCTGGTAACCACAAATGTGGACAGAAGAGGGAAGCAGGGATGTGGATTTCCTGAAGTGCCTCCCTTTGACAGCCAGGGTCAGGAGGAAGCATTTGCTGCTCTGAAACCCGAGCCCGCAGCTTACTTGTCCTCACATCTGAGGAAGAAGACAAAAATTTGTCCCACTTCCACTCCACTCCCCACAGATACAAAGGGAACAGAGGGAGCTATGCAGGCAGAAATGGCTAGTACATGGAACAGAGTGGACAGGAATTCACTTACAACATTACAGACTCCATGGGCTGTCACTACACCTCCACTCCGATTCCTTTTCAGTGGCTCTACAAATCAGATAAGACATGTCCAGGCCCCACTGAACACTGTCTTTGCTTGGGCTACTGTGACAAAACCAAAGACATTCATTTGTCATAGTTCTGGAGTGGGAGGTCCAGGGTCCGGGCACTGGGGGAAGGCAGCAGCTCCCTGCTTTGCAGGCCTCCTTGTGTCATGTACCCACATGCTGGAGGCAAGAGAAGCGGCTGAATCATGGAAGGCTTGCCAGGACAGGGGCAGTGTGCCCAGCGGAGAACTCAACATTCAGCACGTCTGCCATATGTCAGGCACTGTCCTAGGCACAGGGACCTCAAATATTTATGAGTCACTGTACTCAGGGACTCACAATAGTGAAGACACAGCTGCCAAGGATCTTGAAAACCTACTGTTGAAAACCTACTGATGCCAGCATTGTAGGTGGCAGCTCAGCCCCCTGTACCACAACACCAGCCCTGAACCTAATGCTTTTAAGCAGAGAAGTAACATGAAAATTTAGAAGGAAAGAGAACTGGATGTAAAAAGAGACTGAGAGAAGACCCACAGAAAGTTTCTACAATGGTTCAGGTGAGTGTGAACTGGGGCCTGGGGAACAGGGAGGAGAGACTCAGAAAGGTCAGAATCCAGGAGAGCAGCGGTGTGGCTGGGGCTTCCAGCAGCTATGAGATTGAAGACGCCATTCATGCAGGCGGCACGAAGCATCACCAAGTGCACGGCTCACTCTCCACAGCGACTTTTTCGTTCTCCAGGACAGCGCTTCTGGGACGCCGGTTCCTCCTCCTCACAATGGAAGAGAAGAGGCAGAAGGAAACCAAAGCAGCATGTTGGCAGGTGTTCCCCAGCTCCAGCCCAGTGTGAGAACACTTTCATGATACGTTAAAAAGTGAGTGAACAAGAACACAAAGTGATCTCTGACTCCCAACCTGAGGCACAGCTGGAAAAGTGCCTGTGCTCCAGGATGAACACATCAGAGGGAGCTTGATCCACATTTGTGTCAGAAGCTGAATCAAGGACATGAGCCTTACCAACGGGATTCACTCTACTGAGAAGAACCAAAGTGTTTTATCTCCCTGTTGTCCCACAGCCATTTTTCTTCAACCTGATAACTGTAATGAGAGTCATGGTCCTCAGGCCACTGCTGCATTTTCCAAGAGAGCTTTTTCTTCTCACAGCTGTAAAGGCTTTCTGCTGAGGCTCCCACAAAACAGGGGCATTAAGGTCTCCTGCTCGTCAACATGAAACAAGACAAGAGATACCAGCAATCTCCCATGCTGAGGCAGGCAGCCTTCTCCCTCCTGTGTGGGTCTTCTCAAGAACGCCAAGGGGGGCCAGTGCTGTGGCACAGCGGGTAAAGCCACCGCCTGCAGTGCTGGCATCCCATATGGGTGCTGGTTCAAGTCCCAGCTGCTCCACTTCCTACCCAGCTCTCTGCTATGGCTTGGGAAAGCAGTGGAAGATGGCCCAAGTCCTTGGCCTCCTGCACCCGTGTGGGAAACCCGGAAGAAGCTCCTGGCTTCAGATCAGCACAGCTCTGACCACTGCAGCCATCTGGGGATCAACCCAGCAGATGGAAGATCTCTCTGTCTCTCTCTGCCTCTGCCTCTCTGTAACTCTGCCTTTCAAATAAGTAAATAAATATTTAAAAAGAAAAGAAAAGAAAAGAAAAAAGAAAAGCGCCAGGGAACAAACACTGGGACCTTCTGCTATCACAGTGGCCACTGAAAATTGGCAGAGACCAGTTCCAGGCCCTCACGGGTGCCCAAGTCCCTTATGCGAAATGGGATAGCGTTCCCACAGAACTACACACATGCTCCCATATATATCAATTCTTCTCCAGATTATCCCTGACCCTAACACAGTGTACACTCTAGGTAAATAATTGGCATATTGTATTACTACATTGTTTGGTGAATAACAGCAAGAAGTTTGTACTTGCTAAATACAGACATAATTTTTTCCTTGATATCCTTCATGGAATGTGAAAACTGCAACTAGGAAGAGCCAGCTGTGTTATATATCTCCTGTCCAGTTACTCTTGGTGTGAGAGTTCATAGCATTCATGTTCATTCCTAAAAAAAAATCTCTTATTTGGAGCTGGTGTTGTGAGGCAGCAGGTTAAGTTGCTGCCTGCCATACCAGCAATTCTACATGGGCCTCAGTTTGAGTTCCAGCACTCCAGCTCTGATCCAACTCCTTGTTAACACACCTGAGAAAGCAGCAGAGGATGACCCAGGTGCTTGGGCCCCTGCACTTCCATGAGAGACCCAGATGGACTTCCAGGCTCTTCACTTCAGTCTGGCCCAACCCTGGCCATTGTAGCCATTTGGGGAGTAAACCAGCAGGTGGAAGATTTATCCCTCTCTCCCTCCCTCTCTCTAACTCTGCCTTTCAAATAAATAAATCTTTAAAAAAATAGGCTCATATTTTACAATATTAAAAATAACAGCTTCTGGGGAAAACTGGTTTAGGATATTCCACTCAAAATCTGTGGAATTTCAAACACAATGAAAACCAGTAACCGACAATCTGGCCACCTAGGCAGGCTGCTCCCCACAGCTGGTGGCTAGCCAGATATTAAAGCACATGAAAACAACAGACAGAAAACTGTGCCTTAATTAGAGCCAAACTGGCAGACACTGACGTGGGCACAGGAAGAGAAAAAATCCTGCGGCCAGAGCCAGCAAGGCTGTGACAGTGCCTGTTTTGAGAGGAGCTCAGGATGGGCAATCACTGGGATTTCACATACAGAGTACACACATGCACACACGCATGCAGTCACAGCAGACCAGCCAAGGAATGTTTCTCGTCCTGCCCAAGACTGTAAAATCTATTCCTATTACCCCTGCTCTCTTTCACAAGAAAATCTGTACAAACCAAAATAACTTGTGCCTTCCCTAGATACCTTGCCCCTTGATATGAACCACACAAAAGCTGACCTGCGTCACAGAACAGAGCAGGTATTTCATGCTGCCAGCAAAGTGCCTGGTCTGAGCAGCTACTTGCTGCCAGCAAGGCCACCTGCTTGTCCCTGAGTACCAGCAGGCCTGAAACCTGGGTTGGAGGCTGTATCACACGGGGGCTTTCTTTCCCATAATGCAATCTTCTACCTATAAAGAAATAATCCCCAGAGAAAGATGTGATGAAACACAGGATGAAACCAACAGTGCAAATACTTACATATAATACGTTGGATAGAGTCCTTCAAAGTACCAGCAATGTTTTTTGGCCTCTGAGCACTGCAAACAGAAGCAAGAGAAACACTGTCAGGGCAAAGAACATGTACTCTGTTGATAAGATCTCACATACAGCAGGAGGACCAAGGATACTTTAGAACCAGGAAGCTGTCATCCACCTCCCTCTCTCATGGCTTTTTTTTTTTTTTTTTAAGATTTATTTATTGATTTGAAAGGCAGAGTTACAGAGAGGCAAAGGCAGAGAGAGAAGTCTTCCATCCACTGGTTCACTCTCCCAAATGGACACAACAGCCAGGGCTGGACCAGATTAAATCTGGGAGCCAGGAGCTTCATGGGAATCTCCCATGTGGGTGCAGGAGCTCAAGCACTTGGGCCATTTTCCGGCTGCTTTCCTAGGCCATTAGCAAGGAGCTGGATCAGAAGTGGGGCACCCATATGGGATGCTCAAATCAGCAACTGTATGCAATGTTGGCACAGCTAGTGGCAGCTTAACCCTGCTACGACTTCTTATTTTTTTAAAGTTTTATAAAGGAAGCAAAGTACCTATTTTCCTATTACTTTACTAGAGTTTCACATCTTTAAATACATTGAGAGGCAGGGCATTTAGCAGAGCAGTTAGGATGCCTGAATCCTATATCCACATACCTGGGTTCCATTCCTAGACCCAGCAATTGACTCTAGCTTCCTGTTAATGCAGACCCTGGGAGGCAACAAAGATGCTTCAAGTAGTCGAGTCCCTGCCACCCCAGCGACAGGCATCTGAGGAGTGAACCAGCAGGTGGGAGTTCTGATTCTTTCCTGTCTCTCTGCCTCCCAAAATTGTATAAATGTTAAAAAGAAAAATATATAAAATTTAAAATAGACGATAACCATTTCATTAAAAAGGTAAAAAAGATAATTCACTTATTAAAGTTTACATGGTAGGATATGAGAGTACTTTAGAAAGTTTGTGAGAGGGGCCAGTGTTGTGGCGCATCAGGTAAAGCCACCACCTGTGACACCAGCATCATATATGGGTGTCAGTTCACGTCCTGGCTGTTCCACTTCCAATCCAGCTCCCTGATAATGGACTGAGAAAGTAGCGGAAGACGGCCCAAGTGCTTGGGCCCCTGCACCCATGTGGTGGATCTGGATGAAGCTCCTGGCTCCTGGCATCAACCTGGCCCAGCCTCGGCTGTTGTGGCCATCTAGGGAGTGTGCCAGCGGATGGAAGACCTCTCTTGTCTCTCTCTGTCTCTCTCTGTATGTCTCTGTAACTCTGACTTTCAAATAAATAAATAAGTCTTAAAAAAAAAAAGTCTGTGGGAAAATATCATGAAAATGCATTTGTTTTGGTACAAAAAATTTTGAAATCTATGCTGATTCTCAAAATATGCATTTCCATGAACTTTTTGAAGACCTCCCATACTTCAGATTACTAAAGAACACATGGGGGAAAAAAAGTAATACAAAGCTTTCTTTGGAAAAGGAAGGGCTCACTGTCCTGCCCAGGCCCCACCCTCAAGGCAGGAGAGGAGATGACCACAGTCTGCTCCACAGCCACAACATCTTAGAAATGGACAAATTTCCAGCAGCAGCCAACTGCACGTGGTACCTATTACGCTGGGCTATGAAAACAGCCCATGACAACAGGATTTCTGGAATGCATTTCAAGACATTCAGAAGCATACTAAATGTCAAGAAGCAAAGTGACCAGTTTTTATTAATGGAAAAAGATTTAATTTAGACCAGGTAAGCTCATGCTCAGTTCAAGAAATGAAGCTCAGTGGTGTAATAGGCTAAGCCTCCGCCTGTGGTTCCAGCATCCCATATGGGCGCCGCTTTGTGTCCCAGCTGCTCCTCTTCCGATCCAGCTCTCTGCTTATGGCCTGGGAAAGCGTAAGATGGCCCAAGTGCTTGGGCCCCTGCACCCAGGTGGGAGACCTAGAAAAAGCTCCTGGCTTCAGGCCAGTTCAGCTCCTGCCACTGCGGCTATCTGGGGAGTGAACTACTGGACAGAAGAACTCTATCTCTGTCTTTCCCTCTGTCTATAATTCTACCTCTCAAATAAATAAAATAAAAATAAATGACACTCAGATTGTTGAAGAAATCAATGTATTTTGGCAAGAAAGGGCAATTTCAGGCCTCTCTGCCCCATGATTCAACTCATTTCACTAAAGTCTCCTTTGCCCCAATTACAGTTGGCCTCTGTAGTTTTCTGCGATGAACAGAGGAGAAAACAGGTCTTTCTTCCCTGTAGCATTTAAATGCTTCTTTACTCTCCACCTCTACCAGACAGCTGCAAACCCTCCTGGCACCATTGCAAGCTCCACACAATCTAGAATCTCTCCAGATACCAGGAGCCCCAGACCTGCAGCCTGCAGCCTCCTGCAGCCCTGGCTGCTCTTGCAGGTGGCACCACAGACTCACGCACAGGGCCAGCACACAGAGGTGGCCTGGAAATGAATGCAGCTCCCTCTTCCACAGCTTCCTCCCTGGAATTCCCCAACTCAAGGAGCCCCGGTCCTCCAGCACCATACCCCTAACTCTCAGGGCAGCAACCAAGCTGCAGCAGTTTAGAAAGCACTCTTCCTTCCATCCTTCCAAAGTCATTTCACGGTTTTCAGCTCACATGATCTCTGGAACACTGAGTATAAGGCATGCCATTTTACAGGTGAAAACACTGGAGCACTTAGGCAGTGTCCTCCTCAGAGTTACCTGTTTTGAAAGTGGCAAAATCAACCCTCAACACTGGGTCTCTTAGACTGACAAACACTGCTGTATTTCCTGTGCCCACCCCAACCCCCAGTGCTGGGGTGAGACTATAGCATAGCAGGTAGACATGGAGAGCCTGCCAGTCACAGGATGACAGCCTTGGAAAGGTATCCCGGCTGCCTCAACACAAAATGCTCAGCTGCTCATGTTGGGTGTGTGTGTGGGCATGCTTTAAGGCTGTAAAAGGTGACATGAGCGGTCAGCAGTGTGGCACAGTGAGTTAAGCCATCACCTGCAGTGCAGGCATCTCATACAGGAGTACCAGTTAAAGTCCCATCTGCTCTGATTCTGATCCAGCTCCCTGTTAATGCTCCTGGGAAAGCAGCCGAAGATGGTCCAAGTGCTTGGAACCCTGTCACCCATGTAAGAGACTTGGATGGGGTTCCAGGCTCCTGGCTTCATCCTGGCCCAGTCCTGGCCATTGCAGCCATTTGGGGATTGAACTGGTAGAAGGAAAATCTGTCTCTCCTTCCCTGTCACTCTCCTTTCAAGTAATACAAACTTAAAAAAAAAAGTGATACATAAGCACTGAATTGTTACATATAGCACAATTCCCCGAAACACTCAGAAATGTCTGTTGGGAAAGAAATTTAGGAATATTTGGAAAACTACTCTTGTATTTACCTCTAAGCCCTGAGGGTCTCTTTATATACAAGCAATTCCATTTCCACAGAGCTACTTACTATGGCATTATTTCTTACAGGAAAAGCCTGACAATGCAAATGACCAGCAGAGAAGGCTTGTTAATACCTGGAGGTGCTCCCACAGAGGATACCACATAGCAACAAGAACTAATTAAAGCACAGCAGTGCTCCCACACAGGACACCACCCAGCAACAAGAACTGGTTAATGCATGGCAGTGCTCCACACAGCAGATACCACACAACAAGAACTATTTAAGGGGCCAGCGCTGTGGCGTATCAGGTAAAGCCGCAGCCTGCAATGCCGGCATCCCATATGGGTGCCCGTTCAAATCCAGCTGCTCCACTTTGGATCCAGCTCTCTGCTACAGCTTGGGAAAGCAGTAGAAGATGGTGCAAGTCCTTGGGCCCCTGCAGCTGCGTGGGAGACCCGGAAGAAGCTCGTGGCTCCTGGGTTTGGATTAGCCCAACTCTGGCCATTGCAGCCAATTGGGGAGTGAACCAGCAGATGGAAGACCTCTCCCTCCCCCCCCCCCCCGCTCCTCTTTCTGTGTAATTCAAGTAAATAAATAAATCTTAAAAAAAAAAAAAAAGAACTGGTTAAAGCATGGCAATGCTACCACAGAGAGGATACCACAGGGCAACAAGATCTAGCTGAAGTACAGCAGTGCTCCCACACAGCAAACACCATGCAGCAGCAAGAACTGGTTGTTGCATGGCAACTGGTTAACTGGGGCCAGCACTGTGGTGGAGCAGTCCCAGCTGCTCCCTGCTAATGCACCTGGGAAAGCAACGCAGGATGGCCCAAGGTCTTGAGCCCCTGCACCCACATGGGAGACCTGGAACAAAGCTCCTGGCTTTAGTCTGGCCCAGCCCTGGACACGGCAGCCTTCTCAGGGGTGAACCAGAGGATAGAAGATCAATCTCTCTAAGGCTGCCTTTCAAATAAATAAATTTTTAAAATAAAAACTGATTAACGCATGGCACTGCTCCCATACACAGATGCCACACAGCAGCAAGAAATGGCTACTGCATGGCACTGTTTTCACACAGCAGCAAGAACTGGTTAATGCACGGCAGTGCTCCCACAGCAGGTACTACACTGAAAAAGCAGACACAAGAAAGGTACATTTAGTATGCAACCTTTAGTACACGTGGCTGCTGCTGTCTACAAAAAGAATTGCAGGAATGTACAGTAATGACGGATGTTTTCACTCTGTGGGAAGAGGGGGAGGGTGGAAGAGACAAGAATGAGAATGGATTTTTCCAAATGCATCTTTTAATATAATTTGATGTTTGAACTGAGTATTTTTCAAAAAAATAAGTCAAAAGAATTACCAAAAAAACCCACCACATTCTCTTCAAAAACTGTTTAAACTGTATACAAACTAAGAAGAAAAAAAACAAAGTTTAGGGTTTTATTTCCACACCTGAAAGTAAGCTTACTCATTTTACAAAGACAGGGAGATGGTTTCTTAAGGAATGACAGCCTGAGTAACCAGAAAACACATTTGTGGGAGAGGTTGGGTGTTTTTCGTCACGGACCAGGCATCCACGGCAGTTAGGACCCCACACAAGGTTCTGGGCAAACAGCAGGCTCTCGGAGAGCTCAAAACACAGCATTTCTTCCAAGTGCACAACATAAACAAACACAATAAACACAGCTGTCTGCTCCTTGAGGAGATCACCAAGAGTTGTAGCGTGTTAGCCAAGTGGGGTCCTGAGGAAGTGGCTGCCTGCAGGAGCAAGGAACCAGGGACTCCACAGCTGGGCCTGGAGAGGTCTGTGGGATGTCGGCACTGAGGAGAACCCCGGTGCTGACTGCTCAAGGACAAGCATATCTGCAGATGCAGCTGAGCAAGCCTAAGTATATCCATATTTAGCCAGGATCTCAATAAGCCCCACAGCACAAATCCTTGCTAATCACCATGTAATCCTCATACTGACCCAGAGTCTCTGTGTCTATGTGTGCTAGATGTGGAGTGCCCAGAATAACACGCTCTGTTCTCCTATCCCAAGTTAGGGCAAGGTATGGTCAAACTCTGGGACACACAGAGTGAATCTCAAGGTTCCAGATATTCACAACAATGTGGATTCTGTCTCAATTCCATCTTTTGTCCTTTGGTTGACTATGTGGTACACAGTGGGCTCTTCAGCAGACAAAGGAATGGCTGACAGAACCAGTCTCAGCCACACCTGGAACCTGTAGGGCTCCTTGCTTTCTTTGTCATGGCAACAGTCTTAGCCCAGCAGTCTGTCCTGGTCAAATCCCAAGATCTGCTTCAAATTGGGCAGACGCCCCAGGAGCATCAACCCAACAGGGCTCTCTTGCCTTGCTGTCCAGAGAGAGAGAGACCCCTGCTGTGTCCCAGTGCTGCTTCATGCTCGTCAAAAGCTGAACTTGACACACAGGCAATGAGATGCTGACTGAGCTAAGTTCCAGCCCAGTGAAGGTGGAACGCTTGACATTCCACACAGACTGTGAACAAAGGGAGCTGGCAGGATGCAGCCAGGTCCAGGCACAGAGAGGGAGGGCAGTGACAGCCTGCAACTCCGAATAGGAATTCATGCAGGGAATGACAAACAATTACCTCCAGGTCTCTGAACTTCAACTGAGAGGAGTGGTCATGCCTTAAATTCCTGTATTAGAATTTAAATTTATTCTCTAAGTGCTAATTCCTCTTTCCTTGGGTTTATGGAGATGTTGTTTGTCAGGGAGCATCTTGATTTTTCAGGGGTAGAAGTGGAAGGCTTCCTACAAGCACTGTAATTACACATGGGAAGAAAATGGAGAAGCCCTTAAGACAAGACACAGAAGATCCTCCAGTGTCCCATAAAAGAGACCACAGCGAACAAGGACCAGAGACACAGCAACACTCCCCAAGACCGGGAAGACTCTAGGGAAATGTAGGTGTTCAGATACAAATCGTGCCCATCTCAAATCTGGGGAGACTTCCATGAGCTCTCACAACTTACTCTGAATGCTTCCTTTATCTGCTATAGTTTTCAACAAAACAGAGAGAGGCACTGGGCCGGGCTGGGCTGGTGCTGACGTGTACTGGGTAAAGCCACTGCCTGTGACCCAGGATCCCATATGGGTGTCAGTTTGTATCCCCGCTGCTGCACTTTGGATCTAGCTCCCTGCTAATGGCCTGGGAAAGCAGCCAAATATGGCCCAAGTGCTTCTGCTCCTGCCACCCACATGGGAGACCAGGATAGCCTGGCCCAGCGCTGGCCTTTGTGGAGATCTGAGCAATGAAACAGTGGATGGAGGAGCTCTGTCTCTTGTCTCTCTGCAACTCAGACTTTCAAAAAAAATAAATCTTTAAGAGAAAAAAAAGAAAGAAACAGAGGCAGCAGTGTCCCCCAGGTCCCCAGTGCAGGTACAAACCGCATCTCCAGCAGATGGGAATTAACTAAATGACAAACCAAATCAAAACAAACAATACCAGAAAACAGCTAAGTAATATCTTTAAACAATAAAGAGCTTATATAATTCATTAAGATAATTACAATGTGAAAAATACATAAAAGAATTTTTGAAGGAAACATAAAAGGACAATAATCCTATTGTAAGATAATATTCATTAATACACAAATAAATGAAAATTATAAATGGCAGTTTCTATTTATCAAGTTGATTAAAGAAAAAAAAAGCCCTGGTATTCATTGTTGAGAATGAAGGAAAAACATATCACAACATATTGAGAAAGTAAGCCTCATGTCTCAGTAGGACAATTTTTCAATCCATCTCAAAAATCCCTAAAATGTATGCAACTTCAGCAGGGCCACTACATTCATCCCAAGGAAATGATAACAATTGTGAACAGCATTTAAAAAAATCTGGAAATGGCCAAAATTTTCAAAATAAAATTCTGAAGCTCATATTTCAAAATAGCTTCTCAAATTATAGTTTCAATATAATTTTGGTTAATAAACATGTAATATATCCACAAAACAACACAGTAAGTGTTTACTATTAGACTGAGAAAAAATATGCTAATATGGACTACTTTGCTAATAAAAAAGCCAATATTTAGGACTGTGTATTTTTATCATGTCATAGGAGAGAAAATAATAGGAAACATATGAACCAAACTACTGGCAATAAATTAGCTGTTAGGTATGCACTTTCTGGTAGTCAGGGTCCAATTTTTCTGTATGGAACTCACAGCTTTTATTTGTAAATCTCAATTAAGTTTTATTTTAACATTGACCAACAAGGATTTAATTAAAAAGTAACAGATGAGCAAAGTCTCTGAAAAACAATGTATCAGGCTAGAAAGATTATACCAAAACGAATATAGCCAGCAATTAAAATTCTGCTTATAAGAAGCTTAACTTCATGAAAAATCTTCATTTCATACAATCAATTTAAGACATATTACATGTGCTTCATTTCAACAAGGAAAAAAATTCATTCGTAGAGGCCAGTACTGCGGCTCACTAGGCTAATCCTCCGCCTGCGGCGCCGGCACCCTGGGTTCTGTCCCGGTTGCTCCTCTTCCAGTCCAGCTCTGCTGTGGCCCGGGAAGGCAGTGGAGGATGGCCCAAGTGCTTGGGCCCAGCACCCGCATGGGAGACCAAGAGGAAGCACCTGGCTCCTGGCTCCTGATCGGCGCAGCACGCCGGCCATAGCAGCCATTTGGGGGTGAACCAACAGAAAAGGTAGACCTTTCTCTCTGTCTCTCTCTAACTCTGCCTGTCAAAAAAAAAAAAAAGAATTCATTCGTAGAAAACATAGAAAAAAGAATGCAATGGCATAAGTACAACCACTGAATTCACCTCTGTTCCCCCAAAATAAACTTCTATGGGCTATTAGGAATTAAATCTCCCAACATCCTCAGACCTCAATGCTGTCATTCACTGCCTTTCCAGGGGCAAAAAGGAAGCCCAAGAGCACCCAGAGCTTTGCCAAGGAGAGCCTGTTCCTTGCAGAACAGCAGGCCCAGGAGCATGCACGCCTGTGCTGTATTATGATGTGCATACTTCCTGGTTTTCACGCATGTGTCCTGGCCCATAACTCCTTCCCCAGCGTAGGCCACAGAAACGCAGCAGATTCTGAGAGGCCTCCTCACTCCAGGGGGTCCTGCAGAAAGAGCTGCTGAAGAGTCTGAACCCTTTCTGCATCCAGCCTGTCCATTCAGAGGGAGTCCTGCCAGGAAGGCGAAAAGAGCACAGCCAGGTTCCAGGAGGCTGCACCCTCCCTTCCATGGACAGAAGCCCAGAACCCCACCACCACCACCACACACACTATCGCTTCCTCTGGATGCTTATTTGTAGCCTTTAAGATATATTTATAATAAACTGATGAATGTAAAATAACTGGAGCTTGAGGAGGCAGTGGTGGGAACCCCAGGTTAGAAACTCCAGAGCCCCTGCCTTGTGACTTGGTCTGAAGTAGGACAGTCCTAGGGACCTGGTCCCTGGGCTGTGGTGTGGACAGTGTCAGAACTCAGTTGTCTTAGAGGATCTGCTGTGGAGTTGGTTCCTTGCTATTTAAAGAAAACAACACACCAGGGCCGGCGCTCTGGCACACTGGGTTAACGCCCTGGCCTGAAGCGCCGGCATCCCATATAGGCGTCTGTTCAAGACCTGGCTGCTCCACTTCCAATCCAGCTTTCTGCTGTTGCCTGGGAAAGCAGTAGAAGATGGCCCAAATCCTTGGGCCCCTGCACCCTTGTGGGAGACCCAGAAGAAGCTCCTGGCTTCGGATCGGTGCAGCTCCAGCTGTTGTGACCAACTGGGGAGTGAACCATTGGATGGAAGACCTCTCTCTCTCTGCCTCTCCTCTCTCTGTATAACTCTGACTTTCAAGTAAATAAAATAAATCTTAAAAAAAAAAAAGAAAAAAGAAAATGACACACCTCCTGTATTGTGCATACAGGAGGAGAAACTGAGTCAGAATTGGTTTCTTCTTCTCTATCCTCAGAACCCACCACCACTTTCTTCCCAGGAAGGAACCAGGAAACACTGCCATAGAAGATTTGTCTCATTTCTCTCCCACTACCCCCTCAATTCTGATAATACAAATGATCATCAGATCTGATAACATCACCTACCATGTTTCCCATTGAAGAGTTAAAATTGTATATGTGCAGGTGTAAAAAGTTAAGCTTAAGCTTACAGGTTTAAACCTTCCTGGTGCAGCTGTGAAAGTAAAACAGAGTGAAGTAGCACCTTGACAGTAGGGACTACATTTTGGAGCACTTGAGACTCCATTCTGGGAAAGCACCCCCCCACCGTGAGACTCTGGTCTGAAACTATGATCTCAAATAGTCGGACAATAGCAGTGCACTACATCACCCTTGGCTACGCACAAAAACCCCCTAGCATGATTGCTCAAGCTTAAAAGTAGAAAGGTTGCACCTGGATTACCTGGGCTAATAATGAAGATGTGATTTGTCTATGTCTTAATATCATAATTGCTGATTGTAAGATTTTAGCAACTGCTTAGCAACCGTGTATTCTCTCCCCCCTCCCGATTTTGTGGTTTTTGGGTTTTTGCCTTTATAAACCCTATGCTGTAGTTCCTCGCTGCTCCTCTGTCCTTGTATGTTCAGAGGGCCCCAACATGTTGGATCAATAAATTTAACCCTTTGCTGGTTGCATGAGAGAAAAGTCTCTTGGAGTCGTTCCTCGGGCGATGGGCTTTTTCGGACCCTAACACCATGATGAAGTGATTTAATGATGAAAGTTTCAGATATTGCCTATGCACGAGAAAGTGCTGTGAAAGTGTGAGTTGCAACTGCGAGGACCCACAGGGTAAGTGCCAAGGCGGTGTCTTCATTTCCTGCTGTTCCAACCTGAACACAATCTCCACAATCAGCTCTGTTTAACCCTAACTCACAAGGGTTCCTCCTAAGGCTAGTGCAACCTGCCATCTCCATGCCGCATGCTGGCTCTGTACTATCACTCTGGGCTGTCATGCAGAGGCTGTGCCCTCCAGTGCACACAATGCCTCCTGTTGGAAAGGTCACCAGCTCGGCCAGTGCCACAGCTCACTAGGCTAATTCTCCACCTGCGGTGCCAGCACCCTGGGTTCTAGTCCCAGTCGGGGCTCCGGATTCTGTCCCGGTTGCTCCTCTTCTAGTCCAGCTCTCTGCTGTGGGCCAGGAGTGCAGTGGAGGATGGCCCAAGTGCTTGGGCCCTGCACCCGCATGGGAGACCAGGAGGAAGCACCTGGCTCCTGGCTTCGGATCAGCGCAGCGCGCCGTGGTCATTTGGGGGGGGGGGGTGTGAACCAATGGAAGGAAGAACTTTCTGTCTCTCTCTAACTCTGTCAAAAAATAAATAAATAAATAAATAACAATTCCCCACATCACTTCTCCAGCTAGAGACCTTATGCAGGTGACCTGAGCATGAGAGAATGCCAGAATACAACACTGTGCAGGGTTCTCTCCTGCAGCTAGAATCCTGACCAGATGCCACGAACCTCCCCCACCAGACACCTCCAGAACTGGGAACCAAGTATACTGCAATCCTTTTGATTTCAGAGACCAGCAACACTGCCCATTCCTTCATAACAGCCCAGTGCTGTCCCCAGTTCCTCCTATTCTGTCCACTCCATCCACATGGCAAAGCTCTCTCTTGCCTCCCCATCATGGAGGTCAACCTTGCTAGCATCAGTGGTCAGGTGGGCAGAGAGTCAGTGAGTGCCTGGTGAGGGAGGAGGAACACAAGAAAGATTCAAGTGCCAACCTGTGCCAAAGGGACAGATGAGCTCCAGGTTGGGACGGTCCCAGAACCCCCCACCATCCCAGTCAGCACCCACCAAGATGTACAGCTGCAGGAGGCCTGGCAGGGTGGTTGCTGACCCTGCACCTGCCCTCCTAATTTCTCAGGAGACTCCACCACGCTCAGGGGGCTACATAGGCTTTGTTAGACACAAGAATGAAGGGTCTGGCATAACACATCAACTTTGTTAAATCTACAGGTGCCCCCATGCATCCTGGTCTCCCCCTGCCGGAAGTCACAAAACCCTCTCTTCTGAATGCAACTTCATCTTACTTGGATCAATTACACAAACAAAAGAGAGCAAAGCTTAGTGAGCTCCAAGAGCCCAGGTGCAGGTCACCCCAGGGACCCCAATGCCTCACTGACAGATTAAATTCTCAACTCACAGGCAGGGTTGCAGGCCTAGTTGCACCTCTCCCAACTCCAAAAGGAAGAAACTGGCCCCAACTGCTTTATATGGGATGATTAAAACCCAGGAATATCTAATGCAGCAAGGACAGAGAAATTGGGAGCACAGGGTACTGAGAGAGATCAGAACAGAAGTTCAATGTGTCTCTAGGCATGCTTCTCAGTGTAGGATTTAGCAGGGTCCTTCCAGCCTGCAAATCCCAAGCAACGCAAAGCTGCACAAAGCCCAGCACTGAATCTGGATGTAGCCCTGACACAGATAACATGCGTAGGCTCTTTCTTAAATCAATGCCCAAATACTTTCTCAAGGTCTGAGGAACTCAGCCTTTTCTGCCAGGCTACAACCACATCACACACACTGAACCATCTTACAACCCAAGCCACACAAGTGGCTTAATGGTTTAATCACAAGGTTTAATTAAACCTTAATGGTTTAATCACAAGCCTAATAATCCACCAACTCAAACCCACACAGGAGCATAAGATAACATATTTGCAAAAGGCTAGAAACCTCGTAACTATCTGTCAAGAGACAGAAGCTTAAAATGAGTCAGACATTCATATAATAAGGAACAAAACATTCTGTAACTCCAAGGAAAATGCAGTGGGTTTGCGCAGTTGATAGGAAAATATCTCCAAGCAGTATCTCCAAATCAAAACAAAAAAACAAAAAAAAACAAAAAAACAGGCCGGCGCTGTGGCTCACTTGGCTAATCCTCCACCTGCGGCGCCGGCACCCTGGGTTCTAGGCCCAGTTGGGGCACCGGGTTCTGTCCTGGTTGCTCCTCCTCTAGTCCAGCTTTCTGCTGTGGCCTGGGAGTGCAGCCAGCCACAGCAGCCATTTGGGGGATGGACCAACGGAAGGAAAACCTTTCTTTCTCTCTCTCTCACTGTCTAACTCTGCCTGTCAAAAAAAAAAAAAAAAAAAAAAAAAAAACCCACAAACATTGTATATAATACGGTCACATCTGCACACCCTTAGCAAAATAGTTGAATACAGTAATTTGAAAAATTCAGAGGGCTGCACAGGAAACAGCAGTTACCTCTGCAGAGAATGGCATGGGGGAGGGAGGCCCACGTTGTCTTTCATTGCTTTAACCATGTACATGTATTCATCTTGTGTAAAAACTTAAAACCATCAAATCAATTATCTATGGAAATAAGAAGACCAACACACGGGAAATCCCCAGATGATTTAAGAATGCCATTTCAATGGGCATTCACCCTTTACAAAAAAAAATTAATTCAGTGTCTCCCTTAAAACAAAACCAATGAGCTATGAAACAGCCAAATGTGAGGCTGAAAGGACAAGAAACAAAAAATCTGAATAATTCACAGCTGGATCATCACAGGCCCACTGCCTGACACAAATTCTGGCCTGGAAGGTATTCACGCTGGTCCCTGCAAATGTCAGGTCTACAGGGAAGACAGAGTCGCAGGTACTATGCTTCCAGCCATGGGCAGACGCCACACATGGTTGCTGAACCAACAACACAGACAGTAACTACTGAGTACACTGTATTACAAATTTTCACATGTATGTATGTACACGTGTATATGTGATTCTGTTATACACTGTCACATACATGTATGTATACATGTGTGGTTATTGATGTACTTATGTCACCCATGCATATACACATGTATACATGTATATATACTGCATCTACATCACACACATGCATATACACACAGTAAATGTGTGTATGTATACATAATATATTTATAACGTACACATATGTGTATATGCATATGGTTATATGTGCATGTACACCTGTGTAATGTATTTAAGTCACACTATATATGTACATACACACATGTATATGTATATGAGCATTTGTTGTATAACGTATCTATGTCACACACACAGGCTACAATGTAATAGAATAGCTACTGAAAAGAACACTAACAAAGGAACAAAAATGTATCCCCAATTTCATTTAGAACTTAGGGCTCATTTACTCCCAAAAACGATGGTATAAAAGTTGGCTAAGCCCCCTGGCTAAAAAGCAAACATATTTCTGTTTAAATCATAAAATAAATTATCTCCCATGGTTCTTGTGCTTGAGTGGCCCAGAACTATTTGTGAGATCAAGTGTCTATGACGTCACCTCAGCCCCTCTGTGCACATGGGAACAGCCACGCTTTTGGGAGATGCCCAGACACTGAAGCAGCCTTAAAGGTTAACTTAAAGGTTAACTGCTGCCCATCCAGGACATACCAGAAACAGAGGTTAAATATGCACCTGTATGAAGGAAGACGGCCAAATGCCCCCATCACAGCAGTGGCACAAGTGCTGTCCCTCACCAGTGATGGACCCCATGGAGCCTCTCAGCTGAAGAGCAAGTGCACAAGTGCCAGCTTCTACCCCCACAAAGATATGGGCTCAGAAGTTCACCACCAACAGGACACTAGGGCAGAGTCGATGCCACCATTACACAGCGTGCTTTATTTTATGTCTGGCTTATACTCCCAAGAGTCTGAAGCAGCTTCCAGAAACACTGAGTAGAGATATATGAAGGGGCAGGCATTTGGCCTACTGATTAAGACGCCAGTTAAGACATTCATGTCCCATATCAGAGTGCCTGGATTCAACACTCTGCTCAGCTCCTGACTCCAGCTTCCTGCTAGATGCAAACCCCATAAGGCAGCAGGTGATGGCTCAAGTAACTGGAATCCTGCCACCCTCATGGGAAAACTGGATTGAGAGTTCCCAGCCCCTGATTTCAGCTGCCCAGCGGGGCCCAGGGCCATTGCAGGCATCTGGGGAAAGAACAGAAGATAGGAGTGCTCTTTATACATCTCTAATAAAAATTTTTAAAAATAAAATACAATTAGAAAGACATGACACCAAATGCAAAAGTAGCAAAAGAACAAAACTGATAGATTGGACTACCTCAAAACTTAAAACTTTCAGGCTGTAAACAACATCACAAGAGAGTAAAAACACAACCTACAGAATAGGGAAAAACTATTTGCCAGCCACACAGCTGATAAGGGACTTGTCTAAGGAAGTCTTTCCACTAAATGATTAAAAAAGACATTCCCAGGCTGGCACTATGGTGTATTAGGCTAAGCCTCTGCCTCTGGTGCTGGCATCCCATACGGACTCAGTTCATGTCCCAGCTGCCCCTCTTCTGATCCAGCTCTCTGCTATGGCCTGGGAAAGCAGTAGAAGATGGCCCAAGCCCTTGGGTCCCTGCACTCACGTGGGAAAACCAGAAGAAGCTCCTGACTTCAGATTGGCTCAGCTCCAGCCATTACGGCCACTTGGGGAATGAATCAGTGGATGGAAGACCTCTCCTTTCTCTCCCTCTTTCTGTAACTCTGCCTCTCAAATATACAAAATCTTAAATAAAAGGAAGGAAGGAAGGAAATTCCTTTCCAGCAAGCAAAGGAACAGCTGCTAATAAATACACTTGTGATTGTGGTGTTATTAGTACAATCTGAATATATTAAAAGCCAGAGTTTTTGCTCCAAAATGGATAAACTATATCTCAACACAGTTCACTATATATTCACATTATAGCATGTGAATTATGTAACTCAATATACCTCCTTTTTTTTTTAATGGCCAAAGGATTTGAATGGACATTTCTCCAACAAAAACTCTCAGATAGTGGCCGGCGCCGTGGCTCAATAGGCTAATCCTCCACCTTGCGGCGCCGGCACACCGGGTTCTAGTCCCGGTCGGGGCGCCGGATTCTGTCCCGGTTGCCCCTCTTCCAGGCCAGCTCTCTGCTATGGCCAGGGAGTGCAGTGGAGGATGGCCCAGGTGCTTGGGCCCTGCACCCCATGGGAGACCAGGAAAAGCACCTGGATCCTGGCTCCTGCCATCGGATCAGCGCGGTGCGCCGGCTGCAGCGGCGGCCATTGGAGGGTGAACCAACGGCAAAAGGAAGACCTTTCTCTCTCTGTCTCTCTCTCTCACTGTCCACTCTGCCTGTCAAAAAAATAAAAAATAAAAAAAAAAAAAAAAAAAAACTCTCAGATAGTGAAACATAAAAGATGCACAGCATCATCAGTCACTAGGGAATTGTAGGTAAAAGCCACAGAAGACAGCATTTAATGACAGCACTACAATGGCCATAATAATAATAAAAGAACACAGATAATAACATGTGTTGGCAAGAATGTAAAGCAATTAGAACCCTTCTGAACTGGAAGATTGGTCATCGTGGGGCAGATGGAGTTGAGGCTCCTATTTTCAAAAGTTCGGTGGATTTAATTTACTGATCTGACTGTCAAACAGTTCAGGTCCTCATTGGGTATCCCTCTGGGCTTGTGCCACAGGCCAATGACATTAATGGTGAACAATGTAGAGTTCACGGCACTCTGAGGAGGGGAGAGTGGAACACAGACCACAAGTGAAGATGCAATCCTCAGGGAGCTCAGCTACTCACAAATGGTTGTACAAAGATAACTAAAGGGAAAGGCACACTGGTACACTCTAAAGACCATGAGGGGGTAAAAAGCAAGGAATTCTAGCAAAACCAAATTATTTCTAAATTCAATATGGCGCCCCCCGGCTATGTCCTGGAACAGAAAAAAAGGGCTCCAGTAGATAAATCTACACAATCCAAGTAAAACCTAGAGTTTCAGTAACAGTCATAAATATACTCATGTTGCAGTCCCTCTTAGGCAAATGCAACAGTGCAATGTAGGGTGTTAACTACAAGGTGTACAGGAAATCTGTGGTAGCCCTGCAATGTACCTGTGGACCCAAAAGTGTTCCACAATTAAAAGTTGACAGGCTTCTGGAAACAGAGGTGGGAATGGTAATCTCCAGCTAGGTTCCCACAGATGTGTTCTGTTTGGCCCACAACCATTTTACAATATGGAAACTTTACACAAAAACTTAGATGTACAACTTTTTGTGAAAAATCAAAAACCCACGGTAAGTCAGCTAGACCTGAGTGGTGACACTTTCCTATCTGACTGTGCCCCACCACTTCCTGCACATGATCCTGACATCTCCAGAGCCCATGGGCAATACACAAACAAAAATGTTTACTATCTCTGAGCTAGAGGAAAGGATTCAAAAGGAGAAAGATTAGAAATAAGTAAAAAAGGACAAGGCAAAACAGGGTTTCTGAAAAGATTCTAAGGAATTTGGATGGCTTAATTTATCTTGAAGGAAAAAGAGCTGAGGTTGAAGAGATTTTATCTAAGGGATACCATAGCTTTAAAAATATCTAAGGGCGGGGTCAGCACTGTGGTGTAGCAGATCAAGCCTTGGCCTGCAGTGCCAGCATCCCATATGGGTGCTGGTTCGAGTCCTGGCTGCTCCACTTACAATCTAGCCCTCTGCTATGGCCTAGGAAAGCAGTGGAAGATGGCTCAAGTCCTTGGGCCTCTACACCTGTGTTGGGAGACCCAGAAGAAGCTCCTGGCTCCTGGCTTCGTATCGGCGCAGCTCCCGCCGTTGCAATCAATTGGGGAGTGAACCAGCAAATGGAAGACTTCTCTCTCTCTCTGCGTTTCCTTCTCTCTTTGTGTAACTCTTTCAAATAAATAAATTAATCTTAAAAAAAAATCTAAGGCCATAGGGACCTTGTTGCACTTAACTCACATTCACCTAGCTTCTTTCTACACAATTAAAGGAGGAATTACAACCTTCCACAAAGGAGATTCTATCCACCCTCTCTCTCTCTCTCTCTTGCTCACACACACTCCCTCACAAATGCACTTCCTCATGCACACTTCCTCACATGCTCCCTCATACATACACCCACTCCCCCATATACACGCTCCCTCACACATATGCTCCCTCTCACACACACACACCCTCACATATACTTTGTCACACACACACTCCTTCATATACACACACTTCCTCACACACCCTTTCACATACCATCACACACTCTCCACACATTCACACTCCCTCCTCCACACACTCACAAACTCTCAATGATGGTTTAGGATGTGTCCCCATTTTCTCCATAATGCCATATTTCAACTCTTGATGATACTGAAACACATTACAAAACACTGAGATTGAGGCCAGCTAAAAAGTTTCATTCATTTTTGCCCCCAGTTAATTAAAAGGCAAGCTGTTACCTGAGCAGCTGCTGCCTTCAGCCCAACCATGCAAACAGCACGCTAGGGGACAGAGGGCTTTCTCCAGCCCTTTGTGGTTTTACCACTGGCAGCAATTAAGAACCAGGGGTGACAGCACTCACAGTCCAACTTTCCCTTTTCTTCAGTTTAATCACTGACATACTGAAAGGACAAGCAAGCACAGTTTACACAAAAGGGTAATTGGAACCATCACTTTCTAGGTGCATTCTCCATCCTGGCAGGGAACTTGGACACAGGAGCTTTGCTTAGGAACGACTGTTAACACTCATGATCTGCCAATCCAACCTGTGCCATGAGTGAAATTCCAAGTGGGGGACTTACCGAAGAGCGTCCCATCAACAGTGAGGCATTATTTTTTACAGGTAAATCAACTGGTAAGAGAGAGATAACTACTTAATTTACTCAAAGAGTATCAGCCAGTACACTAAGAGATGAGACTCTATAATACGAGACAGCTTTAAAAGTTTTGTGGAGAAGCTGGCGCTGTGGCATAGCAGGTAAAGAGGCCGCCTGCAGTGCCCGCATGCCATATGGTTGCTGGTTTGAGTGCCGGCTGCTCCACTTCCCATCCAGCTCTCTGCTATGGCCTGGGAAAGCAGTAGAAAATG
The DNA here is from genome assembly GCF_051225735.1 of Oryctolagus cuniculus. Taxonomy (NCBI): domain Eukaryota; kingdom Metazoa; phylum Chordata; class Mammalia; order Lagomorpha; family Leporidae; genus Oryctolagus; species Oryctolagus cuniculus. The sequence goes on from NC_142882.1 coordinate 94,641,739, forward strand.
GCCTAAATCCTTGGGCCCCTGCACCCGCATGGGAGACCCAGAGGAAGTTCCTGGCTCCTGGCTCCTGGCTCCTGGCTCCTGGCTCCTGGCTTTGGATTGGCGCAGCTCTAGCCATCGCAGCCAACTGGGGAGTGAACCAGCAGATGGAAGACCTCTCTCTCTCTCTCTCTGCATCTCCTTCTCTCTCTGTGTAACTTTTTTTTTTTTTTTTTTTTTGACAGGCAGAGTGGACAGTGAGAGAGAGAGAAAGGTCTTCCTTTGCCGTTGGTTCACCCTCCAATGGCCGTTGTGGCTGGCGCACCACGCTGATCCAAAGCTAGGAGCCAGGTGCTTCTCCTGGTCTCCCATGCAGGTGCAAGGCCCAAGGACGTGGGCCATCCTCCACTGCATTCTCAGGCCACAGCAGAGAGCTGGACTAGAAGAGGAGCAACCGGGACAGAATCCGGAGCCCCGACCGGGACTAGAACCTGGTGTGCTGGCGCCGCAGGTGGAGGATTAGCCTATTGAGCTGCGGCACCAGCCTCTGTGTAACTCTTTCAAATAAATAAATAAATCTTTAAAAAACAAGAAATTGATAAGCTTAAGGCGACAAGATGAAGTTACAAGAAATATAGCTAGAACCAGTTCACATTCCTCAATTTAGGTTTCTGGAAAAGTAATAAACAACTCCAAAGCTGTTGTGAGGATTGTGGTAGAAACAGCACTTGTTAAAACACTTAAGTCTCACCGAAAATTCAATGTGAATCTCTTGGCAAGGAGTGGCTTGCTAATATAATCTTATCTGCATGATGACAAGGTCCAAACTAGGTTCTGACAGTGCCAGTTAGATCTGAGCCACAGATCAGTGTCCTCACTGTTCCTGGAAGTGTCAGTGAGAAGTTCGAGCCAAGGGCATCATGACTGTGTCTTTACCAGAAACCTCCTTGCTTCTAGAATAATCCACCAACACCCCAGTGCCCATTCAACATTCCAGCTCTGTCACCTCTGATCTCAGAACAGATACTATACAAACTGACAAGCACCTTGCAGAATCTCCAGGAAGTCAGGGTAATAAAGAACCTGGAAGTCAAGCCATTTATAACAACCCAGCAGGTACCCAAAGGAGAGCAACATGAATGAACTGGACCAAGAGAAGCGGGGGTGGGGTGGGGTAGTGCTTGACGCCCAGAGCATCAGGGAAAAACCTCCCTGTGATCAAGCTACTGAAGTCCAATGCAAGGGGAAACTCACAGAATTGTGCCAGGAAAATTACTCTTCCCCAAAATTGACTCATGAATTAACTTACTTTTTTAAAAAAATATTTATTTATTTGAAAGAGTTAGAGAGAGAAGGAGGGGCAGAGAGAGAGAGGGAGAGAGAGAAATCTTCCATCTGCTGGTTCACTTCCCAGTTGGCCACAACAGCCGGAGCTGCGCTGATCTGGAGCAAGGAGCCAGGAGCTGCTTCTGGGTCTACTACGCAGGTGCAGGGGCCCAAGGACTTGGACCATCTTCTACTGGGTTCCCAGGCCATAGCAGAGAGCTGGATTGGAAGTGGAGTAGCCGGGACTTGAACCAGTGCCCATATAGGATGTGGGCACTGGAAGCAGCGGCTTTACCTGCTATGCCACAGTGCCGGCCCCTTAATTTACTTTTACAATATGAATTTTGTGTCCTTAAAATAAACACCCAATCGACCTTTTCCCCAATATTAACTATGGAAATTTAACCCGCTCAAATGGATTTGGCCTTTTTTGAGAACCAATTATTTTCAAACAATAAAGATTGGGAAATCCTCACTGTACAGATCAGCAGTTTTCAAACTGCAGCTACAAGGATGGGTGGATGAGTCAAAATCAGAAAAGAGGCTTGGAGATGAACACATTTAGCGAAGGCCGTGACAGCCATTTTTGAGGACTGAGGGACTGTCACATCTGAAGCACCTAATAGTATGGAACTAGGACAAGGTAGGAATGATGCCACCATTTCCCTGACATGTAATATAAAACTTTGACAAAGTTTTCCCAAAAGCTGTGGCTTTGCTTGAGAAACAGTGAGAGTCCATCCCTCAGTGTCTGGGCATAGATCAGGTCTAAGATCAGGAGTAGCAGCACAGGTGCCCCCTCTTCAGGGCCCAGAAGTAATCATTCACCTCCTCTCCTCTCCTCTCCTCTCCTCCCTCATTACCCACTGATCTATTCATTCATTAAAATATCTAGTGAGTTTCACCTCTGCTAGGATCATAATCTTTGACCCTAAAGTGCTTACATGATGGAAAGTAAATTTCATCACTTTTGAAGGTATTGGAAAGGAGGGAAATCGAGTGACCAAGGCAAGATGGCCATGATGAAAGTGAGTAGCAGGCAAATTACTTGTATCCTGAGGCCAAAGGATCCAAGGGCCACTAGCCCCATCCGAGCCTCACCAAGCATTTCTGGAGTCCCCTTGCCCATTAGCCTACACAGCTCTGCACAAGCTAAAAGGCGGCAAAGGCCAAACCCAGCCCCAGGTGGAGCCCCAGTCCTCCCCAAACACCTTCCCTTGAGCTTTTCCACTTCAGATCAGCATCCCTGCCATCAGGTCCCAGCCAGCAAGTGTGTTGGCTCAGTTATCACTGCCAAGACTCGCCCATCAGCACCCCCCTCCCAGGAAGCTTCCAGAGATTAAAAGAAAACCTACAGGCTTCTCCTCATTCCAGTTGCAAGTCGTTCAGATGCTAAAAACTCTGAGAGGGAATGCTGAAAAGTTTTATCTCTGAAAACCAGCAGCCAGGGACTGCCACACTTGCTGGAATTCCAGGGCATGAAAATCATTTGGCAAGGGGTGAAAAACACTCTTAAGCATAACTCGGTTCTAATTTTGAGGTCCCCAGGCTTGAAAATACACAAGATTTTAGAATACTCATGTATCTTATTTTCAATAGTTTCTAAAGATGTGCAGTTTACAACCCCCACCTCGGGCTCTCACCTCATCCCAAAAGATGACCACTCTTTTTTCTATTATAAAGAGGGCTGCGTTTTTGCAGAACAACTTTGAAGCAGCCTCAGAAGTGAGTTATCCAGGAAAGGATCAGAAAGATACTGAGGCTGATCCTTCAACATAATTACTTCATCCCCTCTGTGGACAGAAGAACCTACAGCACTTGGCACTGGTAAATTTTATACTAAATAGTGCACTGTACATTTCTGGGCTCACTTCAGCAAGGACAGGTCCCTTCTAATAAAAGCTATTTCATCCCCTAGTCCAAGTGACCTGGCACTCTCTGTCGTTCTGATGGATGCCCTATCCCCCCCCCCCCCAAAAAAAAAAGCTATTTCAAAGGTGACAGTATCTAGAAAACAATGCACTCTGCTGGAAAGCCCCAGGGAGATACACATGCTTAGGGCCTGATTAGTCTCCAGGCTCAACCAAACTTCTCTAAGGTCTAAACCTCTTTTTCTTTTGATTTCTGAAGCGCTGCTGTGCCCAGCAAAGCCCAGTGGGAATTCCTGCATCCAGGAGACAGCTCAGTATCTTTACTCCTCCTGAGATGACTGTCTGTGGCAGGAAAGATGCAAGGAACCTTTGTACTTTATGACGCAAAATGGGTTTTGGGGTTCTCCTATTTGTGGGAATTAACGCTTGTGCTCAGCCTACAGAATATGCCATATTTGTGGCCTGCCTGGGTCCCTGGGTCTTAACCAGGTGACATACAGTGATTGGGAGGAAAGAGGTGAAATACAGCCCTCACTACCTGCTCATGTAATTCACTGGAAACTTTAACAGAAAAAAAAAAAAAAAGTAACTCCAGTAAGGAGCTCTCAAGAAGCCCTCCCTGGGAGGGGGTCCGTGCAGTTAGCTGCCTCCTCCTCCTCAATGGCCGCAGGGTGGGGACACAGCCAGGGTTTGTGGGACACCCTGTGGACACCTGCCATCCAGGCAGAGTCATTAACAGAGTAGTTTTGTTAGGAAGTCAGATATGAGCTTATGTGTGTGTGACAAAGGCCTAAGGAAAGGTTTGGGTCCAGTATATGCATCTCAAAGTCATCCAGCATTTGCATCCTGCCCTGCCCCTTCCCTTCTACCCAGCCAGGTGAGGGTCCCCGCCCCTTCTGCCTGATATCTGCATTTCAAATATCCTGCTCCCGAGGATCCTCCAAGGGTTAGGCTCACCTTTCCAGGTTTCCCCTAGTCTGATAACTTCAGGGGGAAAACTCAGGAGTGTTTAGTATTTACATCCAAAAAGTCATTTGTTCCAAGAGGAGCAGAGGTCCAAGGCAAGGCCCATCCCCTAACACCCCCCAACCCCCGCCTCACCCGGACTGTGTGCTCAGCACTCTGCCTTGCTGCTGAGCTGCCCACCTGGCCTGCCCAGGTGTACTCTCTCCACTGAACCCTGTAACCTCGCTCTCCCCCAGTCCGAGCAACTGGGCACTCTCTCTCAGGTCCTGTCTGGAGAGGTGCCCATCCGTTCTTACAGATGTCCCTTCCCTAATAAACCTTGCTATGTTGCTTTCCACTACTCTCTGTCTCACGCCTGAATTCTTTCTTGAGCAAAGACAAGAACCCTGCCATTCACCGGTAACAGTGTCACAGTTTTAATGCTAAATTCTACGTTCCTTCTAAGGGGTGACTGTGCTCCCAGAGGGTAATTTGCTGTTACACCTATATACGGGGTCACAAGGGTCCCCACCCCCACCCCATCTTTGGGATAAACAAAGTGCAAATTCCTCACAGGTTCAGAACTAGGCAGTGGCTGGAAGGGAAGCAGGGCATGATGGTGAGGTCTGGGTGGAGCCAGCTGGCCTGGGTTTACTTCTCAAGCCCCCAGCTCAGCTGCACTGAGGCTAGACAAGGTGTTCCCATCTCCCACTGCCAGGATTCATGAGTTAGTATTAGTGAAGTGCTCAGGGTGAGCACTCCGTGAATGTGTCTAGCAGGTAAGGGTGGGGAGGCCGGGGAGGAAAGCCCTTCCCAGAACAGCTTCAGAACACTCTCTGGGAGCTCCTGGGCAGGGCCAGCCAGCGGAGCAGCCACTCCCAGAAGGCCCTGTCCTTCCAGGTGTTCCTAATCAATGACAGAGCACAGTGAGACCAGCTCAAGCAGAATAAAGACACAAAGACAACAGTCCCAGTCTGCAGGGAGCAGTGAGAAGCCAGGGGCTTTCAAACACCTCCCTCCATTGTTTGTGTGCACTCAATAAACCAGAGCCCCTCGGCCTCCTCACTACAGGAAATCCAGTCTTCAAAGATCAGAATAGCCTCATAAAATACATGCTGAGCAACCAAATCAAGGGGAAAAATCTCAGGTGTAAAACGCTTTATGACGAAATATCCTCAATTCTGGGCGGCAGCTCTCCACTGCAAGTGTTTGGGTGAGTATGGCATTCGGTGGGTGACACCGCACCACCACCACCCCCCCCCCAAAACAAAATGCCAATCATCTCAGACCTCGAGGCTGTAGTTTTCGGACGCGATTCTGCCTTTAAGTGTCTCCCAACCCTTCAGACACGACTGGAACCTGGAACTCCTCCTGATGATGATGAATTCCTATGCAACGGAACAGCTGCTTTGTTAGGAACCGGGTCCTCGCGGCCCTCGGGGTCCCACGCAGACCCCGGCCCGGGCGGCGGGAGCGCTCCAAGGTCACCCGGCTCTGGCGACGCCCACCTGAGTTCCGTCACCAGCGGTCGGGACCCCCTTCCTAACTCGGCCTGAAGCGGCACGAGGGTCTCGCAGCCCCGGGCGGGCACTCCAGCACAGGTCCAGGGGACCCTGCGCCCGAGGCAGGCGGCCACGCTCGGCCCCGCGGGCCGGGCCGCCGCCCTCCTCCTCCTCCCGCGACGCCGGCCTTCGCGGGCCTCTGCCCAGGGAAGCAGGAACTCCCCGCAGGGCACGGCCCAGCAGACCTGAGGTAATCACTGCCCACGGCCTCGGACGTCAGCGGCCCCGCTCCCGCCACCACCGCGCGGCGCACGTGGGCTGGGGGCCGCGCCTCCCGCGGGGAACCCGCGCGCCCGGCCCTGCCCCGCTCGGAGGACTCCGAGGCCCGTGCCGGTGCCGCCTGGGAGCAGCGGGAAAGCTGGAGCCTCGGGCTCCAGGGCCCCCACGGCTCCTACACCTGCCCCGGGCGTCCCGGGGGCCCGGGAACCGAGCCCCTACCTCCGCCAGCAGCGCGAGCAGCAGCGCCGCGGTCCTCCGGCGCAGGCGGCCCATGGCTCCGCGTCCTCCCGGCTCTCGGGCCAGCTCCGGCGGGAGGGAGCCAGGAGCCCCGGCGGGAGGGAGCCGGGAGGCGCCGCAGCCTCGCCGAGCTCCGCCCCCGCCCGCGCGCTCCCGACGTGCGCGTCCGCGAGGCCCGCGGGCTGGCCGGGGGCGGGGGCGGGACCGGGGGCGGGGGCGGGGAGAGGGGCGGTGCCGGCGGCCCCTGGGAGACCGAAAGGGGCGGAGCTTTGCGGCCCTGCAGGCCTTAGGGCCTGACTAGCGGATCCCATGCGCTTCTCGCTGAAGTGCTGCTGCTCGGTGTTTCTTGTTTTCTTTTTAAAGATGTATTATGTATTTGAAAGGCAGCGTTAGAGAGGAAGAGACAGAAATAGGTCTTCCTTCCGCAGGTTCACTCCCCAGATGGCCCCAATGGCCGGACCTGGGCCTGACCCATCAGGCCTCCCAGGTGGGTTCCAGGGCCACTTGTGCTGCTTTCCCAGGCACTTTCGCAAAGAGCTGGATCAGAAGTGGAGGGGCTGGGACTCCAACCGGAGCCTCTGTGTGATGCCAGTACCTCGGACAGCAGCTTTTAACCCACTGCACCACCGCGCTGGTCCTGTTTATTTTATTAGAAAGACAGAGAGAGAAAGAGATCTCCTTTCAGCTGGTTTACTCCTCAGATGCCCAAAAGCCAGGGCTGGGCCAGGCCAAGTGTAGGCAGCAGGACCCAAATGCCTGGGCCATCACCTGCGCAGGTGCACATTAGTGGGAAGCTGGAGCCAGGACTGAAACCCAGGCCCTGCGATGTGACTGCTAAATGCCTGCCTCCAAATGTTGGGTTTTTAATGACACATCTTTCTGACCTACATGAACACCTTCGCAAGTGGTGGCACCTTCAAGCCTACCCTTTTGCCCAGTGCTCATTTCCTGGCAGTCGCTTAGCTGTCCATAACAAGGCCCAGAGACTAGCTCATTCGTGAGGTTGTTGAGCTTGTAGGAGGTACTGGGATAACTGGCCCTAGCAGAGGATATGGGAAACAAGTCACAAGTCCTGTTCACAAATCCCAAACACTTTTTCACAACCCCCCCCCAGCCCCTGACACACACACACACACACACACACACACACGTGGCTAATGAGTACAGACCATGCACCATCAGGCTGCACCCACCAGAAATGGCAAGTGCTGGTGAGGAGAAAGGTGCCTGGCCTTCCATGCTAGGCACCTGTGCTGCAACCCTGCAATGCTCTCAATACCATTTTAGAATTCTTTTTAAGAGCAGAAGTCTACTTCTAGAAACTAAACTGAAAGCTTACTGTTGGATAGAGACACATTTTTTTTCCAATAGTGGTGTAAAATGATCCTAACCTTTATAAATTCATGTACCCTCTTGTTGAGGTGGATTCGTTCTGAGAGGAGGAATGTAGTGGAGGCAAGAGGCGCAGAGTCACCACACAGATGCCAGGAGCCGGGTGAAAGCAGGTCAGAGGCAAGCAGCCTGCAGACTTGTTTATTTCAGTTGGTATAGCTGCTTATATATCCAAGGCAGCCAATCCAGTCAAGGGGCGGTCTATGCCCTAACCAATCAGATGATCCTAACCTTTATAAATTCATGTGCCCTCTGATATGGTTAGAACTGTACCAGGCTTTCTAATTTGTCAACCTCCTTTCTTTTTTTTTTTTGTTATATAGTTATTTTTTATTTAATAAATGTGAATTTACAAAGTGCAACTTTTGTATTGTTGTGGCTTCCCCCCCCAACCTCCCTCCCTCCCATGGCCCTCCCCTCTCCCACTCCCTCTCCCATCCCGCCCTTCATCACATTTCATTTTCATTTACCTTCATATACTGAAGATCAACTTAGTATATACTAAGCAAGGATTTCAACAGGCTGTACTCACACAACAGCACAAGGTATAGGGTATTGTTCGACTAGTAGTGTTGTCTTTAAGTTTCATAGTAGAACACATTAAGGACAGAGATCCTACGTGGGGAGCATGTACCCAGTGACTCCCTTTGTTGATTTAACAATTGGCACTCTTATTTATGACGTCAGCAATCACCCGAGACTCTTGCTATGAGCTGTCTAGGCTATGGAAGCCCCTTGAGTTCACCGACTCTGAACTTGTTTAGTCAAGGCCGTATCACAGTGGAGGTTCCTTCCTCTCTTCAGAGAAAGGCGCCTCTCTCCTTGATGGCCTGTTCCTTCTGCTGGGGTCTTGTTCACCAGGAACTTTCATTTAGATTGTTTTTTGCCACCGTGTCATGGCTTTCCATGCCTGTGAGACTCTCATGGACATTTTAGCCAGATCCGAATGTCCCAAGGGTTGATTCTGAGGCAGGAGTGCTGCCATTCTATGAGTCTGCTGTGTGTCCTGTTTCCCCCGCAGGGTCATTCTCTCCCTTTTAATTCTATCCTTCATTAGTTGCTTACACTGGTCTTATTTGTGAAATCTCATCGACACATACCCTATCTTTTTGATCAGTTGTGTATTTATACTTATCACTTTACCAAGTGTGCTGGCATTGGTACCTGCCTCCTTGGTAAGATTGAGTTGAAATCCCCTGCCACATTTCTAGTTCCACCATTGAAGGTAAGTCCGAGTGAGCATGTGACAACCTATATATCTCCTCCCTCTCTTATTCCCACTCCTTTGTTTAACAGAGATCACTTTTCTGTTAATTTTATACGCCTAAGAATGATTGTGAATTGATTACAGAGTTCAACCAGTGGTCTTATGTAGAACAAACAGAGCAACAACAACAACAACAAAAATACTAAAAGGAATAAAATAGTAAGTTGTTCCTCAACAGTCTAGACAAGGGCTGATCATGTCATTGTCTCTCATAGTGTCCATTTCACTTCAGTTGGTATCATTTTAGATGCTCGTTTAGTTGCCATCGATCAGGGAGAACATATGATATTTGTCCCTTTTGAACTGGCTTATTTCACTCAGCATGATGTTTTCCAGCTTCCTCCATTTTGTTGTAAATGCCCGGATTTCATTGTTTTTTACTGCTGTATAGTGTTCCATAGAGTACATATCCCATAGTTTCTTTATCCAGTCATCCGTTGATGGACATTTAGGTTGATTCCATGTCTTAGCTATTGTGAATTGAACTGCAACAAATATTGAGGTGCAAATGGCTCTTTTTTTTTCTCCCCTTTAATTCCATTTTGGTAAATTCCAAGGAATGGGATGGCTGGGTCCTGTAGTGCTATATTCAGGTTTCTGAGGACTCTCCAAACTGTCTTCCATAGTGGCTTTACCAGTTTGCATTCCCACCAACAGTGGATTAGTGTCCCTTTTTCCCCACATCCTCGCCAGCATCTGTTGTTGGTTGATTTCTGTATGTAAGCCAATCTAACCGGAGTGAGGTGAAACCTCATTGTGGTTTTGATCTACATTTCCCTGATGGCTAGGGATCCTGAGCATTTTTTCATGTGTCTGTTGGCCATTTGGATTTCCTCTTTTGAAAAATGTCTGTTAAGGTCCTTGGCCCTTTTTATTGGGTTGTTTGTTTTGATTTTGTGGTGTTTTTTGATCATTTTATAGATTCTAGTTGTTAATCCTTTATCTGTTGTGTAGTTTGCGAATAACGTCTCCCATTCTGTTGGTTGCCTCTTCACTTTTCCTGTTTCCTTTGCTGTAAAGAAACTCTTCAATTTGAGGTAATCCCATTTGTTTATTTTATCTTTGATTACCCGTGCCTCTGGGGTCTTCTCCAGGAATTCTTCGCCTGTTCCAATATCTTAAAGGGTTTCCCCTATGCTCTCAATTAGTTTCATGGTGTCGTGGCGCATCTCTAGTTCTTTGATCCATGTTGAGTGGATTTTTGTATAAGGTATAAGGTAGGGGTCTTGCTTCATACTGCGACATGTGGACATCCAGTTTTCCCAGCACCATTTGTTGAAGAGGCTGTCCTTTTTCCAGGGGTTGGTTTTAGGTCCTTTGTCGAATATGAGTTGGTTATAGATGTTTGGATTGATCTCTGGTGTTTCTATTCTGTTCCATTGGTCTATCCATCTGTTTTTGTACCAGTACCAGGCTGTTTTGATTATAACTGCCCTGTAGTATGCCTTGAAGTCTGGAATTGTGATGCCTCCGGCCTTGTTTTTATTGTAAAGGATTGCTTTAGCTCTTCTGGGTCTCCTGTTTCTCCGTATGAATTTCAGCATCGTTTTTTCTAGGTCTTTGAAGAATGCCATTGGTATTTTGATTGGTATTGCATTGAACTTGTAAATTGCTTTTGGGAGAATGGACATTTTGATGATATTGATTCTTCCAATCCATGAGCATGGCAGGTTTTTCCATTTTTTTGTGTCGTCTTCTATTTCTTTCTTTAGTGTTTTGTAATTTTCATCATAGAGGTCTTTGACATTCTTGGTTAAATTTATTCCAAGGTACTTTATTGTCTTTGTGGCTATCGTGAATGGAATTGATCTTAGAAGTTCTTCCTCAGCCCTGGCATTATCTGTGTATACAAAGGCTGTTGATTTCTGAGCGTTGACTTTGTATCCTGCTACTTTAACAAACTGTTCTATGAGTTCCAGTAGTCTCTTATAGGAGTTTAACGGGTCCCCTATATATAGTATCATGTCATCTGCAAATAGGGATAGTTTAACTTCCTCCTTCCCCATTTGTATCCCTTTAATTTCTTTTTCTTGCCGGATGGCCCTGGCTAGCACTTCTAGGACTATATTGAATAACAATGGTGAGAGTGGGCATCTCTGTCTGGTGCCAGTTTTCAACGGAAATGCCTCCAACTTTTCCCCATTCAATATGATGCTGGCCATTGGTTTATCATAGACTGCCTTAATTGTGTTGAGGAATGTTCCTTCTAACCCCAATTTGCTTGGGGTTTTCATCATGAAAGGGTGTTGTGTTTTGTCAAATGCTTTCTCTGCATCTATTGAGATAATCATATGATTTTTGTTTCTCAATTTATTAATGTGATGTATTACATTGATTGACTTTTGAATATTGAACCATCCCTGCATACCAGGGATAAATCCCACTTGGTCTGGGTGAATGATCTTTCTGATGTGCAATTGGATTCGGTTTGCCAGAATTTTGTTGAGTATTTTTGCATCTATGTTCATCAGGGAGATAGGTCTGTAGTTTTCTTTCTCTGTGTGTCTTTTCCGGGCTTAGGAATTAAGGTGATATTGGCTTCGTAGAAAGAATTTGGGAGGATTCCCTCCCTTCCAATTGTTTTGAATAACTTGAGAAGAACGGGGGTTAATTGTTCTCTAAATGTCTGGTAAAACTCGGCGGTGAAGCCATCCGGTCCTGGGCTCTTCTTTTTCGGTAGTGCGTTTATTACTGATTGAATTTCTTCCATGGTTATGGGTCTGTTTAGATTTTCTATATCTTCATGGCTCAGTTTAGGAAGGTTGTATTTGTCCAGGAATCTATCCATTTCTTCCAGGTTCCCCAACTTGTTAGCATACATCTCTTTGTAGTGGTTTCTGGTGATTCTTTTTATTTCTGTTGTGTCTGTTGTTACATTTCCATTACCATCTTTGATTTTACAGATTTGGGTCTTCTCTCTCCTTTTTTTGGTTAGTTGGGCCAATGGTGTGTCGATTTCATTTATTTTTTCAAAGAACCAGCTCCTGGTTTTGTTGATCTTGTGTATTGTTTTTTCGGTTTCAATTCTGCTTATTTCTTCTCTGATCTTTAGTATTTCTTTCCTCCTTCTGGATTTGGGCTTGATTTGCTGCTGTTTTTCTAAATCCTTGAGGTGCATGGAGAGTTCATTTGTTTGGTTCCTTTCCAGCTTCTTGATGTAGGCACCAATTGCTATAAACTTTCCTCTTAGCACTGCTTTTGCCGTGTCCCACAGGTTTTGATAGGTTGTGTTATCATTTTCATTTGTTTCTAGAAATCTTTTGATTTCTCTTTTAATTTCTTCGATGACCCACTGTTCGTTTAGGATCATGTTGTCCATTCTCCATATATTTGCGTATGGTGTAGAGATTCTTGGGTTGTTGATTTCGAGTTTCACTGTGCTATGGTCTGAGAAGCTGCATGGTATAGTTTCAATTTTTTAGAATTTGTTGAGGCTTCTTTTATGGCCTAGCATATGGTCAATCCTAGAGAACGTTCCATGTACTGGGGAGAAATACGTGAACTCTTTGGCTGTGGGGTGGAAGGTTCTGAAGATATCTATTAGGTCTATTTGGTCTATAGCGTCAATTAACTCTGTTGTTTCCTTGTTGAATTTCTGACTGGTTGATCTGTCCATTGGTGAGAGTGGGGTGTTGAAGTCCCCTGTTACTATTGTATTTGAATCTATATCTCCCTTTAAATCCTTTAGTAATTCTTTCAAGTAGCCAGGTGCCCTGTAATTAGGTGCGTATACATTTATAATAGTAACCTCTTCCTGTTGGATAGATCCTTTAATCATTATATAGTGTCCTTCTCTGTCTCTTTTAATAGTTTTTATGTTAAAGTCTATTTTGTCTGATATCAGGATGGCTACACCAGCTCTTTTTTGATTTCTGTTAGCTTGGAGTATCTTTTTCCATCCTTTCACTTTCAGTCTGCGTGCATCTTTGCTGATAAGGTGTGTCTCCTGAAGGCAACATATAGATGGATTCTCTTTCTTGATCCAATCAGCTAGTCTATGTCTTTTGGTAGTAGAATTAAGACCATTCACATTCAGTGTGATTACTGTTAAGTACTGTCTTTTCCCATTCATGTTTCCTAAACGAGCTGTTAATGTATTTTGAACTTTGTTTGTAGGTTACTCTACATTCGCTTTTTTTTTTTTGTAGTGAAGTTCTTGTTTTTGTATTTCTGTGTGCAGCATGTCTTTGAGCAAGTGTTGTAGGGTTGGACGCATGGATACAAATTCTTTCAGTTTCTGTTTGTCTTGGAAGATCTTTATTTCCCCTTCATTCATAAATGATAGCTTTGCAGGGTATAGTATTCTAGGTTGGCATTGTTTGTCTTTTAAAACTTGAAATATATCATGCCATTGTCTTCTTGCCTGTAGTGTTTGCAATGAGAAGTCTGGGGTGAGTCTGATTAACTTACCCCTGAATGTGATTTGTCATTTTTCTCTGGCACATTTTAGGATTTGTTCTTTGTGTGTCACTGAGCTGAGTGTTGCCACAATGTGTCACGGTGAATTTCTCTTCTGGTCTACCCTGTTCGGAGTCCTGGCTGTCTGTTGAATTTGCCTGTTGTTATCCAGCTGCCTTTGTTTGAAGTTTTCTGATATTATTTCATTGAAAACACCTTCCAATCCATTCTCTCTTTCCACCCCCTCAGGGACTCCTATTATCCGAACATGACACCGTTTGATTGAATCTTGTAGGTCTCCGACCATATTTTTTAATTTTTTAATTTCTTCTTCCTGTGTTTGAACTGACTGTATTATTTCTGGAAGTTTGTCTTCGAAGTCTGATATTTGGTCTTCTGTTTCATCTGTTCGATTTCCAAGGGATTCCATGGTGTTTTTTATATGGTCAATTGAGTTTTTCATTTCCAGTATTTCATTCAGGCTTCTCTTTAGGATCTCTAATCCTTGGGCTTGTTTTTCGTTCAGCTCTCAACACTGTTTCTCATTATTTCTAAGTATTCTGATTATTAATTTGCTGAATTCTTTTTCTGGCATAGTTTCAAATTCTTCTTCTCCTTCAGCCTCTGTTATGGTTGGTTTAGCCTGCTCCATTGGCGAGTTTATATGTTCTTCTATATTCTTATTGTGGGTTTTTGTTTTGTTTTTTTGGCATTCCGTCTGGGTGGTTTTTCAGGTTGATTTCCCTCTGCTATGGGCTGCTGTGAGTCTGTACCAATATCCAGTGTAAGCAGGCTGCTCTGCCTTCTAGAGTTTGTTTGTTTATTTTTTACTTATTTATTTATTTTTTGTAACTTGAGTGGGCTGGTGTCAGGGCTTTGAGGTGCCAATCTCTGCCCCTTGGGGGACCGGTTTCCTTGTTCCTATGTTCGCCCTTACGTGTCTGTGCCTGGGGTTCATTGGTCAGCCACTCTCTTTCACTGTAGCTCCTGCGTGAGGAGTGTCAAGTAGCTCCAGACCACCTTTGGACTCCGCCCCTGCTGCTTCCTCCTTCGGAGCAGAGGCCAGCCTCCTTTAAGCCGGAATGTAAACAAACAAGATGGCTGCACTCTGCCCGCTGCAGCTCTGATTGTGGGTTGGGCGGTCCTAATGATCCTGGCATTATTGATCCCTCAGTTTGTCCCCCTGGATCCTGCCCTCTTCCCGCGGGCGCTATTCAATTTTTTTTTTCTGGTAACTTGAGTAGACTGGTGTCAGGGCTTTGAGCTGCCCTCCCTCGCTGCCGGCCCTTTCGCAAGGAGTGTCGTGTCGCTCCACTCCACCTTTGGGCTCTGCCTCCAAAGGTTAGTGCGGAGGCAGAGGCAGTTCTCCTTTAAGCCTGAATGTAAACAAACAAAATGGCTGCTTCCCACCCACTGCAGCTCCGACTTGGGGAAGGGATCCTGGATTGTTCAGTCCCTCAATCAGACCCCCTGAATCGCTCACTCTTTCCGCAGGCACTACTCACTCTGTTCCGTTTTCTATTTCCTCCCCAACTCAGTCGTGTCTCAGTGTCTGTCCCTGGGTGGGTTGGGGGAGGGGTGGCGGCGGCTGCTACAGCAGTGCTGGGTGAGCGCCCTGTCTCACCTCAGCTTCCAATGCTGGTGCGTACACACTCCTGCTGGTGTCCTGCTCCTCAGGCGTCCGTGTCCTCCTCACAGGTCCACCCTGTCTCCCCTGTTTCAGAAAAGCTTCCCTTTCCCTGAAACTACAAATTCTCACCCCTCTTTGAACCTTCCCTTCCCGGACCATCCGTGTGCTCCCTCCCTATTCCGCCATCTTGGAACTCTCAACCTCCTTTCAAAGATTCCCTTTTCTTCCGCGCTTGCTGGGGAATGTACTTCAGCTGCCTTTGTTCTCCTTTGAGGCAGCTGTGTCTTCCTCCTGGTTCCCTCACCTGTGGGGTAAATGGGGCCTTGGGGTGCATTCACTGTGTACTTGCTAACTGTGTTTCCATTACATTTTGAATACTGCCTGCCTGACATAAACCCCTTCCTCCCTCTGGAATCTCTATCTGAAAAGACAGTTATGTGGAGTTCAGCTCCCTGTAATTTGTGAAAAAGTTTTCCAGGTATAAATTCAGAACATTGCTGATGCTTTTCTCCCAACGTAGCCTCTCTTCTATGTGCTCTCTCGAAAGAGAGTGGGGTGAGGGTCTGGTCAGCCAGGCTGTTTCTGTATTATTTTCTTGTTATTATAAGGCCACAAAACATTATTGAAAAAGTAACAAGGTGGAAAAAACTGTATTTATTAGAACAACCCTCAGAGAAAGCTTGAACTGGGGTTAGAAGAAATTCTCTGATCAGTTTTCTGGGAGAAAGACTACTCACACTCCAGCCAGGCTTCTTTGTTTAATGAGGGAGGATCCCAGAACCTGAGGTAGCAGAAAAGGGCAGGGCTTAACCCGCAGTCACCCTGCAAAACCTCTGTGCAGGCTATGCAATTTGATGGACAGATATTTATTTACCTACATCCACTTTGGGCCAGACACAGTTCTGGGTGTTCAGAAAAGTGAACCAAACAAAGAAATGGAGGGGAAAAAAGGCAATGTAGCTGTCATCAGATAGACTTCAGTCTAGTGAGGGGTGACAGATAATAGAATAAATAAATATGTATAAATCATGTGGTGGTAAGTGCCAAGAAGAATAGAGCAAAGCACTTGAGAAATAGTGCTGCTACTAAAAATAGGAGTGCCAGGCCAGGCCCCTGTGGCAAATTGCCATGAGCAGAGACACAAAGGAGCTTAACAAAACTTTCATCTCATGGTCTGAGGCAGGGCAGCTGGGGCCTGGGGAATTTCCTGGACAGTCAAGGGGCTGGAGCTCTGTGCTCCCATGGAGGTGGTGGAACCTGAGTTCAAACACAAAGTCATTACTGGAAAGGATTTTGGATTCAGTTCTGAAAGAAACGGATTATAACTTGGGGATTTTGAGCTGAAGGGTAACGTGCTCTGGCTTAGCTTTAAGAGTCTCTGCCTTGGGGCCAGTGCTGTGGCACAGTGGGTTAAGTAGCTATGTAGGTGCCCGGCTGCTCCACTTCTGATCCAGCTGCCTGTTGATGTGCCTGGGAAAGCAGCAGAAGATGGCTCAAGTGCATGGACCCCTGCACCCATGTGGGCGACCTAGAAGCTCCTGGATCCTGGCTGTGGCCATTTGGGACATGAACCAGAGGATGGAAAAATCTCTCTCTCCCTTTTGTTCTCTCTGATTTTGACTTACAAACAAATAAAATAAATCTTTAAAAAAACTCTGCCTTTGGGGCCGGTGCCGTGGCTCACTTGGTTAATCCTCCGCCTGTGGTGCCAGCATCCCATATGGGTGCTGGTTCTAGTCCCGGTTGCTCCTCTTCCAGTCCAGCTCTCTACTGTGGCCCTGGAGGGCAGTGGAGGATGGCCCAGGTGCTTGGGTCCCTGCACCCGCATGGGAGACCAGGAGGAGGCACCTGGCTCCTGGCTTCAGATCAGCATAGCTCCGGCCATAGCAGCCATTTGGGGGGTGAGCCAACGGAAGGAAGACCTTTCTCTCTGCTTCTCTCTCTCACTGTCTAACTCTATCTGTCAAATATAAAAAAAAACTCTGCCTTTTATTTTGCAAGATTAATAGTTACATTTATTGTAAGGAATGATAAGGTAGGGTTTGCATCTGTTATTTTGGTACTTGAACCATCACCTGCTGCCTCGCATGGTGTGCATTAGCAGGAAGTTGGAATCAGAAGTGGAGCTGGGAATTGAACCCAGTCACTCTGATATGGGATGCAGGCCTACCGAGTGGTTTCTGAACTGCTGCACCAAATGCCTTCCTCAAATCTCTAACTTTGAATATAAAGCATCTGCTTTATGTTCATGAAGGAGTGAGCAGGATAGGTGGAGTTAGCTGTAGGTCTTAAGGCCATTATAGGAAGAATGATTAATGATACCATTGTCTGAATGATGCAATTAAGTGTGAATACGAATAGTGACCTCTGAGGCTCAAGCTGGCAGAGATGCTGTCTGAATTCTGAAGATGCCCTGCTGCTGGTTTCCAGCTAACATGATGTATTCAACGGACCTCACCTGTGGCCAAGGAGGTGTCACCTGTGGCCAAGGAAGCATTGACTGTACGGAATGAGTTTTTCATCTTAAAGCTGTTGTAAGGAGAGTGATTAACAGTCCCATGGTTTGCCCCCTCCCTACAAATGGATGACTTTCCTTGTGGGAGCGTAATGGGCCACCAATAATCAAGTCTGCTACTGTCCCAAACAGTGCCTTGAATGCAGATGCTACCATCAGGCCCCAATCTCCTAGCCTCCCTCTCTTAGCTCCATGCACTGAATTGAGGAAGTGGTACAGCCAGTCCTACAAGATTGTAATCATCAGACTCATGAGATCATCTGCTTCTCCAACAGATAACTTCCTATTCCAAGTTCTTGCCTTCTATTTAGAGAAGCATTCTAAGTACAGGCACAGTTCTAAATAAGGTGCATAAAGTGATAAAGCTTATTTAAAAGGTGAGGGAAATACACACAGATACACACATACATATGTGGGCTTTGTTCAGGAGTAGAATGGGTAGGCCATGAAGGGAAAATGATGGGGTAGAGATGGTGCCATAGCTCCCAGTTTTGTCTGCAGAGAAAGGAGAGTCCCTCCCAGTTGTTGGCCTCTTATGAGGTTGAAAGGGGAGTGGTTACATGACACAACCCCAGGTCCAGTCCCAGGTGAGGAAGATACTTCCTGGGAAAGGGGTTATTTGAATGACAAGTAGGTAGATAAGATTGCATAGGGTGGGGTAAGTGTGACTTCCAGCTCATGTCCCTGACTTATCTCATATCATCTTGATGACTAGTATTATCTTGAAGGGTTTTGTTTAGGGGACTTTCAGATCCACTGGAAAGTGCTGAAGCCCACTTGACCATCATAAAAATTCCTGAAGAATATGGCGTTGCTGACCAACCAGGAACTTGGACACAAACTGGACATATAACCAGACCAAATCGACGCTGTGACTCCAATCAGCTCCTTACTGCTTAACTGGAGCCCCACCAAGAACTGTTCATACCTTTTGTTCTCCTTATTCCTGACTACCCCTTCCTCCTTGCAAACTCTAAAGACCCCCATTCAGCAAGACATTAGTTCCTTTTTTTTAAAGACATTTATTTATTTTGAAAGAGTTACAGAGAGTTTGGAAGAGTGAGTGAGAGACAGATCTTTCAGCTACTGGTTCACCCTCTAGATGGCTGCAATAGCCAGTGCTGGGCTAGGCCAAAGCCAGGAACCAGGAGCTTCATCTAGGTCTCTCATGGGGTAGCCGGGGCCTAAGCACTTGGGCCATCCTCTGCTGCTTTCCTAGGCCATTAGAAAGGAACTGGATTGGAAGTGGAGCAGCCAGGACACGAACCAGTGTCCATATTGGATGCTGGCATCTCAAATGGCGGCTCTACTCTCCATGCCACAATGATGGCCCCAGAATGGTAGTTCTTGAGACCAAAAACTCCTACTACCTCCTCATCTATCGATAGGTTAAGCTTTCTCTTTCCTCTACCCACAAACTGTATCCTTGTTATTTTGATTCAGCACTGGGAACAGGGACCAAGCGTCTGTAACAATCACACAGGAGTTCTTAAATTTTCCATGAGATGTTCTTTGAGTTTCAATGTGATTGATAACTACACATGAATGTGTATTGTTCTAAACCTGATTCAATGCATGTATTCACCCTGTAAAACATAGCATAAAAGCTGAATTCATCTTAAAAAGCTATGCAAGGTATTTATGAAGAAAATTATAAAATGATAAGCATATAAAAGAAGACCTAAATAAATGGAGATTTAAGTTAGTAAAAGAGAATAAGTCATATCAAGATGATAATTCTTTCTATATTACACTCTATGTGTCTCCCTCTGCCTCTCAAAATTAACTTTATAAAGATAGCAGTAAAAATAACAAATAAATCTTTATGTCAGACATCATGGTTGACTGGGTAATAGCCATTATTAAAATAGTGGTATTTTCCACACAGAACCTATTAGCTTAGAAACAGACTCCAGCACAGTGTACGAATGAAGAATATTTTACATTAATAGAGAAGGAAGGCACTTTGTTAAAGGATAGAAAAAAATAATTCAATTAAATCCCACCTTAAATCATAGAAAAATAATTCTAGATTTACTTAGTAATTGCATATAAGAAGCAAATGTTAATTCTTTTAAAAGTATGATTGGGGGGCCAGCACTGTGGCACAGAAGGTCAAGCCACTGCCTGCAATACTGGCATCCCATATGGGTGCCATTCAAGTCTCAGCTGCTCCACTTCTGATCCAACTCCCTGCTGATGTGCCTGAGAAAGCAGTAGAAGACGGCGCAAGTACTGGAGCCCTTGCATTCTCTTGGGAGACCTAGAAGAAGCTCTTAGTTCCTGGCTCCAGCCTGGCCCAGTCCCAGCCATTGTGGCCATTTGGGGAGTTAACCAGCAGATGGAAGATCTCCCTTCTCTGTCTCTTTCTCTCTCCGCCTGTGCTTCTCCCTCTGTGTAACTCTGCCTTTTTTTATTTATTTATTTGACAGATAGAGTTATAGACAGTGAGAGAGAAACAGAGAGAAAGGTCTTCCTTCCATTGGTTCACTCCCCTAATGACCACCATGGCCGGGGTTGCACCAATCTGAAGCCAGGATCCAGGTGCTTCCTCCCTGTCTCCCATGCAGATGCAGGGACCCAAGCACTTGGGCCATCCTCCACTGCCTTCCCGGGCCACAGCAGAGAGCTGGACTGGAAAAGGAGCAACTGGGGACTGGAACCTGGCACCCATATGGGATGCCGGCGCCACAGGTGGAGGATTAACCAAGTGAGCCACGGCGCCGGCCCCCTGTGGGCTTCTTTTTAGAGATTAATTTAACAGGGGCTGGCAGTGTGGTTTAGCGGGTAAAGCCTCTGCCTGCAGTGCTGGCATCCCATATGAGTGCCTGTTCAAGTTAGGGTCAGGGTCAGGGTCAGGGAAAGGGTCAGGGTACGGGTTCGGGTTCGGGTTAGGGTCCGGGTCAGGGTCAAGGTCAGGGTCAGGGTACGGGTTCCGGTTCGGGTCCGGGTCAGGGTCAGGGTTCGGGTTCGGGTCCGGGTCAGGGTCCGGGTTCAGGTCAGGGTCAGAGTTCGGGTCCGGGTCAGGGTCAGGGTCGGGGGCAGGGTCAGGGTCAGGGTCAGGGTCCTGGTCTGGGTCAGGGTCGGGGTCCGGGTCGGGGTCAGGATCCGGGTCCGGGTCCGGAGTTAGGGGTAGGGGTAGGGGTAGGGTTAGGGTTCAGGTTCGGGTTCGGATTCGGGTTTAGTGTTCGGGTTAGTGTTCGGGTTAGTGTTCGGGTTAGGGATAGTGTTCGGGTTAGTGTTCGGGTTACTGTTCGGGTTAGGGTTAATGTTCGGGTTAGTGTTCGGGTTCGGGTTAGGGATTCGGGTTAGGGTTAGGGTTAAGGGTTAGGGTTAGGGTTCGGGTTAGAGTTCGGGTTCGGGTTCGGGTTCGGGTTCGAGTTCGGGTTCGGGTTCGGGTTCGGGTTAGGGTTAGGGTTCGGGT